>NC_051078.1:46997310-47297310 GCF_004664715.2 Peromyscus leucopus | reverse complement strand
CCACTGCCCAAGGCTCCAGCAGCCCAGGAGCACGACAAGCCCAAGCCAGGGAGTCATAGTAGCTGCTGCGGTCCGCTGCGGGGACTGCTGCTCTTCTCTTCAAAGTTGCTGGCGCGGATACTGCAATCCGAACTCACTCGCCAGGTCTGTCCGTGCACGCTGGGCAACTTTGAGCTCCAGGAAAGTGCCCTCCAAGTAGCCCGGCGGGACGGGTTGGGACGCTGCGAAGTGGCCCTGGGTAGCTGGAGCACGCGTCCACAGAGCCAGCGAGTGGCCTCCGGGAGAAGGATCGGCAACCAGAGCGGAGAAGCGGGCGAAGAAGCTCTCTGGCGCTGGCTGCTGCCCGCTGCCCACTGTGCGCAGAGTCCAGGGCTGCAGAGTGATATAGGGGCTCAAAGGGAACCCAGCCCCTCGGGAGCTCGGGGGCCGCCCCCTCCGACCAATGGCAGCGCCGCATTACCTCATCGGCCCTCCAAAAGGGGGCGGGGCCGGGGGGCGCGGGGCGACAGGGCGGGGCCGGCCCAGACTGTTCAGATCCTTATAGGGAATAATGCGGTTGTGGGCACTCGAGTGGGTGGGCTGGGCGCGTCCCGGGCCAGTGTGCGCTGCAGCGGCGCCCCACGACCCCATTGCCCTACGCCCACCGGCACTCCGAACGCCATCGACCCAAACAAGTCTTCACTCCCAGCCACCCAGCCAGGCAGCACAATCCCTTCCAAGGGACCCAAGTAGCCGGAGCCCTGGAGTCCTTGATCCTGCCTCCTGGAAAAAGTCTAGAAGGAAGCCTTGAAGAAAATTTCACCTTCCTACCTTCCTTAGAGAGATAGAGAGAGCAGGGAGTAAGAGGAAACACCTGGGTAGATAACATTATCTCAGCCCCTAACACACACACACACACACACACACACACACACACACACACACCCTCTGCCTTTTGGGACTGGCTATGGTAGTTGTCAGTGGCAGTAAATGGAGCTGTGGAATCATTCACCAAACACTGTTCTGGACACCAAGCAAAGCCCTTGCAACCAGGGCGATTGTACTAGTGCTACAAGGAAACTAGAAGTTTATAGACCTAGGTAAGAATGACTTGGGAGGGCGTTGCTGCCTATGGGACACTAAAAGAAGAGTTTTCAGAGGTGACATCAGGCAAGGAGAAGAGCTAGTCGAAAGGCCTGGGTCTTCTTTAAGGACAGAATATAGACAGAATAATCAGGGAGTAGGGATGGCCAATCTCACTGGTGGCAGACAGCAGTCTTTCCTTCAGCAGGGAACTTTGAGGTAAAGCGATCCAAAAGAGGAACAAAACCAGATCCTGGAGAAAACTAGCCAGGATCATGGAGAAAAGTATCTCGGATGCCTAACTAACAGAAGATATTGGTAACGTTATTACCACCTCATTTTAAGTAGCCTCTTGATTGTGACATGTATGTGTGTGGTACACACACTATTGTTGTTCTGACTTTTTGGGACACAGTCTCACTGTGTAGCCCAGGCTGACCTTAAAGCCCAAATCCTCCTGCCGTGGCTCCCCACTGCTAGTTGAGGATATACAGCACCACTCCTGGCCTTTGCCACATGTTTTTGAAAGCAGGATTCCATACTCTGTTCCTTCTGGTTAGGAAAAGCAAGTACAGGTGTCACGTGTACCTTCCAGATGAGGGGGCGCTCCTGTCACCCTCTCTCACGGACTGTTCTTATCAGGAGACATATGCCCCTGGACTTCGCAGTCCCATCTAACTGGCAATGGTGGTCTTACAGCAATCCCTCTCCTGCCTTATGCTCTATCCAGTGTTGAAAAAAAAATGTGTGTTTTAGCTACAGAAATGCTGAAAACTTGGAACCAAAAAAAAAAGGAAAATGTAAAGGAACCCCTTGGCTTATCCCTGAGAAGAGAGTCTTTGCGGAAACAGAGAGTATTGTGATAATTGTATTGCCCTTGTTAGGTTGTTTTGTGTCTTTTATTGGTGTTGCTGCTGCTGTTATTTTGAGACAGGGTCTTATTATGTAGCCCAGGCTGGCCTTGAACTCTCAATCCTCCTGCCTCTCAAACGCTTCCAAGAACATTTTGTAAACTCCCTCCAAGCATTCTAACCATAGAGAAGAGAACCCAGCTCCCATATCTTTCTTCTTATCCCTACTCAGCTCTGAAGTCCCTCCCCTCCTTCATTCTGTTCCATGGTGCCATGGCCCCTCATGCTTTTCTAGCCCCATCTCCCGGAATATGGTTATATTATTTCCCTTCCTGACACTAGGAGGCCTGAGCTATTTGGCCACAATGCTGTTTTAGCCCTCAGAAGGCCCCAAGAGACTTGAGTGTGGATATAGCCAGTAACCACTTGAGGCCTGAGCCTTGGACACCGTGGGGGCCGCTCTAAGGAACTGGGTTGAATGAGGACATACTTGGTGGGATTTGAGAGGTTCGTTGAACCTTGCGCTGTGCCAGTCATGTGGAAGGCTTTAGAAGAGCTTGTAGACAAATCCACTTGGGATAAACATCTTACAGCCTAGAGGCCCTCTCTTCTCCGCTTTCCTTCTACAAGACCGTTTTGTCCAAAGTGCCATTTGTTTTTTCTCCAAGGGAGAGCCTCTTCTGGAACGTAAGACAAGTGCCAAGCAGCCACTTTCTGCTACATGTCACAGAACGGATTCCTCAGAGAGGCCATCTGAAGTGTGTCTTGTTCCTGCAGCTACTTCCTTCTCATAGTGTGGATGTCCTCAGATTATTTTCCTTCCTGAAAGGTGCTAATTGGGGTTTATTTCCTCTCGATTCTTCTACCTTGGCTCGCCTCGAATCTGGGGGCTTCAGAGAACACAAAGAACATTCTGGTCAGGAGTCTTCTCTTCTGCCTGGACTGATAGGCTCTTCTCTGTCTACTTCTGCAAGGTCAGCTTAGTCGTGACCCTGGGAATGAGACAGAGGGTGCCCTGGAGTCCTCGTGTTGGTCTTGCAGCAGGCAGACCTCTCAGCCATCAATTGGGACATTAGGTTGTCAACCAGACTAATAATATGTGAGGATTGCTTTTTCTTATCTTTTTAGTGAGCAAGATTGAGTGGACTTGGAGCTTGGGTAAGAGTGGAGAGAATAGCTCTCCTGCTTTCTTCTGATAGCCAAGAACAATGGCAGGGGTGAGCTGAAGAGGCGTCAACCAAGCCCTGGCTTGCCCTCAGACCTACCAGGCTCACTTGGTCCCTCGGTTGGAACTTTTCTAGGGAAGGTGAGGGCATGTCCACTTCATGTGCATCAAATTTCAGAGGGTAGATCCTGTAGGAGGTATTTGCTTCGACATCTAAAGAAGATACAAAGTTGCTCAGAGACTGTTCATCTTCATGTTCTACACCAGAAAAATAAGGTTTGGATGGAAGAACTTACCTAACATCCCACAGTCAGCTAGAGGCAGAGCCAAGTTCATGTTGTGGACATGGATTCCTTGGCTTCTGTCTGCATCACATCCACAGGGCTAAGTCTTTCAGGCAAGGCATGTGATAGATGTATTTCCATGCCCCAAAGTTGGCTCACAGAGAGCTACTCCTGAGGAGTTCTTGACTACACTAATAGACCCTTCTGAGCTGGCCAGCATTATGCAGTGCTATGCAATTAAAAGGGTTACTGCCTGTGTTTGAATTTCCCTTTCTAATTTGTTACATGGTACCTTTGGAAACCTTTTGCCTGCTGAATAGTCACACTCCCAATTCAGTGGACAGGTCACTTCTCTTGTTCTGATACCAATTTCCATGTTTATTAGATTAAAAAAATTAAACTTTATGATTCCCAGCAAGATAAAAAACAAAAAAGTCTACGATTCCCTGGGAAATTCTCAAAGACAAGGCGAATGGCTGGGAAGGAAGATAGATCTAGCCATGTGAGCAGGTTTGACATCACACAAACGTGCCCAAGACTGAGGCCAATCCACCACATTCTCAGTCTCTTCTTGCTCTCCCATCCTACTCTGTCTTCCAAGACACAGGGCTTAAAACAAAGAATGCCACTGGAGACTTGATGATAACGGAGCAGGAGAAACTTGGGGTCTTGTTTCTGGTGGAGCCTCTTATAGATACCAATCCGTCTTTCTGTTTGTCCTTTGGATTGGAAGCATTAAAGGGTCGCGAACAAAATTTACTGGACTCTCAAGCCCTCCCAGTCTCAGCTTATACGTTACCTCCTTAGTATAGCTTCTTTATTCCCTTCTACAGGATTCCCCACAACGCTTTGTTGTGTTCTTTTTCACACGTAGCTGGCTCTAATATGGTTGCTCATCTGCCTGTTTCCCTTCCTCAAGTATAAGCCCCTTAAGGATAGAGCATTGGCAACGGGGTTCAGTTCAGTTATGGCTGCGTGGATCCAAAGGTCGGTACTAGTCCTGCTGCCCAGTGTTGGACTTGAAACGTGACCGCTCCTCAGCGGGGCTCATCGAGCCTATCCCTCTGGCTAATGCTAGGGGGCGCTGTAAGCCAGAAAACACCAGTTCTCCGAGCCTTCAGCCTGCTAGTCTCATTGAGAAGCCTCGAGAGGGACAGATCCACACCAGGCAGTGGGGTGCCGGTGCCTTGAGTGGGTGAAGCGAACTCTTCCGGTCTGATTGCCACAAAGCTCTCAGTCAACATCTCATCTGGATCCACAGCTGCCTGAGCTGTTCCACCCCTGGGCTGGGGCTTCCTTGGGAAGCGACACACTTGTGAATCACTGATTTGGGGACCCTGGGAAGGTCTGGGAACACAGCGGAGGTTGCCACAGTTCCCCTCTACCAAGTGGCGCTCTGGAAGTTCAACCCGGAGAAGGTGCTGACAAGCCTAGGTCAGGACCACTGCCACATAGGGAAGTTCCTCAGCTTCCCCCTTCCCCTAGACCCTAACCACAATGCCTTTCCCCAAACCCACACTCCATGTGAAAGTCATTATATTCAAAATAGCCTTTTCCAAGCAACAGACAGCCTGGTCCACCCATCAGCAGGAGCCCTAGCCAGACCCTCAGCAGAGCTGCTACCCAACACGGGGCGATTAGGAGCCTAAGAAGGTGGGTGCTTCCGGTTTACGCCGTGCCTGGTACCAGCAGGGAGTAAACACCTTCCCCAGCTTCCATCTGGAACCAATTTCATGGCAGTAAAATTAGAGGGCGCTTCTCACCCCAGCCCCCTCACCCCTACCCCTGCCAGGGAAGAAGACCCCTGGCCGTGTTCATGTGAATGCTGAGGTCTTCGAATTTCTTTCCATAGACAGCTCTTCCCAGGAATTTTAAACCAGAAAACACATGTGTGTGGTACAGACATTTTGTATCCTGTTTTCTGGGGTGGTGGGAAATGGGAAGTAGAGTTAAATATTCCAATTCTTGGTTTTCTTTTAATGACTGTATGTCCAGGCAGTCAGTTATTTCTGCAAAGGATAATGTGAGGTGGTGGAGAGCCTCCCCGCAAGCCTGGTTTAATGTGTTCCTTATGCCTTTGGGGTTCCTGCACTTTGCTTCCAACAATGAGGAGTTAGCTCCTCTGTGGCTTCCCTGAAGGTATGGGGCTCAGTCCCACACAGGGGTGTGTCAGCCAGCCATCACTGCTGGGGCTCAGGGGAAGAGTGAGATGGGCGTGTGGTCAGGTTCCTACCACACTGGCCTGGAGAGCGTGCTTCTGTAAAGGTACTGTGAGCTCGCCTTGGCGGAACCTGATGCAACTGGAATTGGCTTGTCCTATGGTGAAGATTCCAAAGGGTGTGTGACACCGTGAGTCACATCCTTCTTGATACCTGACTCTGGAAGCCCTTCTGCCTCTGGCCTGTCACTTTCTACCTCTCTTCAGGTACCTTCCGTTTTCCGTGCTTAGATCCTTGCCTTCCCTTTCAGCCTCCCCCGTCACTTACTTAATCCCACTTCTCTCCTCGCCTTGACGGGGCAATGTGCTGTATACACTGGAATGAGATTGACAAGGCAACAATGTCCCCCTGGTCTCCTGACCGCCCTGTCCATCCCCCTGTGACAATTCCACTTGCAGATCCCATGACCTAATCAGACTCCAGTTGTCCTGAACTCACTGTCTCCTTCCTTCTGTCCCTTCCAGCATTACTCATTCCCTCTAATGACATCACCATTCACCATGTCCTAGAGAGTCTTGAACTAGACATCTTGCCTAGCCTTCCCTCTTTCCCACTCTCCTGGTTCCCACCCTTTGACTGTACCCTGGAGATTCTTTCCGGACAGTGTCAACAGTCCTTTAACTGGCCCTGCTGTTCAGAAGCCTTTCTGCCGGATTCCTCTCTTGCCTTGCAGCTACCCACCACCTTCTCAACTAGAAACCCGAAGCCATACTAGGCTTTGCTTCAAGTAATCATCACTTCATATTCCATGGCTTTCTGAATAAAGTCTTAAACTCCAAAGACACACAAGGTCCTGACCTGCCTCTTCCCGTGGCACCAGGCTGCTGCTGGAGGTGACACCATTCATGTAGAACGTCATGTGACTGCCACCCCACCGTTACACAGCAGCAGACCTGTCCTTAGCCTCGCCCTAAATGTCTGTTACCCCAGTGCCAACTTGCACCATTTTATGTCCCCTGCCCTCCTTCCTTCGCTTTATCTGCCAGGAATCAGCTATAGCCATCAGCTTCTGAATGTCTGCTGACGCTCCCGTTTCTTCTCTATGCCCCACTTCCAATGGGTCTTTCAGCGGTCCATCCGGGCCCGTCTCCCTAGTGTTTGAAATGTCTGATTCTCCTCTAGACTCAAGCAAACCTGGATGCTTCTCAAATGCCCAGCGCAGCACCTGCACGCAGCAGACACTTAGTAAATACTGAAAGAAGAGGCTAACCGATGACTGAGGGGAAATGTGTGTGTGTGTGTGTGTGTGTGTGTGTGTGTGTGTGTGTGTGTGTGTATCAGTATCCCCATCACAAATCCACCATGGGAGGCTCTAGGACCCAGCTCCTTGAACTTGGATTCTCAGACAGGTTCTCACAGGTGAGCAGTGTCATGGATACAACCAATTCGTAAGAGCCAGCAGGACAGCCAGCCCCAGGCCACTGTCCCTGCTCCTATGAGACTGATGATTGAGAGGTAGGCTGAGAGCCCGTGTGGATGGGACCCCTCATTATTCTGATACTTGAACATACTGAATTGGCGGGTATGGAATTATAATAAGGATTGAGGTCATCCTAAGAGGAACTTCTGGACAAAACACTTTGAAATTTTCTTTCTTTTTAATCATAGCTTTTTAAAATTTATTGTGTGTGTATGCTTGTTTGCAACACAGCACACATGTAGTAGTCAGAGGACAACGTGTGGGAGTTGGCCCTCTCTTTCCAACATATAGGGCCTGGGTATCAAACTCAGGTTGTTAGGCTTAGTGTCAAGTGCATTTACTCCCCAAGTCAGCCCAGCAGCCCTTTAATTTCTTTTTGATGGAAGCGGTGTCCACTGCCAAAAGCCCATCTCACTGGATGGTGATGATGGCTGGCCTCACAGCACCAGCTGTGGTCTCTTTGGTCTTAACCTTTTGTTTAAGAGCTATCATGCCTTCATCCCTCCAGAGAAGCGTTTGGCTCTGGAAATACTGCAGTTCACTGGCTTCTGAATTGTTTTCAGGTACTTTTGATGGAAACAAAACATCTAAAACTGAAGCTTCTAGAAGAGCAACCTGTTCTTACCTGTCATGTAAATGTCTTTGAACTTGACTCTGGGGCCTTGTGTTTAAAAGCAGTATCTCTCAAGACATCCTTGATGACAATGAATTTGCCTGAGGCCATTCATAAAGTATGTTGTAGGCATGAGGTAACATTATTTATAAACTTCTACAAAGACCTTGTACTTGGATGTCTTCTTCAGCCTACCCAACAATAAATAATAGATATTTTGTGTGTGTGTGTGTATGTGTGTGTGTGTGTGTGTGTGTGTGTGTATGTGTGTGTTGTACATGGTGTGGAGGCCCAAGGCTGACAAGAATTGTCTTCCTATATCACTCTTCACCTTATCCTTTGAGACAGTCCCTCTCCTTGACTCTGGAGCTCACTGATTCAGGTGGGCTCACTGACCAGCTAGTGGGCTGCATAGATCTGCTTATCTCTGCTTCACCAGCACCGAGATTACGGGCACGTGCCCAGCTTTCTTCTATCACTGCTAGTGCTCTGACGTCAGGTACCCGTGCTTACACAGCAAACACTCTGTCTATTGAGCCGTTGCCCCATCCCTATATGCCAACTTTATAATCAGGGAAACTGAGGCTCAATGAAGACATTTTGCTGTTGTTTTTCTTCTTTCCTCCACCTCCATCTTCTAGGTCTTTTTTCAGAGTCTTCCATTGTTCTGACTAAGTTTTTTTACCTTTTACCCGGACTTCTCTTGCTTGCTGGGGTGCTGAAGAATGGGGTCCTGGAGTCCCTGGGGTGTGCCTGAGCTGACTGACATTGGCTTGATAGAATTCATTGCTACATTTTCTAGAGTTCTCTAAGTCAGTTGTAAAACATAGTCGTGATTAAAATTATAATTATTAAAAACCAAAAATTAAATACATTTTATTCCAAGCAAGGGCAATTAACATTAAACTTCATCAATTCCTAATCACAGATACTCCTTGACTTACAATGAGGATATATCCAAATAAACTCACCATTGGTTAAAAATATCATAATCCCAACTGCATGTAATATACCTGACCCACCAAACATTGGAGCTGAGCCACAGAGACACACTGGCTCACTGTCATGATGGGGGCCTGTTAGGGTTTATGCTCACTGCTACTGCCCAGCATATCAAGAGAGAAGTTTACTAAGCTTCAGTAGCATAGGAAATGATGGAAATGCAAAATCTGGAGTATGGTCTCTACTGAGCAAGTATCATTTCCCCGCCATCTTAAAAAGAAAGAAAACCATGAGTCAAGTTGTCAGAAGACAAGCGTGTGTGTATTTTACTGCCTCCAGCTCCATATGTTAGAGGTTTCTTCCATTGATTTTTCTCTGCAAGACAGTGACATAACCTAGTGCTGTGCTCTGTGCATTTTCTCAATTCTGCAGTCAGTGACAGCACAGTGTAGCTTGTCACTGACTGTGGTGGCAGTTTTTACACCACGGAAATTGGTCAGCACTACAAATCAGGGCTTCTTGTCTCTGAGAGCCTCTTGTTAAATATTCATAGGTTCACTGTTGCTAGTTCTTAATGGTAAAACCCTGGGTGTGTGCCTTTACCTCCTCATGCCTCAGTGTCCTTGTCTGTAATATCAGGACAACATTAGTCCCTACCTTAGAGATGTCGTGAATAAATGAACTGAGACATGGAAAAGATGGGGTAAAATGCTTGGTATCGGCTTAGCATCCTTGAACATTGTCAAGCCACTGTCAACATTCAGTCAGGGTTGTCATCAAGCACTGTCTCCCTCCTGAGCTGGATGCTCATTCAGGATGACCCAACTTGGAATTTATCACACTGCTTGGATTGTCACTCTCGGGGTATAGTAATTACTTGTTCCTTACCATGTACTTGACAGAAGCAATTTAAGTGAGGAAAGATTTGTTTTGGCCCCAGATTTCAGGGAACATGGGTCCATCACTTCAGGGAAGGTATGGTATCTGGGAGGCTTCTTCTACAGTGGTAGGAGTTTGTGCTATGGCTATGTTATATTTCGGAGGATTGGGAAGCACAGAGCTCAGAGCAAAACCAGGATCAGCTATCACTTGCAGGGCCCACCTTCAGTGATGCACTCTGCTGGGTAGGCCCATGTCTCCAAGGTTCCACACCCTCCTGAAACAGTGCTACCTATTGGGGACCAAATGTTCAAATAGCCAACCCTTGGAGAACATTTCACATTCAACCCATAATGTTGGGTCCTCTGCCTCTTTACTGAGTGTGAGAATTGGCTTGGGATAATTGAATTTTCAGTTCTGAGCACTTATCCCAATGCCTGAGACACAGCATATGCTCAGCAAGCTGGGTTAGATTCAGGTGACCAACTGATCAGAGGCTACTGAAGAATCAAAAGGGATCGGAGGATTCTCCAGCCACACAGCACTCTAAAGTATTTCTTTTCCAAACTAGAGAATTACTGGAATACTGTGACTGGGTTCATTCTTTTTATAAGAATCATGTAGTGAAGTCATTTTCATGCTTCAGGAGCTGAAAGCCCCTTGACTTGGTGCCCAAAGAGACCCACATTGCTCACTGGTCTCTGCTTTATAGCTACACTCTTTCCATGTGTGATGCAGAGCCCAATGAAGTCTTCAGCCTGTCTAGAGAAGTAACTTCGACCAGTAACTTTCCAAACTACTTGAAGGTGCCTGGAACTGCTTTACTTCAAGTATTTACAAGGGAAAGAAAAGAATTTGATGTCATATCAGTACACGCTAGAAGAGACTGCATACACCTTTTGAGGCCTGGGAGCCTGTGATTGGAGGCTGGTGGCAGGGAGAAGGAGGGGAGAGCCTGAAGGCATGGTGGAAATATTTTTTTTTTCTTTTTGGTCTGTTGTTCCTTTGAATAAACTGGTTTCTGGCTTATGCAACTCCCAGTAATTAAAATGGCTGGAATACTTTGCATTTTTACAGTAACTTGAAGGCGGCTCAGAGGCCTGGAGCTGGAGCCAACTTTTGGGGGCAGGGGGAGGGATGGCAATCTTATGATGCCTGTCCCTTGGCAGGATAGAGGTGCTGGCATCTAGCTAGGGGAGAGGAGAGAGGAAGTAAAAGGGGTTGCGATTTGTGTCAACATCTCTCCCCTTTCCCTGGACAGGCACCCAGGTGTATTGCCCTGAGAAGGAAGGTCACCAAGGGCCACTCATTTCCTGAAAGTCAAATGATAAGTGATGATGCCTAGGGCTGGTAAGGAATTTCCAATACTGCCTGTGCATCACATCCTATAGTAAGAATCCATATAGTATTGGACTTAAAAATTAGATGGAGCCAGGCCTAGTGGTCCATGTCTATATTGCCAACTACTCCTGAGGCTGAGGCAGGAGGATTCCAAGTTCAAGACATTACCAGTAGGTGTAGGTCTTCCCACCACTCCTAGTTACTGTGTGGATTTAGTTCTTCTGCCTCACAAGATCTAGACCAGCGATTTGTTTTTTGTTTTTTGTTTTGTTTTGTGTTTTTTTTTTTTTTTCTTTTCAAGACAGGGTTTCTCTATGTAACAGTCCTGGATGTCCTGGAACTTGCTTTGTAGACCAGGCTGGCCTTGAACTCACAGAGATCTGCCTGCCTCTGCCTCCCACGTGCTGGGATTAAAGGCGTGCACCACCACTGCCTGGCTAGACCAGTGATTTGTATACACTAGGGGCTCAAACCCCGTGTTTGTGAGAGCATCTGCATGCATGCATTCTCTTATGCCAGGGGGAAATCACTGACATTATTTTGAGGACATGCCTCCTGCAGTATGCTTAGGCTGCTGTGATTTGCTGTTCTCACCAGGGATGTATTATAGAGTTCCAGAAGTTGGTAGATAAGAGGGGAGTTCCCATTATAATTAGTTCCATGTTGCTGTGTAACAATGTATCAGTAACTTTGTGGTTTACAACACTGTGTTTTATCCTCTGATTTCTGGGAGTCAGAGTTCAGGCATTGCTTTGCTGGGTCTTCTACAGGACTAAAACCAAGATGGTACCCAGGGCTCCCATTTCCTCTGGGACTCCAATGAGAAAGGATTTGTTTCCCTACTTGTGTGTTTGTTGACATCTTTCAGTTCCTCAGTGTGATGGTTTGAATGAGAATGGTCCCCATAGGCTTGTGTGTTTGAATACCTGGTCCCCAGTTGATGGAACTATTTGGGAAGGATTAGGAGGTGTGGCCTTGTTAGAGAAGGTATGTCACTGGGGAATAGACTTTGAGGTTTCCAAAAGGTTCCAGTGCTCGCTCTCTCTGCCTCATGGTTGTGGATCAGGATATGAGCTTTCAGCTGTTCCTTCACTTGCTATCATGAACTCCAGCTCTCTGAAGCCATAAGCCTAATTAAACGCTTTCTTTTACAAGTTGCCATGGTCATTGTGCTTTATCACAGCAATAGGAAAGTAATTAAGACATCCACTTTCTCTCTGGTTGTGGTCTGGCATGCCTCAGTGGTCTCTTGCCATATGAGTCCCTCCATAGGCAGCTTCATTGTGTGACAAGTTCCTTCTTCAAAACCAGGATGAAAGAAAGACTCCTGAGGCAGGCATTGCAATCACGTTCACAGAGGCAGGCTTTGTAATCACATTTACAGAGGCAGGCATTGCAATCACATTTACAGAGGCAGGCATTGCAATCACATTTACAGAGGCAGGCACTGAAATCACATTCACAGAGGCAGGCATTGCATACATGTTCACGGAGGTAGGCATTGCAATTGTGTTCACAGAGGTACATATTGCAATCATGTTCACAGAACCACGTATATCTTGTCACTCTGGCCATATTCTATTCATGCCACAATCTCTGCCACACTCAGGAAAAGGGAATTACACAGACCATGACTGCTAAGAACAAGAATCATAAGGGTTACAAGGGCTCACTCTCTAGACAAGAGTAATTAGAATGTGGAAAGTCCTGAAAACTGTGCAGTTCAGAGACTAGTTATAAATATTTGCTGTAGTGGAAGCAGCATTCATAAGCTCTCTTTAAATCAGATGTTTTGTTTATTTTTTGTTTATTTGTTTGTTTGTTTGTTTGTTTTAATTAAACTAACAGCTTCAGGGCTTGATTTGGTTTGAACACAGCATTGGTTTTTGACAGACACTCAGATAATTTCACACTCCCAACTTCTAAAACCTTGAGAGCTCTGGGCCCACAGGATTTCATCTACTGGGGTCTAGAAGCAGCTGCCCAGGCTCTAAGACAAGTCTACTCTGCTTCCTGCAGCCCATTTGTCCCCGTGTCTCTGACAAGATGCCACAGGCTGCTGTCTCTCATTCCACATCATGAACCCCTGGGAAAAGCAGCCAGGCAACTTAGACCTGCCGTCAAGGTAGAAGCAAAGACAAGGAAGACCTTAGTGATCTTCCAAAGGGCCCCAAATACAGGAAGGGGCTGAGGATGAGTGTTCCAGGGTCAGGGCTGAGACAGGGCACCTCTTCCTGTGTGCCTCTTCAGTTCCCAGAACTGCTAACTGAGGAAGTGTCCAGTCCTGCTGACTTTAGGAGATTCAAATGGCTTCCCAGAAAATGGAGACACAAACACATGGCCATCCTTCGGGGTCCAGACCCACAGACAGAGGGAAGCCAGCTTCCTTCTGTAGGCATGTGAAGGCCTAGAGTCCTGTCTGTTCTCCTTCTTGCCATGCAGTTTTCCCTTCAGAAACAATTTTGCAAGAGGAAAGCCAGTCCTCTGAGATGGTGGCAGGGGACAAATGTGTCCCTGTGAGGTATGGAGCCCATTCACTTGCACTGCTAAAATGGACAACCATTCTGTAATGAACTAAAGAGAAAAGGGAAGGGAAGTGTGTGTTGCTGCAGATCCATACAGAACACTAAGCTTCTCCACCCAGGAGTCTCAGGCAGGCCCCAGAGAAGGGAAACCATCAGAGAACAAACTAGAAGGCCATTAAATATCAATTATACTGTGGGCTTGGTTGAACTGATCAACGGTGAAAATAGAATGGGTACTTTGTTGGTGTATACTAGGCCAGATACTGATAAATCCCTTAAGTCTCAACCTAGCCCTGTGAGGTCAGCACATCAACCCTTCCTAATCTGTGGGTGAAGAAACTAAAATCCAGAGAGGCTAGGGAATGTGCCTAAGGCCACACAGTTCATCTGTGGCAGGGTCCAGGAGAGCCTGGACTCTCAACTATTACCTAGTCCCTCACACAAGGATATTTTTGAGTGATGACTCGTGTAAAGCACCATGTTAGCACAATGGGGAAACATGACAGAGCCTGGAGAAAGGTCTCCTCAGCTAGTGTGTTTGCTGCTGTAGGGCCTTGGGCAAGATGGTGAGCTAGTGTCTTACATGGCTTGATGTCTCGAGCTTCAGGCTTTAACCTTCCAACCAGATCTGGCTTCCATCAGCCTGTGAATCTGGGTCCTGGAAGATGGTAAGGAGTTAGTTCATTGACTTTCTAGAATCCCATGGATCTTCCAAAGGCCAATGGCTGATAAAAATAAATAAACAAAAATTTAAATAGGAGGGGAGAAAGGAGAAGTAAAGTGAGGTGATGGAGAGGAAAAGAACACACACACACACACACAGAAGGGGAGAGACAGCAACACCCTGGCTCTCCATGTGCTCAGAGCCAAGTACACTAAGCACTTACCCTACACTTACTCTCCTTACTCTCTCCCTACTCCAGATAATCAGAGCCTCGGGTTGATGTTACCACCCCCATTTTAGACTAAAGAAACCAAGTACAGGAAGCTCTGTACCTAGTGCAAGGCTGTGGGGCTTGTGCAAGGTCACACGGCTGGGATGTGGAGCCAGGATTCCAAATAGGTAAGGTCACTTTAACCACCAGGCCCGCAGCCAGTAACAAAAACAGTGACTGTCTGAGGTCTAGGTGTAATCCCTCCGTTGCAAAGCTCTCTGTGGCATCCAAGGGTGGAGATGTGGGCAGTTTCCGGGGTCCTCAGCCAACAATCCTCCGCTCACACCTAGGTGGAAAATACCAGAGACTGCGGAGATGTGAAGAGGAAAGCAGAGCCCCACCAGTGCGCTGCTCAGAGGTGCTTTGGCTGTTGCTGTCCACGTGAGCACTAGTTCATCCTGTGTGGGGCTGTCTGATGTGCTGCCATGTTACTCACGGGGACAGACTTCTGGAATCCCTGTTACATGTTCCTCTAGTCTCTGTAGGGCTAGCAGCCACCCAAGAAATTGCAGCTCAGGGGAGCATAAACTAGATATGGCATCCCATGGCAGGGAGCTAGGAGCTGCTTAATGTGTAAGCAGATGGGTGGGCCAAAGAAAACAGGAGTCAAGGCAGAAGACATTGGAGGCTCAGCTCAGGGTGCCATGCTCCTGCATCCTACTTGGGGGGGTGGCGTCTGGAGGGAAGCACAGTTTTCCCAGCTTGTGTGAGAGGAAGCTCCTGTGCCGGCTCCCTCTGTACAGATGTTACCCCACTGAAGAGTGGGTTATGGGTACTCGGCCACCCTGGATCGTCAATGGAGTGAAAGAGTAGAAGAATAGTTATAGATAACGTCAGAGAAGTAACTTGTATGTCAGGTGCAGCTGGGACTCCGTTCTCTATCATGACAGCCAGCTTTCCATTACTACAACAAAATACCCGAGGCAACTAATTTTACAAATAGTGTGTGTGTG
Source organism: Peromyscus leucopus (assembly GCF_004664715.2). Classification (NCBI taxonomy): domain Eukaryota; kingdom Metazoa; phylum Chordata; class Mammalia; order Rodentia; family Cricetidae; genus Peromyscus; species Peromyscus leucopus. Next base: position 47,282,121 of record NC_051078.1, on the reverse strand, counting down.
TGTGTGTGTGTGTGTGTGTGTGTGTGCGCGCATACACACTGGCGGATGTGCAAGTGCATGCACAAAAGTGTGTGTGCTCATGAGTGTGGTATGCACATACAGAGGCCAGAGGCATTGAATCCTCTTGGATGCCATTGTGAGTCACCCAGTGTGGGGACTAGGAACTTAGCCTAGGTTCCCTGGCTGAGTATTAAGCACTGAATCACTGAGCCATCTCTCTGGCCCCACTTTGAATTCCTGCAGCTCCTCCTTGAGTGCACTTTGCAGTTGACTAAATTCTTTTCATAGTTTCTTTCTGTCCAATCCTTATGGGTCCCCTGGGGAGGCCATGTAGAGTAGTGCTCAGGGAGGGTGGTAACCAGTGACTCAATACTGTGTGGTTCAAGAGAGGATCTACTCTGGTGCCAAGGTGGCCCAGGGCAGGGACTTGGAACCAGATCCCTTCAGTCACAACCTAGTTCTAACAGGCACCAGCTGTGTGGGATCAGGCAAGTTCCTGACTTCTCTGGCTGCAATGCCCTATCTGTCAAAGATAACAGTGTCTACTTCTTAGGCTATTGTGAATACAGAATGAATACTTGAGTACATAAGAAGTGGTAGCTTATTATTTATCAGTGTGTGTGCGTATGTGTGTGCATTCGTGCGTATGGAGGGCAGAGGACAACCTCAGATATTGCATCTTTTTATTGAGATGGAATTTCTCATTGTCCTGTAACCCGCCCCTGAGGCTAGCCTGGATAACCAGCAAGCCCCAGGCATTCACCTGTCTCTGCCTTCCCGCTACTGAGATTACAAGCATTTGCTACCATACCAGTTTTGTTTAATGTGGGTTCCGGCCATCTAACTCAGAATGCAAGGCCTCAAACTTACAAGGCCAGCACTTCACTCAGCTGTCTTCCCAGCTCTGCATCAGTTATTTTAAAGGTTTATAGAGATGTTGGGCGTGCTCTTTTCCTGGGCTGCAGTAGTAAAATACCACAAACTAGGTGGTAGAATGCTTCTGGAGGCCAGAAGTTCACAGTCAAAGGAGGAAGGGCTGTATCTCTGTAATCTCCAGGGAATGACCCCTGACCTCTTCCGCTTCTGGCTGTGCTCTACACTCCTGGCCCTCCTTGATTGGGAGATGCTGATTCCTTGATTCTAATCTCTGCCTTCTTGGTCACATGTCATTCTCTGTGTCTATGTACAAAGTTTCTCTTCTTTTGAGGACACCTATCACTGAATTCGGGCACATGCTAATCCAGTATGACCTCATTTTAACTCTCTGGCATCTGCAAAGAGCCAGTTTCCAGAGTCACATTTACAAATGAGGCAGGGTAGGGCTTGAATATTTCCTTGGGGGCCACATTTCAACTCCTACCAACCCCCATAGCTTCCTTTATCCTCAGGATAAACTCAGCATCCAGCCATGCATACATTAAGTCCTTCACGTCTCCCTCCAGGTGTATCTTGAGCTTGCCTTGGTCTTGTGCCTCAGAGCCCATTCTTTTTTTTTTTTTTTTCTTAATTGTCACACTTTTATTAAGGAAACTTCCCCACTTTAAGTAAAGAGGTCATTCAAAGTATGTTTAACACACAGCAGATTTAGAACAGCCATTCATGAGCTGAAATAAAATGTTCTAAGCAGTTTCTTTAGGACGGTATTTTAGAATTGGCGACACCAGCCACCTTTCACACATCTTCTAAAGCAAAACCACACCCAATTTACCTCCCAGCCACTTCAATTTGGAGCCTGTTTTAATATTAAATAATAAATAACAGTCATTTTTAAAAGACCAGACTACGGTAAAGAGAGTCCTCTTCCCTTTGAAGTTTTCCTAGGAATCCACACAACACAAATTGAGGTTGGTGTGGTGGCACATGCCTTTAATCCCAGCACTCGGGAGGCTGAGGCAGCAAAGGGTGCATAGAGAGAACCTGCCTCAAATAAAACAAAGGACCCGAATGCTGAGTAAGACCCGAATGCTGAGTAACTAAGGTTTACACCCGACTCCACAGAACCAGAACAGGTGTTAAAGCCTCTTCCATTATAAAATAACTTGACCCTTTGCAATAAAATCTGAGAAATGTATAAGCAAAGAACCCAGGCCCCATCAACCTTAAATGTCAGACCCCATTCCTTAGGCCTCTTGGCCCTTCTAGCTGGTGCCCGTACCACCTACTCCCTTTCAAGTTTTGCCCACTTCTGAGTCCCACCTCAGCATGCAAGACTTGCTGTGGGCATCAGCTCTTCCCACAAGCCTTCCTCACCGTCCCCTCTTCTTCTGATCCTGATGGAAACAGTCTCTTGTCATCGTCCCCCTCCCCCGCCCCTGGACTCTGCCCAGTTCTACCAAAGATCCAGTCATCTTGTCTGCTTCCTTCCCCCACTGTGAGCTTGTAGGACAGACGCAGTTTGTTCAGTGCTCAGCCCAGAGTCAAGCATACAATAGACCGCAGGGTGCAAATTGGAGCCTCATGGGTGGGATGTGGCCAAACAGATGTGTTTTATTCAGCCTGCATGGTAGTGAGAATTTAAAATAGCTACCAACAATTAAAATGAGATGAGTTCTTATAAAAATCCAGAACTGCAGCTTTCTTGGAGACGCTGGAGGGCCTCTTCCTCTCAGGCCTTTGTTCCTGCCTCAGTTTGCTGAAGCTAAGCCAATGCCCCCTCTCATGCATTCCTGGTTGTGCTCACAACTAGCAACACCTGCTCATTTGTGTATGGTCTCTGGATGCTTCTGCACCCTAAGAGTAGAGCTGTGTTGTTATGACCCAGATATTTGCTCTCTGGCTTATATTAGTTCCTGGTCTCTACTGAAACAACTGCTGTGGAGTTGTGACTTATGACAACATGAGATTTCTAGTTCACATTTATAACTGAGAGAAGTCCAGAGTCATTTTCACGAGGCTGAGTGCTGGGTATTAGAGCCTCCCTCCCTGTCCCCCCATCTCTCTCTCTCTCTCTCTCTCTCTCTCTCTCTCTCTCTCTCTCTCTCTCTCTCTCTCTCGGCCTTAGCAAGCTTATTCTTGCCTTTGCTGGTTTGTTTGCCGAGGGCATTCCTGGACGTGTGACTTTGTCTCTCCAATTGCTTGCCTTATGGTCACCATCCCCCATCCCCCTATGGCCACAATCTCCCTTTTCCTCTTCTTGTAATGATAAATACAATTGCATTTGTGGGGCTCACCCAGGTTCAAGACAAATCTTGTCTCAAAATCCCGAATTTAATCACTTCTATGGAAGCCTTTTCCTCACGTTATAGGAACATCCAGATGTCATTGTTTAGGGGGCGGTTTTCAGTGTACCCCATGTCCTTAGGGGACATGTTCAATGGACCTCCATGGCCTTGCAGAGGAAAGGTTTTACCCACCCTGTGTTAGAATGACATATACCAGCCCTTCTGGAAGCCCCAGGGCTCATTCTCTATCTGGACCACACCAGTGTTCCTCATTGTGTTAACCATTTCCTAGGACTGACTCTGCCCCCCTCATCCCTGCCCCATCCTCCTGCACAGAGGGAATAAAACAACACCATCTGCAACATTGCTAGGTTTTCTGATCTTGCTTTACTCTCTCTCACAGCCCAGTGATATCCTCAGGAACAGAAAAAAAAATGATAGAGTTCTCTTTTCTTTTTTTTAAAGCCGAAATGGTCTGTTTTCCATGTAGGATCCTTTCTTCACCTTGTTTTGCAGGCTTGATGTCTTTTCCAGATGTGCTAAGAGGGTTATGCTCCATTTTTTTCTGGGCTCAAACTGCTCTCTGCATCCTATTTCAGCCTTGTAAAACCAGCCACCCTCCCCAAACTAAACAACTCTGCTCTTCTAAGTGCCCCCAAGAAAGCATCACCCCACTCCTTCCCAACTTTTACTGTGGAAATTCAGATACAAGTTGGTTTCCAGATTTCTTTCTTAACTGGTAAAGCTAGCAGAAACATGTGGTGAATGACCATTCACTGTAAGAACGAATGGAAAACACAGGCTCTCAGCCATCTTCATGTGAGGAGAACATCTTTTTACTTGACCCTCATGATGTGGATAAAAAGCACATCATGTTTTCACGAGTATGTGAAATGGCCAGTCATGTGCAGGGGTGATGAGCATCAGCATTCATAGGCATCAGTGTCGTGTAGCACTCTCCCTCCTCCCAAATGGAAGCAGGCAGTTATTGTCTTCCTTTTATGGAACTGAGGCTTAGGAAGGTGAGACAACTGCCTGTCCAACAGCTAGCAGGTAGCAGGCTTGTCTATGGAGTCTCTTTCCCCACCCAGTGCAGTCTCCACCAACTGGAGAGGATTCTGCTGTGTGACAGGCCAAGGGGAATGCACAATACAGTGAGTGGCCTGAAGTTCGAGGGCTGATTCTGATGACTTCCTCTGTCACTCAGTGAGGGAATGTTTTCTCTCTAACATTCAGTTTTTCAAAATGTTAATATCTACTTGTGGACATCTTCAAGAATAATAATGTTAACCAATATTGAAGTGGAACTTTTCGTGTGCCATGCTGTATTTCACATGCCGTTTACAGACGAACTCATTCAACACTCATGCCATCATTGTAAGGAGGGTATACTTATCACAGCTACCTTGCAGAGGAGATAGAACATTTCAGAGCCTAACTGGGGGTCATGTGCCTATAAATGGAGGGACATGAGTCCTAAAAACAAGGTGTTTTCTATATTACAACTCATAGGTGAGTGATGGTCTCTCTGATGAAGTAGGGACATGAATAAAGGTAAAGTTAAGAGCTAAATGAGTAATTAGAAAAGTGATTTTTAAAGCAAGGGAATATCAAGTAGAAAGACATGGGAGTGTCCTTGCTTTGTTCAAAGACCAGTAAGTGGAGCCAAAGGAATGAGGACAGGAGACGGAATTAGAGATGTTTAGGTATCATGTGAGTGGTCCATAACAAGGAATTTGGCTTATGGGATGGGACATCATTGGAAAGACTGTGAGCAGGAGGGTAGCAATTAGCTTTGTCTGAAGGCATCACTGTCTGCTATGAGAAGAGAATAGAACACAGGCCACAGATGGAAGCTATCACCGTAATACAGGGTAGACATGGTGGTGGTTTGGCAATAAAAATGGTAACTGTGGTCAGTTCTATTCTATTTTAGAGGTGTAGTTGAGATTATTTGCTGATGAAGAAAAAAAGAAAAATTCAGGGTGACTCCAGACTTTGGGGACAATAAACAGCAGCGGGAAAGTTTTTAGGTGAAGCAGGTGGAGAAGCTGGCACTAGTAACATCCCTGGGCATCCTAGATGTTGAAGAGTAGGTGAGTCTGTTCTTATTTAGGAGTCTCTCTCTCTCTCTCTCTCTCTCTCTCTCTCTCTCTCTCTCTCTCTCTCTCTCTCTCTCTCTCTCACACACACACACACACACACACACACACAGGTCTAAAGTCATAAGACTCAATGAGAACACCATGGGAGAAATGTTGGGAAGAACTGGGGATCCTGGTGCTCCAATGTTTAAAGGATGCACTTAAAGGTTTGCAGTGGTAGCTGAGACCAGGAGAGAGCAGACAGACAGAAGAGAGACAGAGACAGTAGTGTCCCAGAAGCCAAGTGAAAGTGTTTCAGTGTGGAGTGATTGATCATGTCAAATGCAATGGCTTTGTTAAATAAAATAAGAGTTAAAACTGGTAATTTAAATTTACAACATAGAGACATTAATGGTGATAACAAATGGAATGAAAGAGAAGAATCAGAGCCCAGATACCCAGGTATACATACTTTTTTTTTCTATAAAATACAATAAAAAAAATAGATGAGGATTGATGAGTCCTGAAAAGCCTTTTATTTTCAAGTGGAATGTGTTTGAATGATGGTGGTAATGGTATAAAAATGATGGTGGATATGGTAGAGAAATGATGGTGATTATGGTAGAAGAAAGTGGATACAGTCAGAGTAGAGTCGGAGAAATCAGTGGATTGACATCCTAGAATCAGTTAAAGAGGGTGTGTAAGTTAGGGGTCTCCACAGTAGGAACATAAGGTTCAACAAAGGAAGAGGAGTGTTTGGGGTCTAGATACTGGACAGTGGATGGATGTGGAGGTGGGAGCTTTGGAAGTTCTCTTGTGACTGCTCAGAATGCTTCAGTGAAATGAAATGAAACAAAGTCTTATCACTGAGAACCTAGAAGAAGATAACAAAGAGCATAAGAAAAATGCAGACTAAGTCATGTTCAGAAGATTGGGAGATGAAAGGGGCTGAGCAAGAACACTCTGACAGTGGCATGGCCCTGAGGCCTGCAGTTTTTCTCTAGGCTCATGTTTCTCTAGTTTAGGTGTGTATATCTAAATGGCTTTTGCAATCGATGGATGACATATAATGAAATAGATTGATGTTTGTAGGAAAAAGGCAAGATCGGCTTTGCACAGGTGTTAGGAATGGCCATATGATAGTGATATGACATTTGGCGTGTGTGTGTGTGTGTGTGTGTGTGTGTGTGTGTGTGTGTGTGTAAAATGCCTTTGACTGGTTTTGATCTGGCAGTAAAGGAGAGCTATAGGAATGATCACAAGAAAACAATAAAGAAGGGGAATGATAAGGGAGAGGCAATAAACATGGCCTGACATATCTAAGTATCTATTGAGTTGAGTTCATACTATGCATGTTTTATTTTTGCTTGTCTGTTTGGTTGCTTGCTTTGGCTTAAGGTTGTTTTTAGACAAGATCTCACTATGTAGCTCTGGCTTGCCTAGAACTTGCTATGCAGATCAGCTTGGCCTCCAGAGCAGCAATCTTCCAGCCTTCTTGAATGCTAGAATTATGAATGTGCCACTATGTCCAGCTATAGTATGTGTGTTTTTAGAATTTATCTGTTTAATTCTGCAATTCAGGAGTATGTCAAGAACATACACAATTGCCTGAGACCCATCCCCATTGCTACACAGCTGGAGTAAACCCGTGAAAGGAGCAGAAAGCAATGGGGTTTTTTCCCTCTGTGTCTGTCTCTCTGGGTGTGTGGTGTGTGTCTCTGTCTCTGTGTGTGTGTGTCTGTCTCTCTGTGTGTCTCTGTCTCTCTGTGTGTGTCTCTGTCTCTCTGTGTCTGTTTATGTCTCTCTGTGCCACTCTGTCTCTGTGTCTCTGTCTCTGTCTCTCTGTGTGTGTCTCTGTCTCTCTGTGTCTGTTTATGTCTCTCTGTGCCACTCTGTCTCTCTGTCTCTGTCTCTCTCTGTCTCTCTCTCTCTCTCTCTCTCTCTCTCTCTATCTCTCTCTCTCTCTTTAATTTTCAGCTAAAGAATCAGCTAAGCCTATGATTTGAGTCTCAGACTATCTTAGAAAGGCATCAGCACAGGAACTCATCTCATTTGGGAACTTGATGAGCTAGCCTTGCCTAGAGACAGGGCTGACAGTAATAGGTCTGAATTTTTGAGAAGAGAACAGAGATCACAGTTTTGGTTTTCTTCACATTGGAAATCTGAATCCACTTCTCCAAGCACAAAGTTTCCTATCACAGAAACGTTAGGAACATCACACAGTCCAGTGAGGACTACCTACCATGTACCAGGCATAGTTTGAGTGCTGGGGACTTCTTGGTAAAGAAAACTAAGGTGATTATCATGATTATTATCAATGAATCCAGTGAGAATCACCTAGGAGATCGGTGAAGCTCACCTTTACCTCTATCTGTGAGGACCTTTCCTGAGAAGATTATCCAGGAAAAGAGGACGCACACTGAACACAGCACCATCCCATTGGCTTGGGTTTTGCTTGTAGCAAGGAAGGAACAAGGAGGACCCCACTGATGCAGAAATTTCTTCCTGGCCACCTTGATTAGATGCTATGTTCTATCGTGCCTTCTACAATGATGGACTAAAATGTCTGAAATAGTGAGATCAAATGAATATTGTCTCTTTCAAGTTGCTTTCCTTGGGTATTTTGTGATAACAATGAAGAAAACATAAAACCTTCCATATTTCTTTTTCTGAAAGCTTCCATACTAGGTGACAACGAGTAGCAGAGGGAGCAAAGCTGTGGGACCAGTGTTGGGGGCATAAAAAGTACACACAGTCCTGGGACTGTGGCCTCTCCCACCTAATCCCTCCCCCAAGTGACTTTCCAAAGTGTTCATATCATACCATACCCCAGATGGTTGGCAGAGCTAAGGCTTTGAGTATTGCTACCCATCTCCATATCATAGAGGTATAACCAACCTTATTTTTTACCCAAACTCCTTGGAAACTGAGCTCTCTCATCTCATTGGGGAACTGAAGGAGGAAGCCCATTACTTAGAGCCCTTAGGTGTCTAGGACCGGAGTCTCAACCCTGCTGCATAAAGGATTGCTTTTCATGGGTTCCCTGTCTGTTTGGCTCCCCATTATCCTCACCTTCCACTGCCAGTCTGATGCAGGAGTTCCAGCCCCATGGAAACAGCTCCCACGCTGCCCACTCTGAGTATGTGCAAGAGCTACCCAGTCCCCCAACCTCCTCCCTCCTCCTGCTTACCCAGGCAGTTTCCCCTTGAGAGCCAGGCCTGAGTTCTCACGTGTCCAGCTCTCCCAGGGGAGCTTGCAGCGTGTGCATACACCATCCTCGCCATGTGACCCTCCTCCGCTGTCACCCCCTCGCCTGGACAGGCCTGTCATTTTCTCATTATCATCGCCATCCCAGACCCAAACTTGTCCTCTGCTTTCCTGTTTCCAATTAAACTTTGTCCTATCAGGAATCCTAGGCCACATTGTTCTGCGGTTACCAGAGAGGAAAATGACAGCATGTGAAGGAAATTCTCACTGCTCAGCCTCACAGACTTGGCCGGAGATATCCTGGTGGGTGTGGAGCACAAAAGCTGGGGGAGACCCCAGGGCAGATGTGGTGGACCAGCGAGGTTTGCAGTGGGTGTGGGGCGGGGTGTATTTTCTTGTGCTTTCTTTTCACAGCTGCTGTTCCTTGGAGACCCCAACATTCCAGTTCCCAGGGCTAATTTTAATTTTTTGGGATTGGCTTGTTCTCAGTGACCCTTACCCCTGCCTTTCCTCTTGGCTCCATGTGTTTATTCCTGCCCTGTGGCTCACACAACCCCCACACACTCACAACCCACACTCACATACACACTCTAACTCCTGTGACTCTTTGAACAGAGAATAATAACTAATTCAGGACAAGTGGCCAGGTCCCTGCACCACTCAGGAAGCAGGAAGCTAAGTAGCAGGGAGGAGGGTGGTCCTGAAGGACAAAAGAGAGAGGTGGCGACAACTTCCTGCTTCCCAAGTAAGGGCATGATGTTTACAGCATCAGATGTGAGCTCACAGCCTTTCTGGAACATTTAGGAAATGGAAAGACTATGAGGGAGGAGAGGTGAAAAGGTAAGAATAAGGCATGCAAAAAGCTGTCTTCTATTGCTCTCTGATCCCGCCATTGGTACAGCAACCAAGCATCTCAGTTCAGATCCTCATGGGTCTCTAATTGAGTTTTATAGAAGACGTAGACAGCAGTTCTGTAGGAGCAACACCAGGATTCAGAGATGTATAGTGACTGTCCCTGTTTGGGGTATCTCTGGGAGATGTCATCAATTCAGATCCTAAGCCAGAATGCAAGTTCAGCATCCTGACTTCCAACCAGATTTCTTTCAGGCCACTAGGCTTCCTTTAGTTACGGTTCCCATCTATTTCCTAGGACCTGGAAGCATCTGAAGCATTTGGCTGTCAGGTGCTGCCCTCTGGCCCTACCCACGCTGGCTTCCTCGGAAGTCCTTTAGTTCTTTGCAGAGGACAAAGTGGGGGGAGGGAGTGATGTCCTTGACGGAGTAATTGTGCCTGCCTGGCTGCACACTGAGGACCTGTTGCAGAGAACCAGAATTCCCTTCCTGCTCTCCATCCCCCACTCTGCTAGTTCTTCAGGAAAGCTGACTAGTAACTGGGGCTCCTTCCTCTAACTTCAGAGCCATCAAAACCCCTTCCTGGACACCAGTGGAGACTTCCCTCCTCTTGAGAATTTGCCCTACTTTTAGAGATTCTTATTTATACCCTGCTATTTTTCTCCATCTCCCTGGCCGTCTATGTCTACTTTCTTGTCTTCATTTTCAGATCCTGGGCTTTCTTTAACCAAGGAAGTAAAGATTCTAGAACTTTCCACTGGCTTCCTGTGGATCTATTAGACTTCAGATCACTCCCAATAGTCTCTTAAGTGTTCTGAGTCCCCAACACATGCAGACAGGCTATCTGGATTTGAGTCCTAGCTCTGCCTCAGTTTCCACATTAGTAAATGAGACTGGCCTAGTTTGCTTTGTGTTACTATGAAAGACATCATAACAAACAACTTAGGGGAGGAAAAGGTTTATTTCAACTTACAGATTACAGCACATCATTGAAAGAAGTCAAAGCAGGAACTCACAGTAGACACCTGGAGCAGAAACCTGTAGATGGATTTTTCTTTGGGCTGCTAGCTCACAAAAAAAATGACACAGAGACTTATTATTAATTATGAAAACTCGACCTATAGCTTAGGCTTGTTTCTAACTATCTCTTATAACTTAAATTAACCCATTTCTATTTATCTCTGTGCTGCCACATGACTCATAGCTTTTACCTCTCTTCCTACATGTCTTGCTCCCTCTGTATCCAGTTGGCAACTCTGTCTTTCTTCTTCCCAGAGCTCTTTCTGTCCAGAAGTCCCTGATATACCTCTTGCCTAGCTATTGGCCATTTAGCTTTTTGTTAAACCAATCACAGTAACATATCTTTACACAGTGTAATCCAATATCTCTCAACAGAAACTAAGGAAGCAATGATGTTTACTGGTTCTAACTCCCAGGTTTACATTCAACTGCCTTTTTTATTCAGCCCATGCTCACCTGCCTAGAGATAGTACCACCCTAAGTGGCCTGGGCCCTCCTACATCAATTAGCAATCAAGAAAATGCCCCACAGACATGCCAAGAAGCCCATTTGATGGAGGCGATTCTCCAGGTGAGATGTCCTTTTCCTAGGTTTGTCAGATTGACATTCAAGAGTAACCATCACAGGGTGATGAGTTCCCATGATATATACAAATACAAAAATACTAACTGCTTTATTGATTTACTAACTACAGTTTTGCCTTTTAAAGTAAAGATTGAGTTTATATAGTTCATACATTCAAAGTACTGAGCACAGTGCTGATGCTTGGTGCTGCTACTGTAGCTACAGCAGTGCAGTAACTGTGGGGTTAGTACCATTGTTCCTAAGTGTCCAGAGTGGGAGAATCTCACATTTGACTCAGGCCTTCCAGTTTACCAAGGACTACTTTTTCTTTCAATAGCCCCTGGAGATAAGTCACATTTTCTTTGCCTTTCATATGTGCATACTGAGGCTCAGAGACACAGAGTTGACTTATCCTTGATCATGCAGCCAAGAGGTGGAGGACCAAAACATGTCCCTCAGTCCTTGTGACTGTAGTGACAAGACTGCACCCAGCCTTGCTCTGCCCATCTTTCCTTTGGTCCTTTCTCACTTCATGGTTACAGGCACCGGGCTTTCCTTACTGGGAATCTTCATGACCTTAGAAAAGTGACCCATTGTGCTGGATGGTGGTGGCACACGCCTTTAATCCCAGCATTTAGGAGGCAGAGCCAGGTGGATCTCTGTGAGTTCGAGGCAAGCCTGGTCTACAAAGTGAGTTCCAGGGAAGGCACAAAGCTACACAGGGAAACCCTGTCTTGGAAAAAAAAGAGACCCATTCAAGGTCTATAAAGCTTAACACATCATCACATCAGAAATAGAACCCAGGTCTGCTAAAGTAATTTCCAGTCTGGCTCTGCATTCATCACAACCTTTTGTCTTGTTGGCCTATTTCCAATCTAGACATGTTATAACAAAGAGATCCATTGCTGGGTGGTTGCTGCTCATGCAGAAATAATGGAGCTAATATCATTGTGTTGAGGATTGCAGTATATTACAGCCTAGAGAAACATGGGCAAGGCGAAGAGTTCCAGTTCTCAGGCCTCTAGGGTAATCATGGTACCGTTCGCTCCAGGTACATCCCCTTTCACTGTTCAAACCCTCTGTCTATTCTTTCTCTGGGGACATTGATAGCCTTTGGTATCTGAGATTGTGAGTCTGGTGTTCAGGCCTCCATCCAAACTCTCTCTGTGGAGAAAACATGCTCGAGCCAGGCTCCTGAGAGACCCAGTTCCGGCTGCCGAGTCCCTGCATAAGCCCCACAGGGTGGTTTGAGGGTTCCTCCACCCTGACAGGCTCCTGATGTGGATATTTTTAAGGAAAGTTCCACAGAGCAAAACCTCACAGGGACATTGGTGTTTGAGGGCTGGGTTCTTCCTGCCTTCCTCTGGAGGCTGGTTTTGAGGTTGAATCACTGAATCACTCAGCAAAAGTAAATAAATAAGTGGAGGAAGGGAATCTTCCTCAAAAGGAATTATGTTGCCTCCTCCTCTGACACAAAGCAGCTGTCATCACTGAGGAGTTGACAGCCTCTCCAGGACTGTCCTTTATTCCAGAGGCACCCACACCGAAGAACCTACCCCTTTCCCTAGATAAGGGCTGAGGAACAGGCTGTCCACGTCCCAGAGTTTCTGAGTAGGTCAAACTTGATGTCTTCCTCCTCCTCCCTCTCAAGTAGAACAAGAAGTGACATGCCCATGGGCCCAAGATCTTCTGACTTGCTTAGTTTTCTTTGGGGCTCACCTACTCCTTATGACTCGAGCATGTAGTTTCCATGAACTGCCTCTTGTTTCTCTCTCCTGGGTCAGAGTTAGCTTGACTCTTCCCCCAAAGAACATGACAGAGAGCTTACCCCTTCCCTGAGTCCAGGCCCTCATTTTGCAGATATGGAAAATGAAGCTGGAATAATCACAGAGGCCAGCCCTGGAACACATGGAAACTTTGGGGAAGAGTTAAGACTAGAGTCAGAGACTCATTGCTCCCTGAAGTATCTGACCAGCAGTTGAATTGAGACCCCAATGCCCCACCTCCAGACCTTCAGGTGCTGCCCTTGCATGGCAGAGCTCCTGGATCCCATGCACCTTGAGGCCACCCCTGCTAGACTGAAAGGGCCAAGACATGTAATAGGAGACTGAAAGGAACATTGTAGAAAGCCGTCAACATTGGTAATGCCAGGTTTCTTTGGCCCTTGTATCAGCTACCCAGCCAGTTTTGAGGTCTCCTGGGCCATCACTTTCATTGTCATCCCCTAAAAGAGTCCACTCAAGACCTTTTGCAGCACAATATCCACCCATTGCCTCAGGTCCAAACTATTCTCTGAATCTTTGACATTTGAGCCATTCTAAGGCATTCCCCATCATCTCCCTGTCTGTCTGAACACTGCCCCTCTCACCCACTGAGGAGAGGCTCATTCCTGAAGCCTAGTGAAGCTCAGTAGTGGAGATGGAAGCTGGTGTGGACATGACAAAGGCCAGCCTAGGAGCACCATAGGTTGACCTGAATGTATTTTCTGTCACTCTGTCCTTCCCTAAGACCGGGGAAAAGTTAAGTTGCTGATCATGCCTGCATCTTGTTTCCTTGTTTCTCCCCATGGGGAACCTGCCTAACAACTCGCCCTACTGTGAGGACAGCACTTCATAGCATAGCTTAGGGAAAGTGATTGGCAGCCCTTGCTACTCCCCTTCATCCTCCAGAGCAGGGGGATGCAGGGCAGCGGTTACAGAATCGGGAGAGAGTTTAGGTTAGATCCCCAGCTGCCTAGACTTAAAAACATTGACAGCCATAAAAGTTTCTGAGCATGCAGTGATCAAAGAGTAATTCCAGTCACTTGCTCAGCCTGCCACATCCACCTGTGTTGCATGGCATGGCTTCGCTGCAGTCTTGGTTCCAAACGCACAGCCTGGGCACTGCACGGTGGACACCATCACACCATGCAGTGCATCACACCATGCAGCGCTGACAGACACAGTCTGAAATGCCTCACATGGCTCAGGGTTGAGACCGCTGTATGTTATGAGCTGCACATACAAAGTTTTTTTTTTTCTTTTATAGAAAAAACATAATCATTTAATTTCAGAGGACAAAGACTTAATACTTTCCTTCCTTTATTCCTTAGCTTGCAATTGTCAAATTAATATATCTTTGGATTTCATTCTGTTAGAGCATCTGATTTTTAAAATTACTGCTTGCATTAATGACATGAGTTTCATTTTAAAAAAATATTTCAATGGATTTTTATCTTGGGGTTAGGCCAGAATTTCTAACGATTTCTGAAATGGCCATAAACATTCTTCTGCCATTTTGTACCACTTATTTGTGAAAAGTGACATTCTTAGTAATGACAGCTATAAAGTCAAAGTATTAGTCAAAATCTGAAACAGAAGGGCTGGAGACATAGCGTAGTGATGAGAGTGCTTGCCTCCCAACTGAGAGGACCAGAGTTCGGATCCCCAGAAACCCACATCAGTGCCAGCTAGGCTTGATGGCCTGCCTGGGACTGCAGCCTTGGAAGGCAGAGACGGAGGATCCCAGAGTAAGCTGGGGAGCGAGACCTGTTTATTACAGCTTCAGTGATTTTGTTACAGCAACATGAAATGGAGTAATGCAGGAAACTCAGAGGGAGGGACCAAGAACATACACAATAAGTCTGCACAGCCAAGACCTGTCCTGATCCCCATAGAGCTGCGGGCTGTGCCTCTAGACTTTACAGAGGAAAAGCCTCCTTAACTGAACTGAGAACCTCACATTGTATTCAGTTTAACACAAAACACTTTCAGTACTGGGCTGGAGAGATGGCTCAGAGGTTAAGAGCACTGGCTGTTCTTCCAAAGGTCTTGAGTTCAATTCTCAGCAACCACACGGTGGCTCACAACCATCTGTAAAGAAATTTGGTGCCCTCTTCTGGCTTCTAGGCATACATAAAGGCAGAACACTGTATACATAATAAATAAATAAATCTTAAAGGAAAGGAAAGAAGAAAAACACTTTCAGTATTCACCTCCTCCCCACAGTGCAGCCACCATGTGAATAAAGGGAAGGCCACAGTCTGGTTCGTTTTGTTTGTTTGTTTGTTTGTTTGTTTGTTTTTAAAAAATTACCCAAAAGGGTTGATCAATTAAAAATGTCACATCACTAACGAGGACCCCACTTCTGGCATGTGAACTGCTAATGAACTGTCTCAGCCCACATTTGTCCATGCGGGTGCCCATTTATTCTATCCACAAGTATAAGCATCAGTCCACTTCGTTATGTTGTCCAGTGGGACTATGGGAAAGTATTTAGAAATAGAAATGCATGTTATTTTTTATAAGTTATTTTTATTTACATTGTGATGTTTTTCATATTTGATTTCTCCTGCCACCGTCACTGCATGCTATTTTTTATTAAAAATTGCACATACGGATAACTGTGGATTTTACTTGCAATAAAGAGAAGTTCCCACAGTTCAAGAAGCATCATAAGAGATTTGAAGAATTTTCCTCTAGGTACTGAATATGGAATCCCAGGCACACTAACCAAGTGCTGTTCTACTGAGCGCTATGTCTAGCCCACAAGATACTAGGACACTGGGTGTGAGGTGAGGCTCAGGTTGCTGTGGTACATGGAGAAGCATCATAACAGACTGGCTAAGCTTTTTCTTGTTGTTCTGTTGAGGGCAGAAGAGTGGAAGCTGTACTTGAAGGATTTGAGGCAGACCTAGGGAATGACTTCCTGGTTTGTCTTTCAAGAAAATGAATGAATGGATAGAGCACTGAAGCTGGAGTCTAAAGACCTGAGTTCGAATCTTGCCATGTCTTGATGTTGAAAGCAAAACAAATCTCCCTGTCCTTTGTTTATGTGCTATAAAGGGATCCCCTCAGATGAAGCCTGGGGGAGGGACATGACAGTGTGATACAGCTGTATATAGTGTCTATAGCTCTGGGTTTGGCGGATCCTTAGATTCCTTCTGGAACAGTTGATGCCTTAGGTATTAGGGTGATGAGAGTGTCCATTGGTGTGACTGGGAGATGCCATCTTGGGAAGGTTGTTTTATTCCTCTAAGCCTTAGATTTATCCATAGTGAAATCAGAATTGCAAACATCCTACATCATTGGGGTTTTAGACTTAGCAAGTATCACTTCTAGAAGTACCAGAACTCAGTGGTCCTCAGCACATGCTAGAAGCTAGTTTCCTTCCTCCCCCCCACCTTCTCTGACTTCTGCAGACGGGCCCCCAGCCTCTGCTCTGCTCTCCAGTCTTCAGCCCCAGAGAGAGCTGGGGAGAGGTGGAAATAGAATCAGACTGTTTGCTCAGTGTTCTTGCTCCGAGGTTAGGAGTTCCTGCCCACTCAAGAGAGTTTCCACTTCTCTTACTGGGCCAGCTGTGGAATTCATGAAGATAAAAAATGACTATGACAGTGAGAATTTCTGGAGGCTTCTCTGGCCCCGATTCAAAGCCACTCCCTGCTAGGAAGCCAAGGAAAGTGGCCTTGTAGTCTACTGTCACAGGTCAAGGCCTTGGCTCAGAACACGTGGATATCGTCAACTTCCCTTTCAGCCAACAAAGAAGATGCAAAGACGGCTTGAGTGTCTGCCTTGGACAGTGTGCTGGGATTTGTGATGTAGATCAAAGTGAGGGAATGTGGGAAGCCACATGAGCGAATCCCAAAGCACCTTGCTTACCTTGTTCCTGAGCCAAAACTTCCAGGAAGGAGTGATTCGTGCCTTTGAGATTTCAGTAGTCCAGGAGCTGAGACCTGGCAAACTAGGAGAACAGGAGGAGGTATAGGTCCTAGTCTTGGGGTGACCCCTTTCCAAGGCCCACTTGCTGGCCTTCTTGGCTTCAGAGCCTTCAGTTGCTAGCTCTTCCCTATCCAAGACACTCCAGGAACCCCGTTCATACTGAGGTCAACAGGAATCAAAACTGTCCTTCAGGAGACTGTTTTTGCCCATTCTCTCCAGGTAAGCCTCAGGGAGTTGTCTTAGGGCAAGGAGAGGCTGAACCAACAGTCCCTGAGCATGGGCAGCAAACTGTCTACACATCGACAGTTGAGAGCCAAGAACCCATGTTCTAGAGAAGATGGTTGTCAAAGAAGGCTTCAAGCACCTCTGTTAGTGGCTGCGAAACTGAGTGCATTGGGAGGAAGAGAGCAGACATGCCTTCTCAGAGGAGAGGACCATGAAACGACCTTAACAAAAAGCCTGCCGGTTACCCAGTACAATGTAGTTTCCTGCCATCCAGCCAGGTGACCAGTTAGTAAATGGCTGTGCTCTCACTAACTTGGTATCTGCTGAGTGTACTCGTTCCGGTTTTCACTACTATGATCACACACCCAACAGAAGCAGTGTAAGGAAGGAGGCCTTCTTTTGGCTTGCGGCTTGAGGGCACACTCCATCATTGCAGGGAAAGCACAGTGGCAGGTATGTAAGGGACCTGGTCACATTGCATCGGTCGTCAGGAAGTGAAGAGACATGAATGCTGGTGCTCAGCACAGCCCGTAAGATGGTGCTTCCCACTTTCAGAGTGGGTCCTTTCTCCTTGCTTAAACTGCTTTGGGAACACTCTCAAAGACACCCAAAGGTGTGTCTCCTAGGTGATTCTAAATCCAGTTAAGTGACAATAAAGGTTGACCATTGCACCAAGAAAGAAGATCTTAAATATTTTCACCACTTGTGTGAGGTATTGGATCTCTTAATTAGCTTGAAGATGGTGATCATTCCAAAATATGCCATGTATCAGAGCATCACATTGTATACCTTATGTATATATATTTTTGCTCATTGAAACTTACTGAAACTGAGAGAAGAAATTTTTTAAATTAAAACAAAACCTCAATCTAGTTGAGAGGAAAGAGGAGGGTGGCTTCCATGTCTGGAAATAGTTTGCAGAAAGCTGCAGAGGTTCTGTATGGCTCGGCTCATGGCCTTCAACAGGTGGCAAGAAGGAGCAAGGGTTGAAGGACGGTCTTTTCAAGGAGTTAGACACACATCAGCTCAAGCCGCTGCTTGGCTACCCACAGTGTTCTCTGGGCCTCCAGCTTCTCATCCAGAAAATGGAATATAGTCCTACACTGGAATGCAAGCTCCTAGAAGGCAGGTCACTCTCTTGCTCACCCCTGTATTGGGAAGGCCTGGGACAGCACCTGGTCCTGGGGACCCCTCAGTTACCTTGCTGAATGAATGAGTGAAAGAAGAAGATAACTTATTCACTATACATGTCTGGCAAAAGTAAATGCTCAAGAATAAAGATGTTTTTGGTGTTTGGGGTTCAAAGATGATTCAACTAATGAGAATAAAAGAGGGCTACAGACCTTAGATGCTGGAAGCCAGGGCTCTTCCTGAGAACCGGGGAGCCAGTGAACCTCAGTGGACCTGCAAAGCCCCTGGTTGTCAAGCATAACCCCTTGTCTGGGAATCCTTTAGCCTAGGGACCTGGCTATATGTAAGAGAACCTTTTCTGGAACTCTTCCTGAGGCAACTCCCCATGTGTCATCATCACAAGGCAGCTGTGGTCTCTGGAGACAGCCTGAGTCAGGAATTAGGAATTCTTGGAGGTAGCCAAATGGTGACCCCTTGGGGTTGCTCTCTGAGACTGAGAAGGAGAGCCTGCTTGCCTGATGTCAAGTCACATGGTCAACATCCGGGAGACCCCCAAAGAATGGTGACCTTCATTCCTCCCACACATCCCGACCTCATGGCCTCAACAGGCCCTAGTGTTAAACTTGCTTGGAGAAGATGCAGGCTGAGGCAAAGTGGGAAGGCCTGTCACATGGTGTTTCATGCAGGCCAAACTGCCTCTTGGGTCCCTGGAGGCAGGGCCCACTCCCAAGGGAAGTTGATGTACAAGGCTAACCTGACCCTTCCTGTTCTTAAGTGGTTCCAAGGGAAGCCAGAGCTTTCTTCAGAGTGCTCAGCTTCTTCCTTAATGGGTCCCAGATCTTCCCCCCACCCTCCCTCCAGTTCTCTGTTTCCCACACATTGTCATCCAGAGAGTCCAGCTCCTCACATGTTCCCCCCATCTGCCCCCCATGTGCTTCTCATGTGTTCTCTCCCCCAGCAAGGCATGGCACTCACCTCTTGTGGGCACTTCAACCTTGCCCTGCAGCCACCTCTTCTCAGGGCCTCTCCTGGATATAGAAGTCACGGACAAAGAAACCAGGGGTCCAGGGGAGGACAAATGGTGGGCACACGTATGGGCCGCTGGTTTATAGTCAGAGTGATAAGGCACCCTGCAGAAGGTGGCAGTGTGGTTTTAGATGAAGATGGCTGGGAGGAACAGCAGGGTACTGGCAGAGGGTAGGGCCCAGAAAGTAGGAATGGTGGCAGGGTTAGTGGTCGACACAATGTAAAGAGACACATTAGAGACAGAGAACTGTGGACACCTACAGAAGCACAGGGGACTGTAGATGAGGGATGGAAACCTGAAAGCGTGCACTGAGAAGTTTTAGGAGGCTGGACCCAGAGCCCTATAAGCTCTGTCAGCTGTGGCTCCATGGGAGAGGTGAGCTCACATAGCAGTGAGATTCTGGTAGCAAGGAGGGAAGCGGATTGGAGAGGAAATGGAAGGGTGTGTTCTAAACTTAGGGGGCGGTCAAGAGACAGCAGCCCCAGCATAGCCAGGAATTATGAACCCAATTTGAGGCCTGAAACTTACCATACAGCTTAATAAAAGTTTACTTTCTTATGATGCTCACTCGGTAAGAATTAATCTAGGAAGAATTCGTCATGCCCACTGCCTAAGGAACTTGTGTCCATACACTCACCCAAAAATGAATGGGTGACTATGTTCAACTCATTGGGCAACACCTCAAGTTGAATTGTGTGCTGTAGGAGGCTGTCAACTAAAGGTGGTCTGATGCTGTGGGATGTCTTTCTGTACGCTGTGAATATATGTTGTTCCCATTGGTTAATAAATAAGCTGCTTTGGCCTATGGCAAGGCAGCTTAGAGGCAGGCAGGAAATCCAAGCAGAGAGACAGGAAAGAGACAGGCAGGAAAAGGAAACACCAGCCCACTACCCAAGGAACAAGAAGATGCCAGCAGACCGGTAATGCCACAGCCACATGGCAACACATAGATTAATAGAAATGGGTTGATTTAAGATGAAAGAGACAGCTAGCAAGAAGCCTGAGCCATAGCCCATACAGTTTGTAATTAATACTAAGCCTCTGAGTGATTATTTTATAAGTAGCTGCAGGATCATGGGTGGGAAAGATTTGTTCGGACCTTGGGGCCAGGCAGGACCAGAGAAACTTCCAGCTACAGTCTGACAGGTTGCAAATCCCTCTCTTTAGAAGAAAAGCTTCTCCTCTGGCTGGCCCAGGCTTTTGACTTTCTCTTCTCCCAGAATGCGATTCTTGGGGGTAATTCCAGTCTTGAGGGTCCATTATTTCAATTGTCTAATGGGCAAAGTAAGAGACCAAAGTGTCTCATTCTCGGTACACTGGCTATGGATTTCTTTACTTCCTCACCAGGCTGGGGCCTGCAGTCAGTGCTCAATGCTCACCATACTTTCTCTACCCTGACACACCATCACCAATGTCAAGGCTTGAAAAGCCAGAACCGTATCTGAAGCTGGGTGCACAGTCTGCCTCGAGGCATCTCATCAGCATTCCAGTGCAAACACCCACAACTCAGTTGTCTTTCCCCCTACACTTGCCTCAGCCAGAGCCTCTCCATCAGTATTAACTTAGGCACCTGTGCACTCAACCTCAAACCCTGGAGTCCTCCTTGAGTGCTCCTTATCTCACCCTCCTCCTCACCCCCAAACTAACCCACCACTATGCTTTATAGCTACCCTGACAAAGCCTCCCCAGCATTCAGCTGTCTCTCACCTGCTCTGTAGTTACCTGCTAACTCCGTGTCCCAATTCTGTCATTGCCTGCATTCAGTAAGATGGCCCTCTGCATCTTCAAGCTCCACCACAATTGACTAACCAAGGCTCAAATGTATATGAAACCACCTGTCAATTTGTATTGAATATCTGTTACTGTTCACTAGCTAACCCAGTACCCCCAGGAATGATATTGATGCCCTTACAAGAGAGAGCCTGCGGAGATCTGCCACATGAGGGTGCAGGAAGAGACAGCCATCTATGAGCCAGAAAGAAGCTCTCAGCAGTCTATAAGCAATGTGATCTAACTCTGTCCAGCCTCCGGCACTGTGAGGAATAAACCACCTCTGTTTATAAGCCATGGACCCTATGATCATCTTGTGGCACCCTGAAACAAGACATTTACCATGTGATAGTTCAAGACAACTGAGTCTAGACAGATATGTAGAGAAGAGGTGGGCTGAAGGGACAGAATGTCACAAAGGTTTCAGCAAACCACAGTTCAGGGAAGCCCAGGAAAGGAATCTCAAGTATGTCCCCTAGAATGGAGTTCAAGTTGTTCCCTAAGCCAGAGGCATGACACAAGATGGCTCTAAAAGGCTGAGGAGGGCAGAAGCCACAGACATTATATGCTGCAGAGACTAGGAGATGTTGGTGTTCCAAGCAAGCCGACCCCATGCCACCCAATAGCTACCCCACCCTGGTGCAAGAAAAGCCCCGAGTCCACCTGCCATAGCTAGTCCACTCTGAGGCTACTGAGTCCACTGTGCAGAGAACCCCCTCTGAGCATCTTCCAAACTGCACCATGATTTATCGACAACAGCTGGTCTCCTCCTCAGTGACAGAGAGCCCTGGGGTCTCATCATGATGGTTCCAGTGACCAACTGCTACAATCCAGACAGCAGTCTTAGGTGTTGGGCAAGTGACAGTCTCATTCACTTCTTCAAGGAGAGGAGGGAAAGTGACCCATCCACTGCCATGTCGGACACTTTTTGTCCAGTCACAGCCCTTTGTTCTCAGGTTTGCAGATCCCTGAGGTAGCTGTCAGCAGCCTTGTTTTATTGCTATGAAAACTGGAGCTCAGAAACTTGCTGTCTGCACAACCCTGCAGCTTACAGTTGGCAGAGCCAGACCTGGAAACCAGCTCTGTCCGACCCTGAGTCCCTCCCACACCCCTTCTCCTGTCCCACCTTCTGTTGGATGGAAGGTTATTGAGTGCCATGTGCTGGTTACCACATTGAAACATCTCAAGCATATTGTCCTATTTAATCCTCTTGTGAGACTCATATTGTCCCCTTGATACAAATGGAGAAGCCAAGGTTCAGTGAGGCCACCTATCTTTTTTTTTTTAACCTTGTAGCTATGTACTTTATAAATATTTTTATTAAAAATTTTTCTGGGTGCGCCTTTAATCCCAGCACTCTGGAGGCAGAGGTAGGCAGATCTCTGTTAGTTACAGGACAGCCTGGGCTACATAGTAAGTTCCAAGACAGCCAAGGCTATGTAGAGAGACCTTGTCTCAAACAAAATCTTTAAAAAATATTTTTTCATATATATTAATAACATTCTTTCCCCTCCCCCAAATTCTCCTAGATCCTCCCTACTTCCCTATGTACCCAACTTCATATACTTTCTCTCAAATAAAACCCCGAAACCAATATGAAAATCAAAACATGAAAAACCAATAAGACAAAAAAAAAAAGAAGAAGAAGAAGAAGAAAAGAAAACCAAACTAAAATAAAAAGCACACAAAATGTGGAGTCCATTTTGTGTTGGCCAGCTACTCCTGGGCATGGGTCCTGTTCTGGGTATGGTTAATATACCCTGTGTCATTCCACTGGAGGAAATTGATTTTCCCTTTTCCCAGCAGGTACTGATGGCAAATAGCTTCTTGGTAAAGGATGGACTTTGTGTTCACTTCCCCCTCTCCAGAGGTCACCAGTCCTAAGCTAGGTCATCGTGCTGCTAAGTTTTGGTGCTGGATTAGAACCTAGCTTTGTTTGAACCCAATGCCAAGTTCTCTCAAGACACAAGGAGTCACTGCCCTGGGGGCTTACTCCTAATGATGGGCACAAGATGAGGAGGGCGAGTTCTGTCTTCTGCCGTGGATCATCTAGCTTCAGTCTGCCCCCACTTTATACACTAGGGTCTTTAATACACCCTTCCTGTGGCCAACCCCAGGGATGAAACAGCCAGTGGGCAGGGAAGGTCCAGGGCAGGGCATCTCCAAGTCTGGAGGGATGCAGCAAGCAACGTGCATCTCCTCTGGCAGTGGAGCAGGGACTCACCATAACTGGACACTGGAGGATACCCAATGAACGACTCCTGCAAGGACTAACTCAGCAGAATGGTGGGCAGCTGGACACACTGACTCTGGACTCTGAGTCCTCAGGTTTAAACTTAGTCTGTTTGCTGATTGCATAATCTTCCAAGCTTCATCCCTTCTCAGCCTCACTTTCCTTGTCTGTAAAATGGGGTTAATAGTTGAACAGCTCATGGTATCACAGGTCAGATGGGAAGAGATCACTGGGATATGGTGCCTGGTAAAATGAGCATCAGCTCCAGTGATGTGCATTGTTTAATGTAGGGGTAAAGAACTACTACACTAGCTAGAGGCAAGAAGCTGGGACTCACAGGCAGCACTTCCCACCTTTTCTTGCTCTTGAAAAATCCAAAGATCTGGCCTCAAACCCAGCTGAGTGACTTCTCTCTCAGCCTTGTCCTGCCCACACCAAAAAGAAAACAGTGGATTTGAACCTCTCCTGCTTAGCCCTTAGGTTTCTTATGAGAGTCAAACAAACAGAATGTGTGGAAATATCATAGGGATCCTAAATGCCTGTGAAATATGAGTTGTGGTGTTAGGATTATTCCCTGGTCTTGTCCCCCACCGCACCCAGGCTCTCTCTGGCCAGGGAGCCCCCCTCGCACCCTTTTTGGCCCTCGTCTGCCTTGGAATCTCACTTGGCTCCCCAAAAGGCTTCAGCACAGCACAGATTGTCCAAAGGTTGCTTCCAAAGCCTCCGGCAGCTGAGCCTGGCTCCAGTCCTTCCTCCTTGAAAATGTCTAGCCTAATGGGAAAGAATGTGGGCTGAAATTCAGTCCCATTCAAGCGTAGGAGCACCCATTGAATCACTGCCAAGTGCCAGGCCCTGAGCATTGAGTACCTGGAAATAAGCAAAGTGGTCTCTGCCCCCAGGAACCATGAGTCTAGATGGCAAACTGGGACATCGCATAGACCCACAACTGCATATTTGTGTCAGGGAGCCTAGAGAAGGCACTGTGCCTAGCCTACAGGAACAGAGAAGTGTTCCTGAGGAGGCAATATGGGAGGAGAGCTTGACCCTCACTTAATCATGTCTGAGTATGAAGCCTTTACTGCATGATGGATCCTTTGCCACCCTATACTGTGTCCTCATCCCAGGGAACACAGATTTGAAGACCCCTTCTTCAAGCTAACGGGTTCCTTAAAATATGAAGTACATCTGTCACTTTAAAGGAGCCGGAAAGCTCAAGTGACTTTCTCACAGATGCCCAGCTGGACCTGCTGGCATGACTGGGCAGCGCTTATGTGAGGATTAGTGTTTCTCCTGGGGCATTCATTTGCCAGTCAGACTGACCTTCAAGAAAGGATGCCAACTGTTCTTAAAACAGAGCGCAGAGCGGGAGCCTCATGGCCCTCTCACCTGCTGCTTAGGCTGCCACGACGAACCTTGCTCAGCACGTGACGGTTTGCATCAGGTGTTCTATCCCACTCTCAGAAATTCACTTAGCCTGCTTTATAGGTAAGGAAACTGAGGTTCAGACAAAACTCCTTGGGGTGTGACTGTGAAACTAGAAATTGAGTCCAGAAGTCAGAGCACCCTGCGTCAACATCTTGATGTGACCACTAACCGCAAAGTCTATCTGGGAGCTCAGGCTGTGCAGGCTGCTTCCCGGCCCTCTCTGCCTCTTTCTTCTCTGAGATTTCCTTGGAAGATGCCGGGATTGCTGGTGGCCATATGGCTGCAGGGTGTCTCTTTTCTGTCTTTGCCCATCTATGCTCTCTCCAACTCTCACAACACTTGGCAGCTTTTCCTGTCCCTATTTCCTTTCCATCTCTCTTTATCACTTATACATGGTTCTCTCCCTCCCTCTCTCCCTCCCTCTCTCCCTCCCCCTCTCTCTTGCTCTCTCTCTTTCTGTGTGTATGTCCATCTCTGTCTCTTGTCCTTCCTGTGTCTCTTTCCCTCCAAGGTATTCAGAGATGCCAGGGCACTTTGCTCTACTAACACGGGGTTCCTCTTGCAGGCCTCGTTGGGCTTCCAGCCTCTAGTTCCCAGGCAGCAATAGGAGAACACCACAGAGAAAATCTGACAAGCCCCAGAGGTGCATATCTCCTTGGCAAGACAGGAAAGAGAATTTTTAGAGAATAAACAGGAAATGCTGTGCAGCAGTAGCCCACCTCCCAGGCTCTCTGTGAGCATCTGAGGTGAGGAAATGGAGCCCACCCTCTGGCTGGAGGCCACCTCAGGAGAGGTGGACAGGGACCACACAGCTCACTGAAGCATGTGTGAATGGAGGGTGTGCATGGGTGAATAGAGTCAGGGATAGCAAAAAGCCAAGCTCTGGCTCTCCATCTGTTCAGGGTAGGCAGCAGAAGCTCAGAGTTCAGATGGAAAGGAAAGGAGTTCCATGTGTCCCTTATTTTTGTAGGCTGAGTTCAAATCCTAGCTCTTCTTGGCTAGACCCTTGGATTTTCTATACTGGGTTCCTATTCCTTCATTGTCTGATAGCTGTGACATCTCTTCCATAACAGAGCTACAGCAATATTTTATTAGATGAATCCCTGGGATGCCTAGCACAGAGCTTGGCAAGTACTGGGAACTCAATGAACATGAGTCCCTGTCCTAGAAAGTCTTCCTGCATCGACCTTGCTCCCAGAGCTCTCTCACCCTCTGCTCTTTGCTGGTCCTCATAGCCCTGGTCAGTGCCCTGCCAGGCTGGCTGCTTTCAGGCACTAGACCCCGTTACTTACCGCCTTTCCTCTTGTTTGCATTCAAACTGCTTCCTGTATCTCTTGTCTCATCACTTCCTTGATGTGATGTGATGATTTGGATATGGTTCAGGTGTCATCCAAGGCTCCTGTGGTGTGTGTGTGTGTGTGTGTGTGTGTGTGTGTGTGTGTGTGTGTGTGTGTGTGTGTAATAGCTGATGTAAAAGTAGATCGTTTCATAATGATCAACTTACAGGCAACTATAGAGGTTTTTGCGTCATTCAAAGAGTTGGATTGATTTATTCTTATTCATTGTTTAACAGATGATTAACATGTTGCTTTGGGTAAATGACTGGTTTCTTTGACTCCTCTTTTATCAATGGAGGTTGTACATCACAGGGTGTTGGTGGTGATTCAATAGTCTAATGCATCAAATGTGTAGGCGTGGTCCTGGAACCTGCCACCTGTTCACTGTTACTGCTGTTGTTACCGTTGTTGTTAATGTTGTGATTGGATGGAATATGGAGTATTTTTAAATACAGCATACCCTGGGGGTAATGTGGAGTCTATTTTTTTGCACTGCACATGAGAGAACAGGCCACAGATGTGAAACAGGAAGACATGTAGTGGACGGGAGGGACACAGGCTCAAACTCAGGTTGACCTAGGTACAAATCCACCTCCTGTGCTTCTTCTCTGGGCGACCTTGAGTGAATAGCTCTTCTTCTTCAATCCTGTTTCATCCTCTATGAAGGAAGACATCTGCATCATCACAGAATAGGCACTCCCATGGTTACCATGGTGATGGACGTCCTCTCTCTTTCCATCCCTTCCTGACTATTGAGCTAATGAACATCAAAGCTCTGGTTTGAAACAGATCTTTTCCCTTCTGCCCTCTGCTCTTCCAGGGATTTTCATGAAGGTCTGTGAGAGTTCCAGCTGAGGTCCAGGAGCCATTCTGGACCAGGAGACCAGGAATCTGCTGCTTTAACTTCCTATCTTGTTAAATGGAAATTTTCTAGTTAGAAAAGTAGACAACTGAGTATTTTTAAAGGCTGATTTTATATTTTTTTCCTCTTAGTTCTTGGTAGGAGTTTAGTTATTGGCTATGGGGCAGAAGTTTGAAACCTTTGGCTTGGAGCATTTCACTATACATGATCTATGACTGAGCCTTGGGAAGCTCTGGCTTCATTGTGAAAAATCCACCAACAAAATGACAACTGTCTTGTGCTAATTTAACTGTTGGCAAAGAGATCCATACTAATGCTAAGCATTGTGCTTTATGGGTTTTTACAGCCTGCCTCATGAAGTAAGGGGGGTACCCTAGTGTAATAGAATGATTAAATACCAGGATTCACAGGCAGACTGCTCAGGATTGAATTCTAGCTCTGACATTTTGGGCAGTCTGCTAACCTCTGTGTCTCATTTCCCCCATCTGTAAAAATGGGACTAACAAATATTCAATACCATACATGGCTGGATGAGAGCCAAGTGGACTCACCAAGATGAAATGCTCAGGACAGTTCCTGTGTCCAGAGGTGCCTGCCTGTTATAAACTCTGTCCCCACTCTTTTTTTTAATTAAGAGATTTTTCTATTCATTTTACATACCAACCACAGATTTCCTGTCCTCCCCTCTCCCACCCCCAAGCCATCCCCCATTCCCACCTCCTCCAAGGCAAGGTCTCCCATGGGAAGTCAGCAGAGCCTGGTACATTCAGTTGAGGAAGGTCCAAGCCCCTCCTCCCTGCACCAAGGCTGAGCAAAGTGTCTTACCATAGGCACTAGGATCCAAAAAGCTGGCTCATGTACTAGGGACAGGTCCCAGTGCCACTGCCTGGGGGGCCCCTAAACAGTTTAAGCTAAACAACTGTCGCACTTATCCAGAGGGTCTAGTCCAGTACCATGGGGGCTCCTCAGCTATTGGTCCACAGTTCATGTATTTCAACTAGTTTGGCTAGTTGTCTGTGTACTTTTTCCAATCATGGTCTCCATATCTCTTGCTCATAGAATCCCTCCTCTCTCTTGCTGATTGGACTCCTGGAGCTCTGCATAGGACCTGGCTGTGGATCTCTGCATCTGCTTCCATCAGTCACTGGATGAGGGTTCTATGATGACAGTTAGGGTATTCAGCCATCTGATCACCAGAGTAGGTCAGCTCAGGCACCCTCTCATCCATTGCCAGTAGTCTATAGTGGAGTCATCCTTGTGGATTCCTGGGGACCTCCCTAGCACTCTGCATCTCCCTATTCCCATGGTGTTTTCATTTATCATGGTATCTCTTTCCTTGTTCTTCCACTCTGTTCTTGATTTAGCTCGAACCTCTTGCTCCCCTAAGCTCTCTTTCCCCCAACCCTTGCCCTCCATTGCCCTCCCCTCACCCCCAGTTTGCTCCTGTAGATCTCATCCATTTCTCTATGTCCCCACTTTTACTCCAGGGCTTTAAAAGAAGACATTTGGAGCTTTTCATCATGTCCAGGATAGAAAGATGGTATCACCTTTGCTCCCAGGAATAAAATTAGCCAAGGACCAAATTGGAATATTTATCTATAGTGCCTACACTACTGTGCCCTAAATTTTCATTGGTTCCCTTTGCCTGCTGCTCATAGAACTGTGAGCTTTAACTCTCAGAGAAGTTCAGATTGGGACAGAACATGAAGTTCATCTCATCTTATTACTTTGGACACAGAGATACCTCCAAGGCTACCCTCCCTGTACCCCTCAAATGCCTCTGGTAACAGAGTCTTACCACATCCTGGTCACTCCACCTCACCTCTGAATGTCTCTAATTCAAACAAAATTCTCCCTTAACTGTGCTCCAAACCACTGCTGCAAAGGGAGCTCCTAACAGACCATCTCTGCTAACTAGTTTTCACTGTTTCTGCTTGCTCCAGGCTCACATCCAGGCTCTCAAGATCCCTCAAGCCCGGAGTCCCTCCAGCACTGCCAGCTACCGTTCTTTCATGGGTCTCACCTGCTTTTCAATGCCAGGCCATTTTATAACTTGGTTCCTTTGCCTGTGCTCGCTCCCATCTTCTCTTCTCTGACAGCCTCCCATACATTCTCCAGGCCTCCAGTCAAAGCCCTGTGCTCAAGGAGACTGACAAGCTCCCCCAGAGGATGCCAAAGCTCCATCCATCAACACCTCTCTCTGATTTTCATTGTGATCATCTGTTTTTGTGTCTGTCTCCCACGTGAGTGACAGCTCCTTATTCCTGTTCCCCACTGCTCCTCCCAGGCTCAGCTTACCACCTGCACAAGTGAGGTGGCCAGGAGGCATTTCCCCAAAGAGTGGGCAAACACACAATGGCCACATTGACAGGTAATCCCTCCCACTGGTGCTGGTTCCATTCCTGGGTCTAGCCCTTTTCACTTGGACAATTCTTCTGTCCCCTGCATGCTCCCTTTTCCAAGTTGATATCCATAATTCATTTTATTTGGGGGAGGGGTTCCCTAGGGATGGAAGTCACTGGGTCTTGCTTATGCTAGACAAGCACACTGCCTCTGAAATGCAGCCTCTGCCTGATGTCCCAGTTCTACCAGCCTTTCCTTGTATGGTTTAGTCTTGAGTCCTCCTTGTCCCTGTCACTCTTCTCTACATAAATGCAAAGTATTTATTGTCTCCCTCAAACTATGTCATATGAAACTAATCACAAGATGCTCACATGGTTTGCCTTACGCAGGAATGCTCCCCACTTGTTCTAGCTGTGAAATGGTTCATGCCATAGGAAGAAGACTAATCCCAGACTCTGTTTAACATAGGTTCAAACTAATTCCATTACCTGTCATCTAAATAACTTATGGTGATGCTTAAATTACTGAGCAACTGGCATGGTCCAGGAACTGACCAACAACTACAGATCACAGGAAGGGCTCAGAAGCCCCTACTGAACTTGGTATTATCACCTGTGGTTAGGGATTGCAGGGTAAGAGGGCAGGTGGGAAGTCAGAGCACTAGCAAACTGGCCAGCAGTATAGAAACTCATAGATATCTGGATGGCTGGGAAGCTATCCCTCTGTGGACTGGGTAGGTATCCATCCTAGATATGGCCAGGGTCAAGGCTTCCAGTTCTTATACATTGATCTCCTCCTCTTGATAATAGAGTTGAAAGTAGTACCTGATGTTGGGGACATTGAAAGGACACAATAAGTAATATCCCTCTTCCCTGACAAAATGATAAGCAATTAAGAAGTAAGGAATATGAGTGAGCTGCAGCGTCAGGAGGGTCTCCTTCAGTACCTGAGGACACTTCGATAGAAGTTCTGCCTCATACCTGCAAGCTACCGTCTCCTTGACGACCCAGATTAGATCCCAACACAAAGGTTACAAGCTTCACTTGGATCAGGAGACCCACACCCCCACAGTGTGGTCCCCATCTAAGTCTCCAGCCTTGTCTCATTAGTCATCTCGTTACTTGCTGACTGTTCCAACTACACTGTGTTCTGTGGCCATTTTTAACCATGCCCAGTCTTCTGATCACTCCATGCCTTTGCCTGCTCCTCTTTTGTTCTGGAATATCCTATCTTCTTTTCTCTGGACAACTAATCCTCATATATTAATATTTGCCTCACACATCTCCTCCTTAAAAGCTTAGCTGTGCCTGTGAACTTAAATTTGGGACCTGGGTTTCATGCTGAATCCTGGAGCCACAGGAAGCCAGCAGGCTATAACCTGATGGGGTTCACCTCCATGGGAAGTCTGGACAGCCAGAGCTTCTACTTAGCCCTCTGTGTGTGCCAACAGGAGCCAGGCAAAGGTACTCTGCCTCCGAGGAGCTTTCATGCATCCTTTTCAATGCCTGCTTCCTCTTGGAGCCCTGTGTTGATGCTTCTTGAAATAAGTGTGGATTCTATTTAGTGTCCACGCCCATGAGGGCAGGCATGTGTTAACCATGCACCACTCCAAGCACTATCTTTGGTAACAGAATTCCTAGAGCTTGCTTCCCCGAGAGGGGCCTGTCCATCCTCTGCTGTTAGCAAATCCGGTACCCACTTGAGACAATTTACCACTTAAGTCTGTAGATAAGCTGCCCAAATCCTAGGACTTGACAGATGAAGCTAGCACAGCTTCACTCAGCATGGTACAGAGTCAGCCTGAAATAACATGGAGGGGCTGTGGTAATTATTACTATATTATTAGACCAATTAACAGCTCACTGCTGCAGCTTGGGGACTCCTGACACGGCAGTAGACTTAGCTCATGAGACGTCTGATAAAGGCCAGGAAGTCCTCCTCCGTCTGTCTGTCTCGTACGTGTAGCCTCCATGGTCACCTGAATAGGGATGCGGAGTAGACAAAAGAGCAGTGTCAGCTCCTAACTGCCTCTGTCTGGAAGGGAGGTTGTGACCTCGCTTCTCTCATTGGCCCACATTGGTCAAAAGACTCAACCTGATTCTTGGGAGCATGGAGAATATGTGGTAACCCTGGAAGAGTTGGTGATTAATACCATCTCTGCCATAATTATTGCAGGTTTGGGAACAATGAGACACCTAGAAAAAAGATTCACAAGAACGCCTCAATGAAGCTACTTGGCTTCATAAATCTTCAGTTCCTTCTCAAGAGTATCTGGCCCCGTGGAGTTGCTTGGAGGTTTGCATGATAAATGGGATTGTGGTGCAGAGGGTCTGGCTGGCCTATTACCTACTCTAAATCATGAGATTGGTCTGGAGTCATTTACCTAGGCCTTGGGTCATTACTGCCAGTGAGCATTGAACCAGCATGGCTCTTTTCAGTTCTTGTATTTGAATCTTCTTATAGCCAGGCCATCAGATCTCTCTCTCTCTCTCTCTCTCTCTCTCTCTCTCTCTCTCTCTCTCTCTCTCTCTCTCTCTCTCACACACACACACACACACACACACACCTCCCTCCTTCCCTCTCTTCCTCCCCCACCCCCTGTTCACTAGTGCCTGTTCACTAGTGGAGGCCAGCGGAAGATGCCCGATGTTCTCTCTGTCACTTGTTCTTTTGAGTAAGGTCCCTCAGTGAACCTCGATCTAGGCCTGTCAGGCCAGCAAGCCGCTGTGATCTCCCTGTCTCTGCCCCACACAGCACTGGAGTTACAGGCCAGTTAGGGTCACAGCTAGGTTTTTAAGGTGAATATCAGAATCCAAATTCAGATAAGCGTTCTTACCCATTGAGTGCTCTCTCCAGCCCCTACATTACCCTCCTAATACTCAGTTTTCTCATCTGTGAAAGGGTAGAAGGGGGTGCTGACGTCACCCATCATGTAAGTTATTGTGGGAACTTAGAAGCTATTCAAAGTACTAGCAATACATTTATCTGACATTAATCCAAAAATGCTAGGTAATAGCATTTAAATGGGAGGGATTATCTTATACTATGGAATAATGGTCAACAGCAAAAGGGAAAGAACCAAACAGCAATTTAGATGAATCTTAAAAATTCTGTCATAAGAAAAAGATGCCAGATGCAAATAATCCCACTTAGATGAAATCTAGAAGATATAACACAATTTATAGTAACCAGAAGCAGATTAGTGGCTTCCTGAAGCTTGGGTTATCTGGGGCATAGAAGAATTACAAAGGGATGTGTGACAGAAATATTCCATGTTTTGATTGCCATGATGACAATGATAATGGAATGACCTGCTCATTAACTGTCATGGACCTAAGTACTTATTAACATCAATGCTTCGGGGCTGGGGAGATGGCTCAGTCTGCACAGTGTTTGCCTGGTAAGCATGGGTTTTTATCACCAGAACCTACATTAAAAAATCTGAGTGTGGTGGCACACGTTTGTAATTCAAGGACTGGAGAGATGGAGACAACAGATTCCTGGGGCTTGCTAGCCAGCCAGCCTAGTCTACTTGGTGAACTGCAAGCCAATGAGAGACCGTCTCAGAATACAATGGGCAGCATTCCTGAGCAATGACATCTGAAGCTCCTCTGGCCTCCACTTGCACATGTAGAGAAGCTCACATGGACCTGCACACACATGGACCACACATATGTGCATGCACACACACAGTCAACCAATGCTTCTATTTCGTGTAAATTATAACTGAGTAAAGTACACTTAATTAACAAATAGTCAAAAACAAAGAACAAAAATAAGAAAATGAGTAGGTTGGACCAGGAAAGTTGTAACTCTGATTCTGGAAACCTGCCAGAGATGCCCCTGCCCTGCCTATCAATAGCACATCCTGTACAGGAGCCCTTTGCTCTGGTCCCTTTCCTCTGGGCATCTGCTACAACTGTGCACATCCTGGTCCCTGTTTCCTGCCATTGGGCCAGTCGGCTTTGCCTCTGCTTTGTCAGTAAACCCAGGGATGGGTGGGCAGGAGGGGTGCAAGACTCGAGACACAAATGGGAGCCCCACATATTACCTCATAGTGGAATGCAAATGTTGGCATGCACACTCTAAGCTTCAGGGATTGATGGCCTCTCTGTCTTCGAGGGCCTGGTGACTGTGATTCACGAGTTAGTGTGGGAGGTGGTGGGACTGTCAGCTGCTGCTGATGGTGCACCAGGGTCCTCTTATCCCTTACTGTAAACTCGCTTGATGAGAATAAAACACCCCTCTCTCTGCTGAAGTTAAGACACTTGCCCAAAGTCTCTAAACTAGAAGTGACAGAGCTAGGATTTGAACCCTGTCCATCTGGCATGACCCCACGGAAAGCAGATGCCTCATACCTTTGCCTGCCCCGTACACACAGAGTGAGCAGCCAGAAGCAAGTAGCTCTGGAGACTTTTCCACAGAGCCCAGCAGCAGCAGTGGAGGCAGCTGGAGTGGCCTTTCTCTCACTTTTGTCTCAAGGAAATGTAAATCACACCGACAGTCCCACTCCGAGGAAGTCTTTTAGCTTTTCCTAGTCCTTTCAGGGAACTAAGCACCATAGAAGTGGAGGAGAATGCTTAGAGGAGACCCTGTCCACCTGGAGAAGCAGTGCTAGGCTGGGAGGAACCAAAGGCCACTGAAGGGAAGGGTCTTAGGATTCTGGATAACTAACTAGTTGAGACCAGTTGAGGCATCTTTAAAAGAGGATTTCTCCCAAGACATATGAGAAGGGTCTCGCGGAATCCAGGGGCACCAGTCAGTCCAGAAATAGCCTGGAACCAGGAAGTACTGCTGGCACTTTCTTACATCTCTGATTTCCATCCTTTTCTGTACATATGCTCCATGCTTCTATTTCCCTACTGATAGGGTTCCTCAGCTTCTCAGATCCAGGCAGCCAGAAGCATGGCTGCCATTGCGGAGCCAGCTGCTCAGAATGCCTGAACGCCTGTCATTCTGTCTGTCTGACTCTTTCTCTTTCTTCCCACCAATCCCAAGTTCCAAGAGAATAGCTGGTGTTGGGCCAACAGCCCTTTCCCGCCCACCATGTGTGTGAAGAATAAAAGGGAGGTACCACCCTGCTTTACCACCTATCCCCTGCATTAGAGATGAGTCTAGGTGGCTAAGATAATTTGGGAAGGGGTTGTTGGCCCAAAGACTGAAAACCCTTCCCTTGACAGATCCCACATACATATATATCCATGCATATTGTTAACTAGCTTAATCTGGGCTCAGGAA
The DNA here is from genome assembly GCF_004664715.2 of Peromyscus leucopus. NCBI lineage: Eukaryota > Metazoa > Chordata > Mammalia > Rodentia > Cricetidae > Peromyscus > Peromyscus leucopus. The sequence continues at coordinate 47,247,947 of NC_051078.1, read as the reverse complement.
CTTTTCAAATTGCTCCCACATGCAGAGACATCTCCGAGCTGTTGTCACTCAGACTTCAGATGGGGGATTGCATCTGTTCACCCAGCTCAGGCCATTTCAGGCAGCAGGCCCAGCCCCTCTCCACACCTACCAGCCGTGGCGGGAATGGCCCTGCACAGTCTTCATTTATTTCTGGACCTTTTCTCACTTCGATCACATCTCTTCAGCATTTTGGCAATTTGCTCAGCTCCATCCTGGCTTCTGGTTCTTTTGACTCATTGTCATCCTTGGTTCTCTTAACTAGGCTTGGACTGAGCTGAGTCCTGTGACCTGATACTGCCTCCCTCTCATGCAGAGTTTCCTCAGGCAATCCACTGCCCAGTGCCTTTAAGCCCAGTCTCCAAGTCCCACTGACCATCACCCTGGCAGGACCAATAGGATGTGAGCATGTTGATAACTTCAACAGCATCCCATGGCTCTGGCCATTCCTTTTGCATGTGGCCAAACTTTTGGGCTTTGGTTCAAAGCTGTGAGTTTAGGCTCCATACCAAGCTGTACACCAGGTGCCGGGACACAGAGACCTACAGACGTGAGACTGTCGCCTGGAGAAAGCCACAGACATGGCAAAGATTTAGCTGCAGTTGGATTTCCTATGTTAGACATTCAGTAGGAACCAAGAGCATCTACCAGAAGCCAGCCTGCCAAAGGAGAATACACAACAGCCCAGACTGTCCTGGCATGGCGAGCTGCAAGATAAGAAGTCTTTGTTACTTCCTCCTCTGTGGGCACAATGAGGCATTCATGTGACTCCCCTCAGGACTCGGGAAGCATTTTAGGCCCAAGAAAGGCCTGTGCGTCATCATAATTATGTAATATGGCTGTCCTCTTCCGATCCCACCCCCATGACAGATCCTGGTCAGGCAAGATTAAGTTGCATTGGTGCGGCTACCATTATCCATCAAGCTTCCTTCAGTTGTCTTTGAGTTTGAAAAAATTGGGGCTTATTTGTGTCCAGGGTCCTGATCCCCTTACGCTTCCCCCAAGCACTATATCCAAGGACCCACCATCTCCGCACATGTTGGGGTGCAGATTCTCCTGGAGGGCATTATGGTAGCAGGAGGAGACATTCTTCCATGTTCAACTGAGCCCCACAGAGGCTGTTAGTAACAGTGAGTTGAGCAGTGGAAATAGGGAGTCTGAGCCAGTTACTAGCAGTGAAAGCAGGGTAGTTTGTGTGACCTCTCTGAACTTTGGGAGTTTTTTGCTTTGTCTTGACTGTGTTCAGCGCATGATTTAAGATGTAAGGAATGACTTTATAACTTTGGACTCAGCAGAAATATCTGCATATCCATGTTTATTGTGGAACTATTCACATTGACCAGAAAACCAAACCAGCCTAGATGTCCACCAAGATGGATGGACAAAGAAAATGTGGTGCATATACAGAATGGAATTTTGTACAGCCATAAAGAAAAATGAAATCATGGCATTTGCAGGAAAATAGATGCAACTGGAAATCACTATGTTAAATGAAGTAGGCCAAACTTGGAGAGACAAATACCTTACTTTTTCTTATGTGTAGAACCTAGATTTAAAATTATATGTGTATATATGGGGGTCAAGAAACTATAAATGGGGTTGTGAAAGGGGTGGAAAATCTTTAAGAAGATGAGAAATTGGATAATGAAATACATGCAGGTGGGGGGACTGATTGGAGAGGGAAGAATGGAATCATCTGGGGGAGGGGTATGGGGGAGGGCAGTGGGAGAGCAATGGGTACATGCCTGGCCCTTAACAGATGATCCATAAATATGGCTCCCATTTCTATGTCGCAAACAAGTTGGCGAAGTAAAATAGATGGACAGAGTCCCCATCCTCAGGAAACTTACAACCATGAGTGATTAGTCTCACCTCCGTGAAACAGCCTCATCCTACAAAGATCAATCCCAAAGGATAGGCCATCACTGTGACTCCCACTTTATAGGAAGGATTGGAATCACAGGATGACTAGTTGCTCTGCCCCAGACCCAGAACCTGGAAATGGAGGGGTGCTGCTTAGATTCCACTGGGGCCACAGGGTCTCTCTAGTCTTCTGCCTGCAGATCTTACTGAACATTTAGAATGGGGAGTCGCCAGGAAGCACGTGTTGGGGTGAGGGCTGGATTCAGACCAGGCAGGTTGGACTCGCACTTTGCAGAGATGGTGACCGTGAACACATCCTTTTGTTTCCTCATCTGCAGAATGGCATTGATAGCATACACACCCCCAACTCCAGAGCTGCTGTGCAGAGCTAGTTAGCAAGTGCCATCCAAAGGCTGCAGTGGGCTGGGTACTGTCCTAAGGGCTACAGGTGAGCCCTTGAGCAAGGCTTGGGTCTGGTGTCAAGTGACTGCCTATCTTACTGCCTACGAGAGGAGAGACTAGGATCTCTTTGGAAGTTCATCCCAAATGGAAAGGCTTGTAGATATATAGAGACTTAATACAAGCCAGACAACACAGTGGTAGTTATAGTAATGACATTTGACTTGTATGGACTGTTTTACCCCATGCAGGTTGTAACTGGACCCATTTTCCACATGAGAAAACTGAGACCCAGAGAGGCTGTTAATTAATAGAGCTGAGCACTGGAAGCTAGGTACTGTCCTTCCAGTCCTGCTACCCACAAAGGCTACCTCTGATCACTGTCTGGTTTCTTGTATCTCAGAACTATATTTAGAAACACCTGGAAACCTTGTCAGGGGCTTTATCATTGACAGTGGAGGGTTTAGCCCACAAAGCTTCATCCTTTGTCTCGAATCTGCATCTACTTTAGATGTAAAGCCAGAGTGCCATGACATTTGCTGGCAAGCTTCCTCCACCCCACCCCCAGCCCCTGCCTTGGAAGCTACCTCACCACTAGGCTTTGCATCACTGTTGGCCAAGCCTACAGCCTGGGCTGTGTCCTGAATCTGAAAGTCCAGCCACAGGCTTTTATGAAGCTTTCTTTCTGAGAACCTCAAGTGGGCATTACCTCACTTGTCCTCTGCCAATGTCCCCAGAACACTGGCTGGCAGCCTCATCCCAGATCTATAGATCGTGGGGCTGGAAATGGCCAGAAACAGGAAACGACTGTTTCAAGGTCAGCCAGTGAAGTTTTATGTGTAGTGATGCTCCCATATTTCCTGAATTCCAACCCCAAGATGTCATCCGAAGCCTTTAATAGACAGAGCTGTAAGTCACAAAAGGATTAGTGGCACAGGGCAGATGAGAGGTGTTTGTTCACAGCCTTTTCCATAACTTGCTACCTTGTATGGAACTGCATGTGTCACCACTGAACAGACCCATACATGCGCACCAGTATGCATTCTTGTGTGTGCATGTGACTGTGGAGGATGGGACAACCTTGGCTTTTGTTCCTCAGGGACTGCGCACCTTGTTTTCTTGAGACAGAGTTTCTCACTAGCCTAGAACTCCTCAAGTAAGCTAGGCTGGCTGCCCAGCGAGCTCCTGGCATCTGTCTGTCTCCTCTCTCCATTGCTGGGGTCACATGTGTACTGCTATGCCCAACTTTTTTTTATGTGAGTTCTGGGGATTGAACTAACATCCTAGGAGTTTAACAACAGATCTATCTCCCCAGCCCTCACTGAACTCAATTTATTGATAACTCTCTTCATGCCAGAGCCTGGTCTAGGCACTAGGAAGAGCAAAATAGATGAATCAGATGTGGTCTCCACTGTTTTGGAGACCACAGATGAGTAGGGGAGACAGGCAGGTGAACCATGCTGAGTGAGAGAAAGAGAAAAAAAGCAAAGAGCTTTGAGGCCATAGGGGAGGGGTCAGAAAAGGCTGTTTCAGAAGGTAAAGGGGGTCTCCTGAGAGAAGTCCAGGAGCCTTGCTCCAGGTGGAGACACTGCCTGTTATGGTTTAAGTGTCCCATAGAGGCTGTACTTTGGTCAACTCTGGCATGACTGGGAGGTGGCAGAACCTTGAGGAACAGAGACCTAGAAGGAGGTGATGTCACTAAGGCCACGCCCTTGAAGGACATAGAGGTCCCCTTCCTTTCTTTCACATCCTTGTATGTTTCTTAGTGTAATGAGCTGTCTCACCCCAGGACCAAATGCCCCGGGCCAGCTAACCAAGCATTGAGACCTCTGGAATGAAGGCAGAATAGCCATCCTGCTTTATGTTGGTCACCTCAAGTGTGTTTTCACAGTGATGGAAAGTCAGCTGACACCCTGCCTGGACACTCAGAGGGGAAGAAACCACACACAGCAAAAGAAGAGTGGCATTCGGGGAGGTGGTGGGTCATGAAGAGAGAAGATGGCCAAGAGACTGCATTGGTCTGTATTGGGTTTCTAGTTCACGTTACAGTTGAGAATGACTGCATATGAAAACACCCATGGGTCACACCACATCTCTGAGGGGGCTGCAGGTTCCCAAACCTGAATTGATCGGCAAACCCACCATTTAAGGGCAAATGTGTACGAGCCGAACTCACATCATTGTTTAAAGATGACATTGGATCCACAATGAACACTTTGACCAGAATATTCTTGAGACATTTTCAGTTCCTCATCTCCAATCAACAGGAGGGTTACAGTCTGGGAAGGGAGCTCAGTTAGTTAAATGGTCCCCAGAACTCATGTGAAAAGTATCTCTGTAGGGTCGTGTGTTTATAATCAGAGACAGGGGCACCATAGGGCTCACCTACTTGGTGGGTTCCAGGCCAGAGAGAGACCCTGTCTCAAAAAACAAAGTGGATGGTACCTAAGGAACTCAAGATTGTCCTTTGGCCTCTTTGTACACTCACACGCTTGTGAACTCATGTTCACATATGTACTGCATTCACACAAATGCCTGTACTTACACACACACACACACACACACACACACACACACACACACACACAAAGAAGGAGGACAATGAATCAAGATTAAATGAATACCAATCTGTTAATTAACAAAAAAAATCAGCTAAAGTTGGAGAATCCTCAACTCTGTATGTGTGACCCTTCCTTCCTCTGAAATACAAAGGAAGACACAGTACACTGAGGTGGCCACTTAGTAAGCATCAAAATGATAGGAATCAATCAAAGGCAATGTCTGATGGGACCAGACTAGACCCACATAATACAGCCAGCTCACAGTAGGTTCAGCTGGGCCAATGAGAGGAAATGTATTCAAGATATGCACTCAGTAATAAAAGCTATCATTATGGATATTCTGTCTGAGGTAATGCCATTGTAAGAGTATTAGACAAGATGGCATGCATAATATCAATGTGCTATGATTATGATTACAATGGCAGTTATTACCTAGTCAGATGGAGCCTGGTGCATTACCATCATGCATGGTCTAAGCCTCTACAGTTATCATCCATGCTGGGATTGCTCGTGCTATTATAATAAAAAGTAGTCATCTACGGAATACTGCCTAAGGCAGACACACTATTAAACTCTACTAAGGCCCATAGTAATATTACAGGGTGGTCTTATCACCCATATTTAGTAGAAAGAAGAAACAAAGGCTCAAAATATAGTATAATATAAGTTGCCCAAGGTCACTCTTCAAGAGAATAGAGAAGCAGGGGTTCCAGTGGCATTCAACACATTGTTCCACTGCAACACAGTTAAAGTCGGTCATGCTTCACACACCTGCGGAATATGTGCAGGCTATAAATTCAGTCTCATCTCTTCCACTCAGGAAAATAGATTGGATTATTATTCAGCAACAGTGATGTCATCAGGGTGACCTTGAACCCACTCTCATTCATTAAAAGAGGAAGTATTTGTACAAACATCAGTACCTAAGTATATTCTTTCTCTCTCTCCATCTCTCCCTCCCTCTCTCCCTCCTTCCTTTCCTCTTTCTTTTTCTTTTATTGAGTCAGGATCCCACACTGTAGCCCAGGCTGGCCTTGAACTTATGGTGACACACCTTAACTACCCAAATTCTAAGACTACAGGTGTAAGCCACCATGCTCAGCTAGTGTTCTTAATAATGCAATAACTATTGGCTTTAAAGTTCCCAAATTTGGAAGTAGGATCTCATTCTGCACTCCCCATATATTTCTTAGTTGTTCTGAAAGGTCCCCCCAAAATTCCCCTACAAAGTAGCTATGATGGTTAATTCTAATTGTCAGTTTTGAATCACCTGAGAGTCTCAATGAGAAATTGTCTAGATCAGGTTAGCCCCTGTGCAAACTATCTTGATTATGTTAATTGATATGGGAAGACCAAGCCTGCTGTGGGTGGCACCATCCCCTAAGCCTGGGTCCTAGACTGTGTAAGAGTAAAGAAGGTGAACTGAGCAGAAGCATGCATGCATTTATTTTTCTATACTCTTGACTATGCATGTGATAGGACTAACTGTTTTAAGCTCCTGCCACCTTGCTTTCCCATTATGGTGGACTATAATCTGGAATTGTGAGCTAAAATCATCTCTTTCTTCCCGAATTTGTCTTTTGTCAGGGTATTTTTTATCACAACAACAGAAATTAAATGAGGACAGCAAAGTATCAGTTGTAATTATTCCTGGCTGTGCGTCACTTCTTCCTCCCCACAGTCTTCTTGTTCTTCTACTTGTTCATGTCCATCATCCACCTAGCTGTCTGAGGTCAGTGTCCTACCTAATTGCACTCAGTCTTCTGTTACCAGTCCATGACATACTGCACTCATTCACTGACTCATTCATTCATCCATCCATCCATCCATTTATTCATCCATCCATTTATTCATCCATCCATTTATTCATTCATCCACTTATTCATCCATCTATCCATTCATTCATTCATTCATCTATCCATCCACTAATTCATCCTACTAATATTTATTGAAGATCTATTCTGTACTGGGACCTGAAGAGATAAGGGAGTGCAATCCCTGCTCCTCTGTGGCTGATGTTCTACATGGGGACATAGGGAACATGAAGTTAACAAATAGGTTGCTGAATAAATTAGTAAGAAGACTTCAGATACAGACAGGAACTTTATAGGAACAATGGAGATTGCCTGGATGGAAAAGCACTGGCTGAGACGGGGAGCCCCACCCCACATCTCTTCTATCCTTTTTGGGGTTCACTGGTGCCCTCTGTAGTCAGATCCAAGGCCTCCATCCCCTGTATCCTTCTCCCTCCTTCTTTGGAGAGCTCTTTCTATGCCAAGTGAATGTTTCTGCAGTACACACAGATGTGTGTGTGTGTGTGTGTGTGTGTGTGTGTGTGTGTGTGTGTGTGTGTGTGTATTCGCCTGTGTGACCTCCAACCAAGGAGAATGAGAGCTGGTGTATAGCCACACTAATGTCCATCTCTGTGGGCCAACTCTGACACCTGTTCTAGCCACCACAGTGGCCCCTAGTGAGATTCAGCTGCACTTCCCTGTTAGCACACTTCTTTTGCTCTGATGCCACATTTCCTGAGACCATCTTAAAAATAAGCCACCCATATTTTTTCCCTTTGTGGATGTCTGGGTAAAGAGAAAACAAGCTGAGCTAAATGCTAATGGTCAGCCTAGCTGAGCAAGTAAGACTTGTGCCTAGAGCCAAATCATGTGAAGTTGTAGCTGCAAAAGCCCGGAGGGGTGCTCCCCAGCCTGTGATCAGTGCAGGCAGAATGAGTCTAGGTGTAAATGAGCTGGCGGCTCCCTCCCTGGGGTCCAGAAAGCAGAGGAGAGTGGTGAGAGATGAAGCCAGAGAGAATGGCAATTAAGCATCATTTTAGGTTTAGACAAAGCCTTTGGGGGACCTTTTTTTAGGAGGTCCTCTGGGAACTTTGCAAAGAATGGCTGTGTAAGAGTAGGGGACTTGGGAGAGGCTGGTTCAGCTAGTACCAGGGTCTTACAATCACCCTAAAATAGTCCAATGCCTCCTGTCCTTTGAGGATGCCACTCAAAGATGACATCCTGTCCTCTTCCATCTTACATTTTTCCCGAATAGGTGCTCCCCTGGAGCCTCCCCTGTAAAACCTAAGTCTTCATATCCGAAAGTGGGGATTGATCCAGACACATGTGGCAGGAGGGGTGGAGCCATGGGGGTGTCCTGTGTCATACACCATGACCACCCAGGTATGGCAATGTGACAACAAATGCTACATCTTGTCGTCACAACACACTTTAAGTACAACATGGATATGGAATCCATATCCCCTTTGAGTACCAATCCCACAACATTATCTATCCTAGGGTAAGAGTGAGGGAGATAATTTTTTTCTGCTTCCAAGGAGTCCTGACTTTCTATTCCTTAAGAAGCTCAGTGTTCACTCTCCATCTACCCACCACCACCCCATAACCCTGGGTGAGTTCTGTGTCTGCTTAAGAGAGGGTCCAAGAAGGCAGGCCTAGCTGGAATCATAGAGTTCTGGAGCCTCCTATCTGGCCTGGAGGTGGGGTAGTGGTCAAGAAAGACCCATCCCAGCAGCCCTGAATTAGGTTGTCAGGAGGACCTTGTCCTAGGAGAGGTAGCACACACTCACACCCTGTGGTTTGTATGCAGATGCCAAGTCTGGTGACACCCTCGAGAAACGTGCCCTGGCCACTCTCAGAACTCTGCCTGCAGCTCCCTGAGTATCTAGAGGGCCTCTCTAGGGGAGCTCCAGACAGCCCCTTGGGTTTCTCTGCAGCAGCCGCTCTGTTCTTCCCTGGCTTTCCTCCTCTAACAAGTGGCAAGGAGAGACCCAGGCCACTCAGGCTGTAACTGTCCATCCCTCTTTCCCCTTCACAGCCCAGAAATAGGTCACATGTAGAATATAGTTGGCCTTCCCTGTGTTCCAAACAATCCCTGACCCTGCCCTCTCTGTTCACCTTGCTACCAATGTCATGGCCAGGAGACAGATGGAGGTGGCTAACAGTATCTTTCAGTTCCTTTACTCAGAGTCTCTAGCCAGCCTTGCTCTGTGCACTGCCCCCTGACTCCGTTAGATATACTCTTGACCTAGCCAGAAGGCTTTTTATAGAAAACACTTAATGTCAGCACCCAGCTTAAAGCCTCTATGGCTTTTGACTGGGCCAATATTTATAATACACTCCTTACATGGTTTTTAGGCCCTATGGGATGGATGGGGCCAGCTGAGCTCATCTTATTCCAATTTCCTCTTGCTCTCTGTTTCTCAAGCCAAACTTATTTCACACCATGGGACCTTTGCATTAGTTGTCCCCCACCTGGAGCAGCTTCTCTTAGAAGTCCTCAGAGACACTTCTTAGCCTCCCTGTCATAATTCATTCTCTGCTCACCCTTCACTCAGCTCACCCGGTGCCTTGTGAATTTGCCATCACCTGACATTGTCATGCTTAATGACTAGAATGACAAGAATCATGAGACACATGTTTTTTTGTCTGTATTCATAGTATCTCCCCTGTGAGGATGAGGGTAGAGGAGTTCCACACATTTAAAAAAGAACCTGATAAATATTTGTTCAACAAAGCCATGAACTTGAAACATGACCTGGAACAAGTTAACCCTCCAGACTTCCATTTCTTCATTAGCACAATGGGAAAGAATGAGCCAGGCTCATTCAAGGCTGTGTTCCAGAACTTCCCTGGTTCTGACATTTCCTGAACTGCACCATGAGTTTGCATCAGGATGGATGAGTGGATGGTGAGGGAGGGCAGGAAAGAGGAGGGGGGTGAAGGGAGGAAAGAGGAGGGGGTGAAGGGAGGAAAGGGGGGTAAAGGGAGCAAAGAGGAGGGGTGAAGGCAGTAAAGAGGAGGATGAAGAAGGGAGGAAAGAGGAGGGATGAAGAAGGGAGGAAAGAGGAGGGATGAAGAAGGGAGGAAAGGGGAGGATGAAGAAGGGAGGAAAGGGGAGGATGAAGAAGGGAGGAAAGGGGAGGATGAAGAAGGGAGGAAAGGGGAGGATGAAGAAGGGAGGAAAGGGGAGGGTGAAGAAGGGAGGAAAGGGGAGGATGAAGAAGGAAGTATATTTGGGGAAAGCCCCCCAGGCAGGTACTACTGTTGTCCTTAAAGGGACAAGACCAAAACTGAAACCAAGATTAGGTCCCAAATTTTCCAAGTCACCAAACTGCTCTTCAGAGCTTCCTGCCTCTATTGTGGGGGGGTGGTCTGCATGCCTTCAGGAGTCCAGTTCTCACTGGACCCAAAGGGTCCAGCTGACCCCCATTACTTTCCTTCCCATCCAGGATATTAGGGCAGTATTTTCCTCACTTGATAAGCAGGTTTGTTTTGGTTTTGGTTTTGTTTTAACCCTTAATGTGTGTGGGCATTCAGGATTCAGCAGGAAACAGAACAGCATGGTAAGTCCTTGTCTTTATGGAACTTGTATTCTGATGGAATAGTGAACTGGGTGGGGAGCAAAAAGCAAGTGAACTAGTAAACAGCAAGGACAGAGTCATGTGGATTATCTTATCATACAATTTTATCATATAAGACTCATAAGTATCTTATTACAAATAAGTGAGCCTTACAGGAACTTGGATCTTGCATTGTTCACCATGTATCCAATGCTAACACTTTGCTGGACATTATGCTAAGAATTGGGATTAAAATGATAAGTACCTTGGGTCAAGCTCCACTCTAGAAGAAGAAATAATGAATTAAATATGTGTATGCCTGGTTCTAAGAACTATTTTTAAAGCATCCCTACACACACACACACACACACACACACACACACACACACACAACCTCTGCACCTCAAACAGGATAAAGTCTGAGGAAAGGTAGTAGAGGAGGTGCCATGTGACATGGTCCTTGGATGGTAAGAATTCTCTCAGCAGAGAGAGATGGAAAACTTCTTGGGAAGAAGAGCAAGTAGATGCAGGGTTACGGAGAGCCCGTGAGATCACAGAATAGTCAGTCCTGTGTAGTAACAGCACAAAGATGAAGGCGTGAGATAGATGAAGCGTGTTCGATAAACTCTGTATGCTGGAAAGTAATGAATGGGGACTCATGAGTATTGGATCCTAGGATGCAGCTAATCACGTGCACATTTTATTCACTTAACTTCCTGTTCACTGACCCTTTCTTCAGCTGCGTCTAAACTAATATTAAAACTAAAAATGTATTACTGCATCTTTCAGATTTAGAATTTCCAGCCGGTTTTCATTTTTTAGCTGTAAAATTTCCCTGACTATATTTTATATTGCACACCTTTCCTGCTTTGTTTCAGCCTTTTGGTTTTATCTCAGATATGTTTGGCTATTTTAGGCCAGGTGCCTGCCTCATGGCCCATCAGTAGTCATCCTCAGCTCACAGAAAGACTTTACAGTCTTTTCCTTGGCAGAGCGTGGAGGGCAGAGCGTGGAGGGCAGAGCATGGAGGGCAGAGCACTGATCCTTCTGAGAGTGTGGAGGGCAGAGCGTGGAGGGCAGAGCATGGAGGGCAGAGCACTGATCCTTCTGAGAGTGTGGAGGGCAGAGCATGGAGGGCAGAGCACTGATCCTTCTGAGAGTGTGGAGGGCAGAGCGTGGAGGGCAGAGCGTGGAGGGCAGAGCATGGAGGGCAGAGCACTGATCCTTCTGAGAGCGTGGAGGGCAGAGCGTGGAGGGCAGAGCACTGATCCTTCTGAGAGCGTGGAGGGCAGAGCGTGGAGGGCAGAGCGTGGAGGGCAGAGCACTGATCCTTCTGAGAGCGTGGAGGGCAGAGTGTGGAGGGCAGAGCATGGAGGGCACGTGAGACTGGTGGTCCTATTGGTGGAGAAGAACCTGGGCTGGTTCTGATAGCAATAGGGCAGTAACAAGGAGCAGAAGTGGGGGGGGGACAAGGGTGTGGACACCCCTGTGGTGATTGCCTACAACAAGACAGGGCATCCGGCAGCCCAATCCCTTCTATTCTGACCCACTGCAGCTGGAAAAGATATCCAGGCTACACAAATGAACCCCATGAGTCTCAGGCCAGGAGGGCCAAGGAAACAGCAGAAATAAGTTGCTGCAGATCTCTGTCTGAGCTTGAAGTGAGTGGATCTGGAACAGCTATGGTGTGCAACATTTGTAAATGTGAGTGCTCCCGGATCCACACCTGTGTGCACAAACAGGAAAGTCGATGATGAGGCCACTGGGGGCCTCCACACAGACATGAAGACAAAAACTCTGATTTCAACTCAGTTCTCCCGTGGAGGGTGTTCAACAGGCCTTGTCAGTCAGATTCCAAATGTCTGTCTTTATTGCCAAGAATCCTTCACCTCTGTCCCCACTCTCCAGTGTGACTATACTTGTGATTTTCAGATGGCTCCTAGGTAGATGTTTTAAGTAGAACAAGCTCTCGCTGCCAAGACTGTCTTGCCAGCTGTATCCTGTGTCCTAGACCCCAGCTTGTCCAGGTCGAACACCATCCTCAGTGCGCCTTCGACTCCCTCCAGGATAAAGCACCCCTACAGAGGCTGTGACTGCCAGGTCTGGTCCCACCCCTTCCTAGTATGTCCAGCTAACGTTTTAGACATTGAAACCCCACCCCCAGCCCCAGCACGTGCGTAGTCCTCATCAGGCCTCATCACACAGTGTCTGCTAATCCTGAGCACTCTGCTGGGGAGTACAGTTCTCATTGTGATACAACACCCAACTGAAGCAACTTAAAGGAGAACAGGTTTCTTTTCAGTCCGGGATTTAAGAGGGTACACTTCCTGGAGGCAGAGGAAGCAAGGTGGAGTTCATTGTGGTGGGAGAAAGATTCAGATTCCTCATCTCTCGTGGAACGAGAAAGCGAAAAGCTGAGGGAAGGCATACATCGGTGATGTGGGGCCAACCTATTTGCACTAACCAGGCCTCACCTCCACAAAACCCTACCAGTGTGGATCAAGTATTCAGACACATGAGCCTTTGAGGGACATTTCATATTCCAACCATAATGGGAGACATAGGAGATGTTAAGCTCTGGAGCTAAAGGTTTCCAGGCTTCATCTACCAGGAACCTCGTGGAGGTTTCCTGGGGTTCTCTCTTGTTGAGACTTGTCTTGGCCCCAAAGTAGACAGGAGTAGACTATTATGAGGCTAGAGTTAGGTCTATTGGATGGTCTACTTTCTGGTCTAGCTCAACAGTATTAAACATCTCATCTTCAGTGTTTTTCCAAGTAGAGACAGTTATCACATAAGCTTATATCACTAGTAGATGAATTGATACATATCAGTTTCTTAGAACAGTGCTCATAATCTTTTTTTAAGACTTATTGATTTATTATGTATATAGTATTCTGCTTGCATGCAGGTCAGAAGAGGGCACCAGATTTCACTATAGATGGTTGTGAGCCACCAGGTGGTTGCTGGGAATTGAACTCAGGACCTCTGGAAGAGCAGCCAGTGCTTTTAACCTCTGAGCCATCTCTCCAGCCCCTAGTGCTCATAATCTTATGGCTTAAATTTGTAGGGCTATGCAACCCAGAGCCTCTGTGCCACAAGCACCCCAAGACAGCTGTGAACGAGGCCCAACATGAAACCAAAAATTTACTTAAAACATTAGGAGATCTGTTTGGCTATTTTGGGTACTGCAATTGTGCCATGCTCAAGCATGAATTTTGTAAATGACAGTGTGTACCAGGGAAGCCAAAAGGTTGGACACCAATGGAAATGATGTGTTTTGATGTCAAGTGGAGAAGGGTGAACGTACGATGGTTAACTTAAACTTGACTGGGTGGGGAAAACAAAGAGGACTAATGAGGAACACCTTTGATGATTATCTATGAAAGCTTCTCCAGAAAGGTTTAACTGAGAAGACCCACCCTGAATGTAAGCAGTGCCACCCCAGGGTTTGGAGTCCCAGATTAAATGAAAAGAGAAAAAGAAAGCGAGAAAGCCAATTAAGTATCAACCTTCATCTCTCTGTTTCCTGACTGGGGATTCAATGTGATCAACTGCCTGCCTTCTGTCCCCCATGCCATGCCTTCCCTGATATGATGGACTGTATCCCTTTGAACTGTGAGCCAAAATAAACCCCTCCTTTCTTCATGGGTTTTTGGCAGGTGTTTGGTTAAAGTGACAAGAAAAGTAACTAATACCGATATAAACAGTGATCAATAAATAATAGCAAAAAAAAAAAGTATATGGGAGCGAGTATTTGATAGGGCTAGAGTTTTCATTTGGAGAGATAAGAAATACATGGTAATGATGGGTGTGTAACAGTGGGGTGTAACTGTCCACTTAAAATGGTTAAAGTAGTGCATTTTAGGCTATATACATATCACCACCATTAAAAAAGGAGCACCCCTTATTGCTTCTCAGTGAGGTACCTTAACTGTTCACAGGGTTCTAGGTTAAAGGGTAAAGGTTAAAGGTTGCTGGATAAGGGGAGGAACAGTACAGTGCTTGTTCAATGTTGCACTCTAGCAACCGCTTTCACCCAAAAGAGTTAAATTCTGAAGTCCTCAAGAGGTACCACCCATGAATACAGTTGTGTGGTTGGAGCCGTTGGAATGTCACACAGGTGAACACTTGGGTATGTGCCCAGCTTCGGAGACATGGGCCTGAGGGGCAGGCATGAAGAGGTGGGGCAACTTAGCAGGGAGCTTTGCTCTGTGGAGATCATGCTCCATCTGCCCTAAGAAAAATCTGAAGGAAATGAAGGTGCTCATGCATTGTCCAGGTCTTTGCTCAAGCTCTACCCATGTACAGTAGCTTTTTCTGCCCTCTGATTCTCTCCAAAACTCAAGTGCCCTCCCCTGCTCCAAGGCTTAGCCAACAGCCACTTTCTGGGCAGGGCTCTACCTACATCTCCAGCTCTTCAGAGGCCCAGTCCCGGCATGAAAATCAAAGTCTCCCCATCTCTAGATCTAGCCTGTCATTCCATCCTCCCTTCATGTGTCAGTCACCCTGAAAGGTGGGAGCTGTGTCTTCTCTTCTCTGCATTCCTTTCCTTGCTCACTGCCCCTAATCGTGCAAAAACATTTTCACGGTTTTAATGAAAATCAACATTTCTAGAAGAAAAAGTGAGATACTTCAGATCAACACTTCCTAAAGTGATTTCCCAGGACACACTAATCCTGTGGGATAAGGGGGGATGATTCGGAGGTGAGGGAGTTCTGTGGTCTCGGACTTTTGAGAACTGAGCTAAATAAAGCCAAGCAGGCTATATGACAGGGCACATGGAGACGATGACACACGACAGTTACTGTACCAGTCAGCTGGGACAGCTCAGTGATGTAACTTTGGTAATTTGAACTCGGCTGTGGCAGGAGTATTTATATTGCAGAAAGCAGCACATGCTACATACAGATCTGCAGTTCTACTTTTGTGTTTTCCGAGAGCTGGTTTACCCACATGTCACTGAACACTAGCTCAAGAAGAGAGTGGAGACTCAAATTTTTCCTAATGGTCAACCATAAAACCCCTTTAAATCACATCTTGTGGGCAGGAAGTCATGTTTGTTAGAAGATACTTGGGGAATGTTGTTCTCTGCAAGGATACTTTAATAAATGCCGTGGGAAGTGAGTGTCAGGGACGAGCAGTGACTGGGCATTTGTCATGCCCATGCATGATGTTGGGCACCTTATGTTTTCTGCTGTGTGTCATTCTCCTGGTACCAGAAGAGGCACAGGTGTGACCTCACTTTACAGATGAGGGGGGAAAGAGATGAAAGAAATATCCCACTACAGCCAACAGGAAGCCTCCTTCCACCAGAGATTACAATGTCTTGTGGTGGGTTTGGCATTAAGATTTAAGTAACACTTTCAGAAGGGTTTGCCAAACAATTAGCAGATAGGTCATGAGCTATTCTTACAGTCCAGACATCTAGAGTTGCCATAGGTACTTCTAGAAAGTAGAAGAACAGGAACTGAAAGTCCCAGTTAGTCTATAATCCTGTCTTCTCTCTCTGTCTTTCTGTCTCTCTGTCTCTCTCTGTCTCTGTCTCTCTCTTTCTCTCTCTCTCTCTCTCAAAAATATATACGTATGTATATTTTTCCATATACTCAGAGTCGTGGATATACCATATTTTTGAACACCTTTCAAAAGGTCAATCTCCGACCTCCCCCACTTCATTTCTGCAAGGCAGTTCTAACCCCAGCCAAAATTAAGAACCACTGACACATGAAAGAGCCCTTAGAGATCATCCAAATTCTCAGTCTACTGGTAGACAGACTGAGATCCACAGAGTGATGTGATCTCTTCAGAGTCCCCTGGCTGTTGCACAGTGCTATGTTTAATCAACACAAAGATTTACAGACCTCATTGCCTTAAAGAGGTGATTTCAAGTGAAATCCAAACCCTTTCTGGAGAACCAGGGCTGCTTTTCACTAAGGACAAACTTAGCAGCTCACAGCCTTCCAGGAAAGGTGTTCTGTATTGGAAGAACATTGTCCTGAGCCATGTGTGGAACTGGGCCACATGGTTCTCTGTGTCCCTTGTGCTTATCTTTGAGGTGCCTCTGCTCCAATGACCAGCAGCTGGGGCCTAGGAACATCACCACCACAGGGATCATCTAGCAGCATCTAGTATGGTTTCCTCTGGTATGGTTTCCTCTGGTGTTGGTGCCTATTTTGGTGCTGCCTAGAATATGCCTTCTGGAACATATAGAAATTCTGAATAGAGGCCCAAGCCCCCTGGGCAATGAGGGTCAAAGTAACCCAGGTGGAAAGAGTAGCAGAGCCAGGTGACACTTAGATGTAACCTGGCGTTGGAGGGGACAGGGAAGCGCTCAGCAGCTAAATTACTACATGAGCCTGAAGACCCAAGCTCAGTCCCCAGTGCTCATGCACAAAGGTGTGCACCTGCAATCCCACAGCTTGGCAAACAGAAGAGGAGCCGTGGTCTTGCTGGCCAGCCAGTGTAGCCAGATAGGTGAGCACCAGGCTCAGAGAAAGACCCTCTCTCAAAAAACAAGATAGAGAGTCATCAAAGAAGACATCCGATATGGCCTCTGTCTTCCACGTGTACAGGCTGTGTGTGCACGTGCAAACACACACGAGAAAAGAAAAGTAACTCAGGGACAAATGTACACTGATGATGGACTATACTTTAAGCAGGAAATTATTTAATTTAGGTCATCTTTAAAGCCTGTAAAATGCTTTGTATAAAGCATTCATATAAATATATGCATATATTATATAAATATAAATCTTTATTCTTGATCATATAATCTTCCAACCTACCCTTGATGATTTGACTGTGAAATTCTCTAGTGAGTGAGTGAGTTAATTTGATGTACAGATAAGGTCTGTTAAGTGAATTAAGTGTTGGGGGTGGTCTGTTGAAGTGGCTGACTTTAATATTTAAGGTATCTCATTCACTAGTTGTTCATTCATTCATTCAATGAGTGTTCTGAATTTCTAGGTATAGAGATAGACCAAGATGTTATCTTTAAAGACAGTGAGAATTAAAATGATTTCATGAGTGTGGGGAAGTCACGACATAAGCAAATGAGTAAGGAGCCACTTGGGAGACATGTGTTGAAGGAGGAGCAGGTGGGAATGATAGAAGTCCAGACTGGGAGGAACTTTAAAATCACACCACAGATTTCACTTGATTGTGGACAAAACCAAAGGAGGTGCGTTAGGGATACAGGGGCCGGCATGAATGAAGGCCCAGCGATGGCTTAACTCGGGGATGCTGAGAAGCCTGGTGGGGTTGAAGCCGAGTTAGAAAGGAGCAAAAGGAGAAAGATGGCACTGGAAAGATCAGCAGAGGTCAAGCCCTGCAGGAAGTCAGATTTCCTGGCACAGCTGTCCCACAAATCAGCACGTGATCTTGTAAGCTACAGAGCGCAGTAGCAAGCCCAGGCAAACCATAGAAAGGCTCCACGCCCCCTACGCCGCAGCAGAGGTCTTTCCTATCACTAGTTTATTGGTCCAGTTTTCACTGTTGTGGAGTGAAAGATTTGGTTTGGCTCACAATTTCAGAGGTTTCAGGTTGCCTGGCCCTCATTGCTTTGGGTCTGAGACGTAGGCAGTCATAGAACAAAACTGCTCACCTTAAGAGCTCCAGGAAGTAGAGACAGATGGGGAAGACAACCCATGACAAGATGTAATCCCCAAAAACATGTTCCTCCAACTAAGCCCCACCACCTTACATTTCTACAATCACAAACATGACATCGGATTATTACTCCATAGGAGAGGATTAATCCATTGACGGTGACTCCGTCAGTGTGTCAACCAAATGAGCTCTAAGGGTCACTTCTCAAGGAACCCATCAGCTGGCAGCTGAGCCTCCAAGAGAAATCTCAGATGCAAACAACAGCCCAGACTCGAGGAACTCAGCTGAGAGACATTGTCCCTGACACACCAAAGTCTAGCAGGGCAGAGTAGCACTCGGCGTGAAACGGATAAGGTCAAGCCTGCCCTGTTTTTCTTGTCATGGCGGCTAAATACCAGAGAAGCAAAGGAGAATGGTTTGCTGGCTCAACCGTGTGTGATGGAGGAGTGACGGCAGCGGGGACACCAGTCATGGTGGCAGGAACTTGCTATGTAACCTGCTGCATCTCAGTGGCTCAAGACACAGGGACCTGGGGTTGGAGGGACCAGGTATAACCCTCTATTTTAGACCCTACCGCCCTACATCATCTACCAGCTAGGACCCAAGTCCAAAAGGTTCTACAGTCTCCAAACACAGCGCCACCCGCAGCAGATGAAGTGTTCAAGCACGTGAGGTGTGGTAGCGTTTTACATTTAAATAACAATAAGTCTAGAGTGGAGATAAATCAGTTGGAGGCCAGGAACAAAGGTGAACAGGAGGTGGGGAGAGGTGGAGGCTGTGTTAGCAAAGACAATCAAGGTAAATCTCTCTACGTTGGTGCCATGGCAGAGGAAAGAGCCTGGCCCAGTGCCTGGACTGAGGCATGGAGGTGAAATCCTACCCACTCAAGACATCTGGGTGAGGTTATCAGACTAGCCTTAAAAAGCCAGAAGGGCCAGGAAGTAGAGGAGGGACCAGGATGACAGCAGCCAGGTCAGGGGGTTAGAGCTAGTGCTGGCAGAGAGTGCAGTAGAAACTCCATGAGAGGATCCATCCTTCAGCTACTCCTGGCCTGGGATAGACTCCTGGAAGCCAGAGACTCCAAGGTAGTGTTCAGCTTGGCAGTGTTCAAATACACGCAACCACCAACAAAATCAGACAGGAAACCCGTCTGGGCCAGTCAGGCTAGCCAGGTCATGAGAGCTGTGATCTGTGGACTGATCCATTGGCAAAGATGACAGTGCCTGGCATGATACCCTGGAGGATGGAACTGGCTGGCTAAGGACTGTGCTCCCTTTAAATGACAGCAAATGAGAGAGAGAGAGAGAGAGAGAGAGAGAGAGAGAGAGAGAGAGAGAGAGAGAGAAGCATTAGTAGTTATTGTGGACAGCCACACAGAAATCCAGAGAAAGAGAGCAGGAAAGGCCTGTAGGTCTGGGTGTGGCCTCATACCTCTAATCCCAGCACTATGAAGGCCAGAAGCAGGAGACTTGAGGCGAGACTGGGCTACATAGTAGCCTCATGTCTCAAAAAAGAAAAAACAAGAGGGATGCCGGGCTAATGCAGTGGTTAATGAGCTTGTCAACAAGCAAGAGCCAGAGTTTGAATCTGACATAAATCTTCGGTGAGTGTGGCACCCCACCTGTATGTCCAGCACTCAGGAGGAGGAAATGTAGGATCCCAAGAGAAAAATTGCTAGCTAGACTAAGAGAGTTCTGGGTTCAGTTTAGAGGCTGCCTCAATAAATAAGAATTTGTTTAAGGAGACTTTATTTTTAGTTTTGTATGACTTTTTATATCATGTATCTTGATCCCATTCACCTCCCCGTCCCTTCAAATCCGCCCACCACTCCTGCCATTGCCCCCCCCCAATAAGACAAAATTTAAGAGATAAAAAGGAAAATTTTAAAAAGGAAAAAAATTACAAATCTCATCATGGGAGCTGCAGTTTGACACAGTGCTTCGATCCGTATACCCCTTTGTCCATATCTAATGTTGACCTTGGGCCTCTGGGCACCTGCGCACACACGAGCAAGGGAAGAGGAGAGAGTGTGCAAAGGCGGAGAGGCCACGGGAAGGGTGAATAGGGATGTTGAAGAATCTGGCTTCTGTGTGGAGAAGACAGTTACTCCAAGCGCCTGCTCCCCTCACAACCAGCTCCTCTTGCCTTCTCTTCCTTTCTCCTCCACTTCTCTTTAGCCGGTGCTTGGCTAACTAAATCTTCTCGGTCACCCTACGGTTACTGAAACTTCAAATCTAGTTCCTGCTGCTGAGAAACAGTTTCTTTGTTCTCAAAGCAGATTCTCAAGAGAAGGAATCTAACGAGCTCCAATCCAGCCACCTCAGGCCAGGTATCAGAGGAAACACAGCATGGAGCCTGTGCAGAGATCCTGTGGACATGGCCATCATGCTCTGTACGTGGTGGCCAAATTGTCCACCTGCTCAGGAGTTTCCTAGTTTTATAACTAAAGCTTTCATGTCTGAGAACCATTTTCCAAACTTAGCAAACTGGGAGAGTTGGTCCCCCTGTGTGCTGTGGGTGGGGCCATTCCCTGTGGAGATGTGGAAGGACCATTAGAGTGACAGACTCCAACAGGTTACTTTAGCCAGATGCTGTGGTCTGTGCCCACTCAAAGGTTTGGGGATGGCAGACTGAGTCTCCAGGGTAGGAATATGGGCAGAGGGTGAGAATCCCTTAGAGGCAGAGTCTAGTGGGAGGCTGTCGTCATTGCCAACGTGCTCAGGTGTTCTCCTGACACCTCTTGGTAGTTTTGGGACAGAGTTGCTCTGAAGAGGGCAAGTCTGGGTCTTCCTTCCTCACTAATTCCAGGCTCCGGAGAGTCATGGCCACATGCTCTAACTCCTACTCCTTCTGTTCCCACTCACCGTTTGTCACATGTCCTCACCAGAACTCAGTCAGGGCCACCGCCATGCCCCAAACCTCCAGAACTGTGAGCTGAGTAACCCTCTTTGTCTGTATGATAGCCTGTGTCAGAACTTTTGTTATAGTTCTGACAAGACAGCACACCAGGGTGTGGACAGATGGCATTTTCATCACCAATGACAAGAATTAAAATTATAACATTTCCATGGAAGAGGGGATACAGAAGTATCACCTTTGTTTCAGAAACACTTGAAGTCTAAAATGAATATTCCAGTTCAAATATTCATGGAAGCATCATTTGTCAAAGTAAAATTATAGAAGAAACCTAAATAATCATCAATAGATAATTATCAAAATAAACTATCATGAACCAATAGAATACTGATCCTTACAAAGACTCATTAAAAAGATTAAAACAGCTTTCTGAATATTGGCATGGAATTTTTCCATGAGATAGTCCTAAAAAGAAAAAAAACAGGTAATTAAATAGTCCCATAGAATACTTATATAAAACAAAAATGAAACTATTATTATGTATAGAAAAAGTTATGAAAATATCCCACTGAAGGAGCTGCAGGTGACATCCATCTTTAAACTTACATTTTTTTTCTAGTGCTTTGTGTATTGAGTGATATTTTCCAATTTGGGTGGTTTGTCATTTTTTAAGGAGACAGAAAACAAATCCTGGTCCAACAAGCCAGATAAAATAGTGTTTTCATTCAAAAAGGGTTTCTGTTTTCTAATTCTGTTCTGGTTCATTAACTTCAGAACATGTAGAGGTTTGGATTCTGGCTCCAGCTGATCCACTAGGGTTGTGGTTTTTGGTTTGTTTTTTTTTTTTAAAAAAAAAACAAAGCAAAAAAAAAAAAAGATGACTGGTTCCTTTAAATTGCATTTATGGAAAATTAATGTTGAGGCTTGGTTCCAGATGCAAATGGTTACTTCTCATTCTCCTCTCACTGTTCAGTGCAGCTCAAACCATTCTGTGAAATTCCCACAGTAACCCTGAATAATTAGAATGAAGGCCCAGGAAGAGAATGAGAGCCCTAATTATCCAGAAAATGCCATGTCTCTCATCTTGGAAGGACCTACAAGAGGCCTCTTTCTAGGCTGCAGCTTGAAGCCACAGCTGGGACATTTCCAGAAGGCCAGAGCTATACTGCTGCAGGGCATCAGCTCTTCTATGCCCTCAACCTCAGCTTGTTGCCACTAAACAGGAGCTGGCTCCATGTCCTGTCATTGCCTGACTGAGCCCGGGCACTTTCCTCCTCACGTAATGCTCATGCACCATCTCCCAAGCAGTTTGATCCAGGCCAAAACAGCACACAGTAAAATTCCTTCATCATGGAGTCACCCTTGGCAATAGTCCACACCCGGAAGTGACTGGCTCAAAGGCCTTGTGGGTGGCAGGCACCAGAGATCCCCACCAGCACAGCACACACCTCTTGTTTCTGAGGTATGCCCTGGGCTGTAGAGAGGACTTGATGCCTTTCTTTATATGTTATTATTTATTGGGGGTGGTTGTTTGTTTTTGAAACAAGGTTTTACTACGTAGCCCAGGTTGGTCTTGAACTCAGGGTAATCTTCCTGCCTCAGTGTCCTGAGTGCTGGGATCACAGCATTCACCACCACACCAGACTTTAGGTGTTCTTTTGGAAGAAGTGAGGATGAGAAGAGGGAGGCAAACATGAGGAAGCCACAGCAGACCTAGAGTTCCTGGCTCAGACAAGTTACTACCATTGAAAATGCCAGGACAGCTCTTTTTCCAACCCACCAGTCACGGTCGTCAAAGGTCCCAGGCAGATTCCTACTCCTCAGTGCCTTACCAGAGACCTCTAGGTAAAGAGGAAGTTTTTGGAACTGTATCCTTCTTGGATCATCCCATCACGTGTACCTCATTATCCCCATTTATACACAAGCAGTGGAGAATTGTCCCACCCTCAAACCAAGTGCCTTCTACCAGAACTGGGGGCGGGGGGTGGGGGAGGGCTGCCTGAGGTACCCATAGGAAAGAAGAACAGCGTTGTCTGTAAATCATTTAAGATCATTATACAGTTGACTGCTATCCAGGCTGCTTTTTATTAACCACACACACCCCAACATTTCCCAACAACACCAGTGAGAAATATTCTTTGTCATCCATATCAACCACTCCACCCAGCCTCATGCTGGGTCCAGCATTGCTTGCTGCAGATTATACACTTCATAGATGATAGCCAGCATCCTTTTGTTACTAGGCACATTAACAATTATATAATGCAGTCATAATCCAGTTTACAGATGTGAATACTAGCTGCACTACCCTAGATAGGGAGATGCAGGACATCATAAGGTGACTTTAAGCCTGAGTTTCTCCTTTCCCCAGATCATGAACAGGTTACAAAATATTTTTCTGTATTTGCTCTTGATTCTCACACTGGTGCTAAGAAATAGGTGCAACTGTGCTCATTTAAAGCATAAGGACACAGAGGCTTGGAAAGGTAAAGGAACCAACCCAGGGGCATTGGCAGAACTGAGGCGTCATTTCTGTGAGCATTCTCCACCAGCCTGCAGTGCCCAGTCCTTTGAGCTGGGGAGATGGCTCAGGGGATAAAACACGTATCCCACAAATATGAGAACCAGAGTTTGGATTTCTAAAACCTTACAGAAAAGCCACGGGAATGGGGCAGCCACCTGTAATTCCTGTATTTGGGAGGCAGATCTGGGATCCCCAGAGCAAGCTGGCTAGCTGGAATTGGTGAGCTCCATGTTCAGCAAGAGACCCTGCCTCAATAAACTAAATAGGATGTGACTGAAGAAGACACTTGATGTCACCTTCAGGCCTCTACACATGCATGCACCACATGTTCACATGCGAATGCACATCCACTCACACAAGTGAGCCCACTCACATGCAGACACGTACACATGTAGGTGGGGAGACACTTTCCCCAAGATCATCAGGAGATAACAGATCTACTGACACTTACAGGTCACTGGAACAGCAGAGAAGGGGACATGTGACCACTTCATGCTAGGTTTCCCCTCATTATCTTGTTGAGCCTCTCGGAAGCCCCAAGCAGCAGACTGATACTAGATCCCAGAAAGACAAAGTTTGCTTACTCTGTGGACATGGGTCAGTAAGGGGATAGCTGAAAAGTAAACCCCAGAGCCCTATGACTGGACCTCTCATGCCACAGTGGTCCTGAGTAAGGGTGAGGATTGGCAGCGTGGTTGATGAGGGTTGAGGAACGCTTCCGAGCTTCTGAGAAAGAGTATTTGGGAAAAGAAATGCTGAAGCCCACGCTTCTCAGAATTAGTGGTGGTTCCTAGTTGAGGTCTTGGGTGAATGGGATGACTAAGGCTTCTCACATATGGCCAGGGTTTTCCCAACTTACATGAACATGAGTCCCTGGTCAGCTGCTTCCAGGGAGACCAGGAACATGCCCATATCTTCTCACAGATAATCAAAACTTGTGCCATTTGAAATACACTGGGAATACTTATGTATTTGTTCATGCAGTCATTACCCATCATTGGTTTTTATTGATATCAAAAACATCATAATTATCATTACAATGATGGAAGTAATAGGTACCCATGTTAAAATTAAAAAAAAACCTAACTAAATAGAGCATAAAAAGCACTAGATCACAGAGTGAGATCATCTTAAAGGTGAGCTAGCCTCCATTGTGTGTAGTTGCCATGGAGCAGGACACAGTGGAGGAAAGACAGTCCACTAGAAGACGTAAAGCACCAAGTGAATAAGAGATACCCAGCCTTCTTGGGAAGGATGGTGGTTGGTGAAGAAGGGGAAACACCAGCAGAGATGAAGTGAGAGACTTGGAAGCAGGCAGAAGGGGCTCGGGTCTGGCACCAGATGTAGAACCCTGCTGGAACAGAAGCAAAATAGAACAGTGAAGTACAAGGGGAGGGGCCAGTTAAGGTCCCAAAGGGCCCGGGTTCAAGGCTCCAAGCCGCTTGATTAAAAACAGATTTGCTGCTTTTAATTCCTTCTGGGTCTCCCTTCACAGGCCCTCTGTCACTTCCCACTGGCCAGCTCTTCTCTTCGGTCTCTCCTTATGTCAGCCCACTCTTCCTGAAGATGCCCACTAACATCCAATACATACATGGTGACAATGAGTTATCTGTTTTTGAGGATGAGTGAGTCTCCCTTTTTCCTTAACTTTTTTTTTTAACAGATATTTGTGTTGAGCACAAAATTCTGATTCTGTGCTCAACCGTTCTCAGCTTCAGCTCTGGAAATCCAGTGTTCATTATGTGCTGGCCTGCATGATTTCTAGCCAAAAATCTGCTGTTTTCCTGTTTTGTCCCTCTCTGCTCAAGGCACATTGGTTTCCACTGGCTGCTTTTAAATTTTCCTTTTGTCATTTTTTTCTTCCTGAGACATTGACAATAAGTTTCTTAGTATGATTTCCTTTATTTTATATTGATTTTCATTGTTTTTGTATTTTACATCCATTGAACTTTGGGGACTTCAGTTTTCTATCTCGTTTTAGGGGAGAAAGTCAATTAATTTTTTTCAACAACTTTTCTGTCCAGTCTTCTCTTCTCCTGGGACTCCAGTTTCACATATATTAGATGGCTTCCTCTTGTCCCATTGGTAATTCTGACAAATGAGAGTAAGGGCCGTTACCCAAATTCTTTTAGTTGAGTTAAGCAAGCTTTATTTTCTGCCAGACAGGGCTGTCTCCCTAAGGAGGGTTTGAAAGAACAGCATCACACAGGAGAGAGGGAGATTTCCATAGCTCAAGACCTGCAAGAAGAGGGGTTTCTCAAGGGTGGGAGGATTTCCAGAGGAGTTTTGGTTACATAGGAACATCTCAAAATTATTTGGCAGAACATCTTATCAAGGTGGTCAGGGTAAAGGTCGTGGAACATGTCAAATTCCAGAAAATGGGTCAAGACATGATCAAACCCAAATTTTACAGAAAACAAGAATGAACTTATTTTGACCTTCTAACAAGATGGTTTCTAATCTTAAGATGGAGTCAGGCTGGTCCATCACCACATATCAGGGCAGCAGTTTTATTTCATTTTCCTATTACTTGATGTTAGATTCCCAAGCTATAATTTCAAGTTCAATAACCTTTTGTTCTGGAATTTTCATTACAGATACTGTCCTTTTCAACCAGTGTCAGCTTCAGCCCCGCCCCATACACCTGTGCACACTTTCAATTTCTTTTTTCTCATACTCATTTTGTATCATACTTGTAAGATTCATAGTAGACTCCTAACCAATAATCTATATCTGCTAATGTTACCAAATTTTTTACAGTGTTTCTCTGCATAGCCCTGGCTGTCCTGGAACTCCCTCTGTAGACCAGTCTGGCCGCAAACTCAGAGATCCACCTACCACTGCCTCCCAAAGGCTGGGATTAAAGGCGTGCACCACCACTGCCCGGCCTAATGTTTCTTTTGATTAAGTTTTCCTCTCATTATGAGTCATGTTTTCCTTCCTTTTTACATAGATGGTGTCTTAGTATTCTATTGCTGTGAAGAGACACCATGACCACAGCAACTCTTATAAAGGAAAGCATTTGACTGGGGCTGACTTATAGTTTTAGGGGTTCATTCTCATCGTGGCAGGGAGCATGGTGGCATCCAGGAAGGCATGTATTTGTTCATGTAATCATTGCCCATTATAGGTTTTTATTTATATTAAAAACATCATAATTATCATTACAATGATGGAAGTAATAGGGGCCAATGTTAAAAATAATAAAAAAAAAAAAACTAAATAGAGCACGGAGAAGGAGCTGAGAGTTCTACATCTGGACCCACAGGCAGGAGATAGATCAAGAACCTCCAGGCCTGGCTTGGGCCCTTGAAATCTCAAGGCCCACTTCCAGTGACATAATTCTCCAACAAGGCCACACCTCCTACTCCTTTCAAATAGTGTCACTCCCTGGTGACCAAGCATTCAAATCTATGAATCTTTAGGGATCATACTTATTCAAACCACCACAGATGGTTGCATACTGGATATTATTACTTTTATGTTGATGAATGATAGATTTTGTTTTATTTAAGAGCACTGAATTTTATTCTGATGATAAATTATGCAATTTTGGGTTGCTTTTATCTTTTATAAGACTTCTTTTAAACTTTGTTATGACATGTCTAAAGTAGACTTTATTTTAGAACTAATATAGTGTCATTACTAAAGTATCATCTTTGAAGATGCTTCCCAAAGCCTATAAATTATAAGGTTTCTCCACTCTGGCTACTGGACTCAAAATTATTCTTATTCTTGTATTGACCCTAGACATTGTTTTGACCTATTTCTTCCCAAAGGATTATCTCCTCCCCTAGAGTCATGGGATTTCATTTTGTGCATACTCAAGTCTATTTTTAGAGTAAGGGGACATCTCTAAAAATATTGGAAGTGTCTTTCCTTCTCTCTCCCTCTCTCTTCCAATCTCTTTATCCAGTTTTTGCCTTCTTTTTTTTAAATTTTATAATTTGATTTAATTTTACATATCAGCCACGGATTCCCCTGTCCTCCCCCACCCCTGCCCTTCCCCAGCCCATCCCCCATTCCCATCTCCTTCAGGGCAGGAACTCCCCTGAGGATTCAGCTCATCCTGGTGGATTCAGTCCAGGCAGGTCCAGTCCCCTCCTCCCAGGCTCAACGAAGTGTCCCTGCATAGGCCCCAGGTTCCAAACAGCCAGCTCATGCACTAAGGACAGGTCCCGGTCCCACTGCCTGGGTGCCTCCTGAACAGTTCAAGCTAATCAACTGTCTCACTCATCCAGAGGGCCTGATCCTCTCCAGTACTGCGCTCACAAATTCTAGCTCGTATAATAACCCAACTTAAGTCTTTATCACTTTAGTCCAAAAGGCTGCCTAGCTGCCTTGTGCCCTTGCCCTTGTTTCCTCCTTTCTGGATGCTGCAGCCTGGAAGCTAGCTCCAGGTAATGAACGACACCATCATAGGTCTTTGTTTTCTTACTTTCAGAAAGCGCAGTTCCATCATTTCTCTGCCTTTTTGCTAAGATCAAGTACAGAAAACACAGTCCTGTGCTACCAGTTGTCTACTATCTAAAAATGTGGTTTTCTTTGTTTCCTACTTGTATGATACTGTAATGTATGGGGTGCAGGATGTCCCACAACAGTTAGTGATTGCAGTAGAATCAAATTCTAGCTGACGTGTTTAAGCAGAATTATGGTTGAATCAGATGTCTTTTAAAAAATACAGTCTTATTACTCTATAGAGAATGTATTGAAAGCAATAATCACGGCCAAACCTGAATCTACTGAAGCAACAGAGGATGTTGACTTGTTTAGGGAAGCAGTAATGAAGAGGAACAGAATGAGACATGTGTGAAATGAATTTAAATTTTACAAGATTCAGTGGCTGGCTGCCAGATGCTTATCGAGGATGAGTCTGTGTGACTGCTGGAATGAGCAATTGAGTAAATGGTGGTGTCAAGTAAAATAACAGAGTCATAGAAATTTGGGCTAGAGGCCCATGAGTTCCATTTTGAAGATGTTCGCATGTCTGTGAGACATAGACATAGTTGATGCATGCAAGATTGCTGGATTGGAGCTCAAATGAGATCTAGGCAGGGCTGCCCAGTAACATGATGTGGGGATCCTTTTCATTTATTGTCCCAGAGTATTAGCCACAGGGGTACTTGTCTAATCTCTTGAAATTATGAGCTCTCAGAGGGTTGGGTTGCCATGTTTTCCTCCCTGTGGTCCACAAGCACCTGGCACATGGGTGGACACCTGGTAGGTGCTCACCAAGTGTCTATGAATGAGACAATGGCCGTTTCCATTGTTCCATTCCAACTCCTTATTCCATACTCTGAGTTTCCCATTTGCCTTCTGGCTGTTTGAAGAATTGCCTCAAGTTTCATTGTTCTTGTTGGGTTTTGGGGTTCCAAGCAGACTTTTCTCATTAGTGTGTTAGTCATCAGTAGGGAGGATCATAACTCTCCCTTTTCACAATGGAGTGGATCATGTCAACTCAGAGGTTCCATCCTGGAGCTGAAATTGGTACCAAGTATGTAGGAGGCCATCTCCATTACAGTAGGGATAATGTTGGTCCAAAGCTTGGGGTGTAAGAAATCTCCAGGCTTTCCAAAGGATATTTATGCCTTTGGAATTTCACAGATTTCTCATGGACCAAAGACTCTAATTTCCATGGTCAACTCCTGAGTTAACCTTAAAAGTTGCTTAAAGAAGAAAAGGACTAAGCCTATTGTAAAAGGTAAAACATCTGAAAGTCTCAGAGTTTAAAAATCATATTGATTTTTTAGATAGAAAATGTCATTTTTGGTGTAAAGAGCTTTGTTCTGTAGATCAGAGAACCTGAGTTCTTGGTCTGAAATTCACTCTATGAGATTGAGAAGTACTTTCTCTTCTCTGGTCCCTTTCTGAAACCGAGAGGATGACACTGAAAGTGATCTTGAAGGTCTCTGCCATTTATTAGAATGAGAAGAATTCTATGCTGGGCAATGTGGTCTTGACCTTTCCTCGAGGTGCTTAAAATCTTAGAACTGAATTGAAGGGTAGACTGACCCTTTGCTATCCCTCCAAGACAGAAATCTTACTTCCTTCAAATGGGCTTAATATATATATATATTTTTTCTCTGTAAACCTTTTGAAGACAAAGAAATAGGGTCCCAAGAAAGGATGTGACATAGTCAAGATCACACAGTGGGTCCACATGGAACTTGATCTACAACTCCTCAACACACAGAAGCACATGCATGTGCACATGCACACACCAACGACCCTAACTCTATCAAAGCCAGAGCTATCTCTCCACCACCCTCTCCCCTCGGTACCACCGACTCTCTCTGAAGTTCTGCTGTCCCTGCTATAAAACATCCTATGCAGAGGGAATTCAAAGGGCAGGAGTGGAATACTAAACTTCCCTGCCCATTGGCAATTACAGTTCCTCTGAATAGAGCCCAGCAAGCATTGGCTCAAGGATGTCTAACAGCCCGTGTGGAGCCCTGGATTGTCAGAACCAACTTCAGTCCGCATGCCTCTGGAACAAGCCCACACCCTGATCTCCATCAGGTAAAGCACCTAAGACAAGTGGTCTGTGGTCAGGACACCACTACCTTTGGAACAGTTATGGGCGTTGTCTTGCAGCCTGCCTGGCCCAGCTCTGTCAGTGTGTCCCGCCAAGCTAAGTGAAGCCACTGGAGATGCTGGGCCAAGCTTTGTATAAACCCAGGCCAAGTTTCGGAGTATCTAGTGCCAAGGCTGGATGTCTGATCCAGTGAAGATTAAGACTTCCAGATGCTTGTCGACAGTTGACCTCTCATAAGCTTTCTGACCTTGGGCCTTGATGACCTGTCCAGGCCTCAGGCCCTTGTGTAAGTAAAATGGAGACAACTTGTCACCTTGCCATCCTGGAACACATTATCCACTTTCTCATGTCATCTCACTGAGTATTTGCAGAAGTCCAATGTTCCAGATCTTCCTCAAGTACACGGAAGATAAATATTTACTCTTGAGTGTAGATCCTACAATTGAAGGGCTCTCCAAGTCTGTAGATTCTGAATATCTGGGATAAGTGAGTTATTTTATAAAAGAAAGGGTGAGAGACTTTCAAGATGAATGATGGATGTCACCTGGCAGAATCATGTCTGTGTAAGGTAAAATAGAAGGGGAAGCTGTGGAGAGCCTGCTGGCCAAAGAAACAAAGACGAGAAGCCAAGATAAATGGAGATTTGTGAATTTCTGTGATGTCAACCCCCTCCAGGCCTGTTCTTGAGGTCTTCGGTAAAATCTACCATGTATATTTTCTTCTGAGAAATAAGAAGAGGTGCAGATACCCATATACTGTAGAGCTTGAAGCACAGTGTATTTATTATCTATTGTGTATAACAATACACAACCCCTACTATATCTGTGTTTGTTGTTCATGAATCCAGAGTTGGTTGGTGTCAGCTGGGAGGCTCTTCTGGTCTTGACTTGTCTTGCTCAGGTGTCTGGGGCCAGCCAGGTGCTCGCTGATTTGGGATGGCCATGACTGGGCAGTTGGAGAATCTCAGCTCTGTGCCATGTATCTCTTTCCCTTCAGCAGGCTTGCTCAGGCATGTTCTCAAGTTGATGTAGAGTTAGAAGAGCCCTAGTAGGAACATGCAAATGTATGTTCAGGTCTCTACTTGCTTTAAGTCTGTTAGCAGCCCCCTGGACAGAGGAAATCATGTGACCAAACCCAGGCTCACAGAGTGGAAGAATATACTTTGCCTTGCAATGGATGCTGACTGACAGATTCTAGATGGTTTCTGTCCTAACAGCCCAAGGATGGCTTAGAATAGAGTCCCCAGCTGTCCTTTTATGAACAGGGAGTATTACTCAGAAACAAACCTTTTTTGTCTCGTGATAAAAGATTTGGGGAGTTTTCTTACTCAAACAACCTAGCAAAGCTATCCTACCATTACTGACATAACCAAGCCTACACTGATCACCCAGAATGTACTAAGTTCAGGGCTGAAAGTTTCATGTCTATTTGGTGTTTAGATGCATTCATGTTACAAAAAATCAGACATCTATTTTGCACCAAGTTTTTTTATTCCACTTGCTAAAACCCAGACAGGTTGGAGAGTTATTTCAATATTATTATAGATGAAGAAACTGAAACTCAAATTGCTCAAACAATTTTCTAAAGGTCATAGAACTGGTAAATAGCAGTACAAGATATAATAAACACAGTCCACCTGACTCCACCGGTCAGGCTCCTAACTATTCTGTGCTGATCTGATTCTATGAATGTTCTTTCCTGAGCATTGTTCACTCTACAAAAACAACTGGCCCCAGAAAGGGGATTTTTATATGGTGGCCCACTGAATCAGGACAAAGCAGACTCTTCTCTGCATACTTGATCCCCACCCCAGTCCTGGGTAACACTTGGGACATTTGGCACCAGCATGAGTGGCAGAGCACCTGGCTCTCACCAGTCAACTGTTTACCCAGACAGACCCGAGTTTTTTCTTTTTCTCTCTGTATCAGATCTTACAGCCAAGTTGCAGGGAGGCACACTGTTCAGTTTATTTGGCAACAGGAACCCTGCTGAGCCGCGAGCCAGGCTCCACAGATTTCATTCAAGGGTGGAGTCCATCAGTGCAATGAGACAGGATGAAAGGCTTGTGTCAGAGAACGATGGGGAGGGCAAGAGGAGAAGAGAAGGAGACAGCCCTGACCTCTCCTCCTGTCTCTCCTGAGCTAAAGAAAAAGGGATTAAAAAGACTAAGCAGAGAATGAGGAACATAGGAAAATCAGCTTTCACCTACTCATTCCTTCATCCAAGAAATCTTGGTAGAGCCATCATGCTGGGTGTTGAAAAACACCAATATAGCATTTCTGGTTTAGAGAAAATCAAAGACGATTGAGAAACATGAGGTAAAAGATGTTTACTCCTCTGTGAGTTCGAGGTCAGCCTGGACTACCAAATGAGTTCTAGGAAAAAGGCACAAAGCTACACAGAGAAACCCTGTCTTGAAAAACCAAAAAAAAAAAAAAAAAAAAAAAAAAAAGCTGTTTACTCCTAAATCCACTCAAAACAACAAAAGGGTAAAAATCATGAAGGTGGGTGATGGCTATGAGGCTGGGATACTGAAGTCCTTGCTAGTGATCATTTGAAGATAATAGAAGTTAAGTAAATTGCTAGATTCTCTTGATAGAAAAAATAGCACTATAAAGATGAATACACACTGATGTATTGGAGAAGGAACAGAGACGGAGGTAGACCTTGAAAAAATGAGGTGCTCCCGTCTCAACCATTTCCATACAATAAGAGAATTAGAGAGGCAAGAATGAAGGTCAGATTGTGTGGATAGCTAGTATTGTTATTTCAGCCCAGATCCTCATTACTTACAGGTCTTGGAAGTGAAGTGTAAGAGAAAGGAAAATAAGGTCAGCCTTGCACTTATCACTAAACTAGATGTGTAAACCACTGAGTGTAACCAGAAGACCTTCAATCCAGGGACCATCTTTGTGACTCACGTTGATTTCACACTTGGTAATGTGTGTACCCTCAAGGAGATACATATTTGATAACAAATTCTAGGGGCAGAGCATACTTGGCAACAAATTCTAAGATGACAGACTCAATGGGAAATGGCCCCAGATCACTCCTGTTACATATCTCAGAAAGTAACAAACAAGAAGAAAATATTCCCAAAGTAAAGCTGAGAGCAAGCAGCCAACATGGAAGCAAAGCAACTGGAAATAACAATAAAAACCATTATAGGGGGAACGTAACACCAGTAAGATGGAATAAAGAGATTTTAAAATGAAATAAAGGGAGAGACAATAAAGAGAATGAAAGTAACCAGCAAACAAATATGAGTTCACATATGCATACCAGTCACTCCTGAAGAAAACCATAGAGCAAGAGAGTGCAAACATATTCAAAGATACTATAGAAGAAAATTTTTCTGAATTGGCTGAATTGAAAATAACCTTAATATACTGTAGAACTTCGATGAAGAATAATTAGAACATAAAACTGGGAGATATCCTAAGGGAAAAACCAAGCTGATCTCTGACTATTCTTTATCCTGTTAAAAGACATGATAGCAGTGATGCATAGATGGTAATAAGTACATCTTGAGAACTGATTGGCAGCCTCCTAGTCTTCAAGTATGGAAATAGTTGAAAGACATTCACTGTGTTGATCTCTTTTGTATTACTACATCAAAATGCCTGAGATAATTAATTTTATAAAAAACATAAGGCTTATTTAGCTCAAGGTTCTGGTATGAGATTGAGAAGATCCATTATTTTGGGCCTTTGTTGGAGGCACTGTGTGGCAGTTCTGGAGAGTACCAGAGCAAACTGCTCACATTGCAAGCCAGGGAGCAAGAGAGACAGGTTAGGAAGATCAAGGCCAGGAAGCCTCAGCCCCTTTCAAGAAGACGCTCCCAATGACCTGAGCACCTCTCACTTAGTCCCATCTCCTAGAGATTCCACTCCTTACTAATAGCCTTTTGAGAAACACTTCTCCAAATCCTAACCTTTACCAATCCGGGCTCAGAGAAACAAAACACAGCACTCCAGAGTTCACGTGAGGATGGAGGTGAAGGAGCAAAGAATTGACAATGAAATACAGTCCCCCCAAGAGATATATCAATGGGATCAAATTAGGAATCTCAGTAAATTTCTGAGATCTAAGAGTGGGTGGCAAACATTGTATTCGTGTAAATATAAAAGTAAGGCTGAACATCTGTGGGGATTATGGTAACAGAACAGAATGCAAATGTCCCAAACCACGATGGTATAAAAAGGGACGGGGTGGGGAGAGAGACACATGCTAGAGTTTCTACATCTGCCTTTGTGGAGCTCTTCGGGTAGGGAATACAATAGGCAAATCAAGAAATAGACGGGTGAGTTCACTGTTTGAAACACAAGAGTAGATGACTCAGACAGACTGTAAACCTTCCAACCCCGAGAAGGGACAAGCAGGACAAAGGAAGCCTCACAAGCCAAAGGGAACCGAGGGAAGCAAACGGCAAAAAATAAAAAGCAAAGTAAACAATTTATGTTTTCAAAAGAGAATAAAATTGCAATTTTAGAGCAAACATTCAACAGAGCCTTCATGTAATGAGTATGCTTTTTCTGTGAAAATAAACTAGAAACTACAATTTGCAGAAAAGTAATTCAATGTAACCCCGTTTGGGTCGAATAACTATCAGTGTAAACATTCTGATTTCCATTTGCTTAGAGAAATTTCTGGAAGCCTACAAAATAAATCAATAATCATGATTAGGTTTGAGGAATGGTACTAGGAAAACTGCAGGGGAGGATTTTATTCTTCAGTTAACGGTATAATGTAGAAAGTCCCATTACCCATGGATTTGAAAATGTAACTTTAAATATCAAATAAGTCTAGCACAATCTAAAAAGTATGACAGTGGAAAGATGAGCAGAGGGCTTTGAGGGGTTCTGGGGTGAAGGACTAATTAGGCTGGAGAGATCTAGAAAGAGCTTCAGAGGGTGGGTAACACATGATGGGGGCCTTACAGAAGGCCTGTCTCTGTCTGAAGTGCAGATCAAGCTGACCGCACCGCAAAAGGCAGAAAGGTGAGGGGCGTGTTCAACAGTGACGGACTGCTGCAGGACGGGTTGAGCACATGTACATACAAGGGATATGGCAGGGTGAGTTGCAGACTTAGTGCTCCTCAAAAGGACCTAAGTGTGTGCTGAGAGGCTCTGAATGAATAAGATGCTTCTGTGTGAAGGACCAGAGGCTTTTATTCCAGCTGCCCCCAGCTCCAGCTTACAGGAAGGTGCAAGGTGGATTCTGGGGTCTCACAGACATGCTGCTCAGCCTGGCTTCCCATCCTTGGGACCTACCTACCTCAGGAGCAGGCAGAGGTGTCTGCAGCACCTTCTGAATCAAAGGTCAGTCACCTCTGGGTTCCATGCCTCCTCTTGTTCCCTGAAGACTCCCTTTGCTCAACACCTCTGTCATCCTCTTCACCTCTCTATGTTAAAAAAAAAAAAAAAGAATTCACATTAGCTATCAATTCCCTTGGCAGGGACACACCCACTGGGTTTCTTCTGGTTTTGCTGTAAATCCCTGTAGAGACAGCCTGGCCATCACGAGTCTTGTGCTAGTCATCTTGGCTATAGGAAGGGGTCTGCAGTCCAGGGAAGAGAAGCTTGACCTGCAGGTAGAGGCATCGTATAAGCAGTGGGAGTAGCTTTTGGAGACTGCCATTCTCACTTCAAGGTGCCTTCTATCGTGGCCATCTTTTTTAAAAAAATATTTTTTTTCATCTCTCTCTGTCTGTGTCTATGTCTGTCTGTCTGTCTGTCTGTCTCTGTCTGTGTCTGTGTGTGTGTGTGTGTGTGTGTGTGTGTGTGTGTGTGTGTGTGTGTGTTCCCATCTTAACACTGGATCCTAGGTGTCCCATGTCCTCCATGTCTCTCTTTCTATCTGCTGCAGCCCCCACACATATTTGGTCCTCTCCTCCCCTACCAGACAGATAGACAGATTAGATAGATAGATAGATAGATAGATAGATAGATAGATAGATAGATAGATAGATAGATAGACAGATAGATAGATAGATGATAGATAGATATTCAGAACTACTGTGAACTTTTTTATAAAGAAGTGGTTCTCAACCTGTGGGTTGAGACCCCTTTGGGAGGTTGAATGATCCTTTCACAGGGTTGCCTAAGACCATCAGAAAACACAGATAGTTACATTATGATT
This sequence comes from Peromyscus leucopus, assembly GCF_004664715.2. Taxonomy (NCBI): domain Eukaryota; kingdom Metazoa; phylum Chordata; class Mammalia; order Rodentia; family Cricetidae; genus Peromyscus; species Peromyscus leucopus. The sequence continues at coordinate 47,212,089 of NC_051078.1, read as the reverse complement.
CATAATTAGCAAAATTAGAGTTATGAAGTAACAATCAAAGTAATTTTATGGTTGGGAGTCATCACAACATGAGGAACTGTATTAAAGGGTCTCTATTAGGAAGGTGAAAAGAAACAGAGAACAGATTCTTGAACTCTAGTTCCTCCTTGAGCTTCACTGAGACTCCTGGGAATATACTCAGAACCAGGGTAGGGCCCTCCTTGGCCCTTCATCATGGGAGATTGCAGAGCAGAGGTTGACGGGCAGAGGGAAGGGCTTCCCATGTTTTAGCTCAAATCCTCTAAGATCCTGAGAATGGGAGCCACTGTTCCTGTCTTCTGGTCAGCAAGGACCTGGTGTTGGAAGCATGTCTGTGTGGCTCTAATGTGCAAAGCCATTACCCTTCCTCTCCTCACATGTACTTATGTAGCCATACAACAAGGACTCAGCCCGGCCCTATGCTGGACTTCAAATGGGCTAACTTCTGCCCTCCCCTTTTTCAAACTTTATATGTTATGGGGAGGTCAGGGGAGTTGCCTGTGAAAGCTGGGAGAGGGCTATACCAATCTGGCCAAAAAACAGTAGAGGAGAGAAGAAAATAATTGTTCATTTGTTTTGTTTGTTGGTCAATTTTAGGTTGGGTTAGGTTTTGATCTTTTTGGACACCGGGCCTTGTATAGAGCCTAGGCTGGTCTTGAACTCTCCATATAGCAAAGATTACATTGAACTTTTGATCTTCCTGCCTCTATATCTCAAGTTCTAGGATTATAGGTGTGTGCTCCAATGCCTGGAAAATCTGTCTATTAATAGTTTTCTGGGTGTTTCCACCACAGAAATTCCAAAGGTGAACACTACTGCTACCATTTGATGGTTAAGGAAATTGAGGCTTAAGGATCTTAGGTTGGTTGCCAAAGGCCCCACTAATACAGGAAGATCAAGCCAACTGGCCTGGCTCACTCCTGGGCCCTGCCTATGGCTGCCTGTCCCTGGACACCAGCCCAGGTATTTCCCGTGCTGAGAGCTGCTTCAGTACAGCTACCACCTCTGAGATGCAGCCCTGTAGGGGAGAAGGACCCTTTATCTAGCATGAAGACCACGATCCAAGCATGGCTATGCACCCCCAGGTGGGGGACTCAGGAGGAAGGAGAGCAGGTTGGGGTGCTCCCCCAGAGGGGCAGGTGAGAAAAGTCTCTGGAAACACTTGGTATGAACTTTGGAACTGAACCACAAGCTAGCATCCAAGCCTCAGGATTTAGAAGTTGTTTTCCAAATTCCTATCAGAAATCCCATAATTGAAAAGGATTGGAGGCAGGTCATTATGTCCTGAGCAGCAGACAGTGGAGATAAAGAGCTCTCAGCTGCCCAGAGTCAGCCAACGAAGGCAAAAGTATTTCTCTTTCCCAAGAGGTTAACCAAGCAACTTTTCCCTGGGGCAAGACTCATACTGAAAAATACTTATGTTTACCCATTCCAAAGCAAGAAAACATCCACCCAACCAGCAGAGCAAAAAGTCTTTAGCAGAGCCATGCTAAAGACTTGGGATTCTGCTCCTCAGTGTCACAATTCATAGAATTGCTTATTGACTCCTAGGACCCTCCGCTTCCTCACCTGTGACATGCCCAACATGATAGCAGGGACGAAGGTGCCACAGATTGTATGGCGGTACACAGTTATAAATGCCAGCATTGGACCATTCCGTGAATGCTGATTGCATGCTGTGGTCTGCATTCTGACACTCTCTGGGGATTCAGTCGGCCCTTAGGGTGTCCCAAAGTCTCCCAGAGGCAGTAGGGAGGAGGCAAGTAAGAACAATTCATTGTTGAGCTCTGACTGCTCTAGTTGTTATGGAGGAGAGCTCAGGGTGGCCTGCTACAAGGATTCCTTCAGAAGTTGGCATGGGCTGGGACGAGGACCATGAGAGCCACAGTGGCTGGGGCCTGGGGAGACAGTTAAGTCAGTAAAGAACTTGTGCATGCCTAAAGAGCTGAGTTCAGTGCCCAGCATCTGTGTGAAAACTTAGGCATGGTAGTACACACTTGTATTCCCAGCTCTTGGGAGATGAAGACCTGGGGAATCACTGGCCAACCATTCTAGTCTAATCCGTGAACCTCAGGCCCAGGCAGAGGCCCTATCTAAAAAAGACAGGGTGTGTTGCTTCTTAGGAATGACACCTGAGGTTGACCTCTGCCTTCTGTATGCATGCATATAATATACATACAGGCATGGCAATGATTGGCTACTACAGAGCACTTGGGAGGGGCCAGCACTGTTTTGACTCTGAGGATTTGCTGGAATTAACTATGAGAGATGTGGAAAGAGGTTTCCAGCCACGTAGGATCTCATGGACAAAGTCCTTCAGAGGACAGGGAACAGCAGGTTAGAGGAAATGAATGGTCAGAAACACAAGGCAGAGAGATGGACCATTAAGTCAGGAGGGAGAAGAAGGGGTTAAGTATCTTAAGTCTTGGAAGGCAGGAAAGGTTTAAGCAGAGTCACACCATCAGAGAGAGGTCAGGAAGGTATTGCAGGGATCCAGTTGAGGACAATGAGAGCCTGGACTGAGGTGAAAACAAGGTAAAGAAACAGGATGGAGATGATCCATGGTGAGCAAATTTCATGAATCTTCATGTTTGATGGGTAACAAGGATTACACCCATCCTCTGGCTTGGGCATATAGAGGAATTCCAGTGCCTATCCCTGAGATTAGGAAAGTTAGAGAGAGCCAGAGTTTGGGGGGGGGGCGGATGCATGACTGAGAAATTAGCCCCTTCCCACTCCTGTGTTGCTGGTGTTGAGCTGGTGGTACACAGGAGATGCCCTTTCTCCACACAAATATCAGGGAAAGCGGTTGGACAGGCGCCATCGGCTGCTGCCCATTCAGCTCCTAAGCCCCATAGTTCCTGAAACACTCATAGGGCAGGTATTCAAATGGGTGACTAGGAGGGCTCTCCATGCAGATCAAGTGAGTCAAATACCCACAAGGTGAGGGTGAGCGGAATCGAGCAACAGCTGGAACTTTGTAGGAAGCAGACTCCCCTCCCCTGGGTACCCACACATCCCCTTCAGTTCACACATATGCCTGCTTGGCCCATCCTCAACTATCTCTCAATATTCTTCAGCCAAGAACTATTTACTAAATTATTCTTTCTCTGATTAAAAAGAAAATGAACATGAAAATAGCATCTTAAGGTATTTTATAATTCTGCCACCCAGAGAAAATCACCATGGAACTGGGTATGCTTTCTGCCAGCCTTGCTTGATAATTGGTCATATTAAATACAATGCTCCTTTACAGTGCTAGTTTTAGGACAGGAGTACCTTCCCAGGCGATTATGGATTCTTTGAAACAGGGTTTGAAATGGCGGTATCATTTGCAGAATAATTTCTGTAATACTCCACCGTCATTTCTAGACACATCCCAACTCTGATTATTTCTTCAGACAACTTTGTGAAAGTGAGATGATGGGGTCAGGGGATGGTGTGTGTCGGCTTTCCACAATCACTGTCAAATTGCTTTCCAGAAAGTTCCCATCTTCACTACACATCAACCGTCATGTGTGGCCGAGACCAGATGTGACCACTTTGGGAAGTTTTCTGGATGGGGACAATGGGACCAACAAGAAACTCCTGATGATCATAGAAGCCATGCTTGTTTTTACAGAGTCCTCATTGAGAGAGGAGTTACCAACTGGAAACTGGATAGTAAACAGAGTTGAACAGGCCCTTGATAGTAGTTTCTGCTTGCAGATCGTAAAGTCCTTGATGAAACTCCACCCTGGTTACTGTGCAAAAGCAGCTGGTGACAGTCTGTCAACAGTGGAGTGTGGCCATGCTTCAGCGAGACCAGGCTTGTTCTCTATTTAAAAAAAAAAAAAATGTTTATCTGGCCCCTGACTCGTGGATTGTTGACTTCCACTCTGCCTCATTGCATCCTCTCCGCAATCTTGAGATGTAGGTAAGGCAGGAATTAATATGCCTGTTAGAGAGGGAAACTGAGGCCTAGAGAATCCAAGTTCCATGTCTTTAGGCACACAGCTAATAAATGGAACTGCTGGCATGGGTAGCTGACTTCCAGTTTAGAGCATAATAACTCTGTTCTTACAGTATAGTCAGAGGAGTCAAATGAATCCAAGCCACTTGACCCAATGTGTAATCCACTTGAGGGTACAGAGTTCACAAAGGGGGAATCATAACCCAGTCCCTCAGATAGCAGGAAAGTGCTTTGTAAAGGGCCTTGAATTGCAAAGAGTTCATCTGAAGTGTGATATTTGTTGGGGATATGATTGCTCCTTCAGCAAAGAGCTTCGTGATGGTGGAAGGCAGCTGAATTATAAATCCTTGCAACTGAAAGCAACGGAAACCCCAATGACAAGTAGTAGTGTGAAAAAAAAAGAAATTTGTTGGTTCCTGGATCTCAGAGGTATCAGAGCAATGGCTGTAGTCAAGGCTGGATCCAAAGGCTAAATGATGTCACTGACATGTTTTGTTCCCTGTGCTTTATGCTCTAATGGTTCGTGAGCATTAGTTTTTAGAGAAGCTCATTTTATGGGACAGATGAAAAGGATGTTGCCAGGCTGAATTGTGTTCAAAACACAGGGACCGGCCGGGCGTTGGTGGCGCACGCCTTTAATCCCAGCACTCAGGAGGCAGAGCCAGGCGGATCTCTGTGAGTTCGAGGCCAGCCTGGGCTACCAAGTGAGCTCCAGGAAAGGCGCAAAGCTGCACAGAGAAACCCTGTCTCGAAAAACCAAAAAAAAAAAAAAAAAAAAAAAACACAGGGACCTCACTCTCCTGATGCCACATCTTAATATTTTATAGAACTCTGACTGACTTCCTTGGGTCATGTGGATCCAAGAAAGTCGCTCTACCCAGAAGTAGGCAGCATTCTAATTGACCACTACCTTTATGGGGTGAGAGCATCATATATGATGTTCTCTTGGGGTCTCATAGGTAGGGGGAAGGGTGTAACCTTAGAAATCAGTGAAACCTGATCAAAGACCACTAAATCAGAAAACCAATTTAAAAGAACCTCTCACCAGCATATTCACTGCAAGACCCCAAAACAAGAGGGTCCAGAAATTCATTCTCCAGAGACTAAGGAGCTACCTTGCCTTACATGTGTACTTAAAAACCATGAGGGAAAATGGAGAAAGGTATTGTTTTAGATAGAATGATGTTTTCCATCTCCAAAGATGTGCATGTGTTGAAGTGCCTACTGTCAGACTGTCATCCCATGAAATAGGGTCATGGCCGATTAAGGTTGGGCTAGAATAGAGTGGCCTCTAACCCCATATGGCTGGTATTCTCAGAAGAAAGTCACGTGACAGTAACGGCATGAGACACTGAACGCAAGAGACTAGGGTGAGGTTGCTACAAGCCAAGGAATGCCACAGGTGACCAGCAACCCACCAGAAGCTCCGACAAGGGTGCTCCTCCTGGCTTCTGACCGTGGCCTGACTGATTTCATGGCTTTCGACCTCCATCCTCCAGTGCTGCAGGACAACAAACCCTGTCATTAACTACTCAGGTCTGGGATGAACTCGGGCCAGGGGGATGGGCCAGTCACAAAAGTGCTTGCCTTGCAAACATGAGTCTTATCTCAAATCCCATGTGCAAAAGCAGGCGTGGTGCTTCATGTACGTCCCACTGTGGTGGCACCTTGGACCCACTAAGGTAGCTGCTGTTTTTAAGAGTAGAAGGAATAGGCAGAAAGAAAATAAGTGAATTAAAGGGAAAAAGTGGTGCACTTGTGAACAAGAGAGGTGCAAAAAAGGGCGTGACCCTAGTCAAATGCTTCTGAGGAGAAAAATAAGAATAAGGAGGCTGGTGGTGTGGGTGGCATTAGCAAGGACATTTCCAGAGCATTGGGAACAGTGGTTAGGGTTTATTTTCTCAATATACCTAATTGTCAAAGGCCTATGTGTGGCAAAGCATGGGGGGTCGTATTTGGGATCTGACCCCCTGCTCTTAAAACAGTCGAGAACTGGGAGGAAAGGTCTAGAGCGGACGAGACTTCTGGGCACCCACAGTGAGCTCCACCTACACCAGGCTGGGTAGCAGATGCCGGCATTTTCCTGACCAACATTTCCCCCCTTTGGCCACACTCGATTCCCAGTCTATACCCAATTTAAGTCCAGTTTTATGTTTACAACTTTGCCCATCATAATACGAAGTCCTAGTCCAAGCTCAGCCTTCAGTCTCCCCTGGAGACTCCTAGAGATAACTGTCCAGTGACCAAGCCAAGCCCACTTGACCCCTCCCGCCCGCTTTGAAGTTCCTGGAAACATCCTACCTCCTTCCGAGGCCTAGCCCTGCTTGGGGCCCTTTGATAGTTCCTCAAACACCCACATCTCTTTACCATTGATCATGTCGTGTCCTCTGCCGGACATCCATAGCTCTGAATCCGTATAACATGTGTATAGCTAAGCCTCTGTATGTACAACACACACACACACACACACACACACACACACACACTTACTTCCTCAACTTGTTTTCACTCAACACATTTCTTATCATTTTGATGTAACTATAATGCACTCCTTTTGGTGATTTCTAAGCATTTCTTGGTATAATTGGATTTATTTAGCCATTCCCCCAACTAATGATCATTTGGACATTTGATGTGATGTGCAAAGTCCCCCGGTCTTCATGAACCATTGTTCATGAAGTAAACACCTTAGTATAAATATCATCCCTCCTCGTACATTAATGCACTTGTAAGACTCTTCCTGGGCACACAGGAAGTTAATTGAGGTACCTTCTTTTGAAAAAAAAAAAAAACCACCACTGATTACTCAGGAAGAGTGGGAGTCTCTGTCTTACTTAATTTTCTGTTGCTATAACAAAATCCCCGAGACATAGTATTTTATAAATCACAGATGAAAGCTGGCTCACGATTCTAGTGCGTGGAAAATCCAAACAGCGTGGCAACCATGTTTTGTGAAGATTCCCTGACCGGTCACAACCTGGTGGAAAATTAGAATGGAGCTTAACACATTCAGAAGGGATATATGTGTACATGAAGAAGCAAAAGGCAGGGAAGGATAAAGCCTCCGCTATACAATAACCTCCTGCTAAAGGAAGTTTCCACTCTTTAACCCACAGACCATCATTAGTCCCTTTACAAGAGCGGTCACAGCCCAATCAGCTCCCATGAGGCCGTTCCTTTGAAACGTCCACCCTCAGCACTGCCACACTGGAAACCAGGCTTCCAGCACTCCAGCCCTTAGGAAACCGTAGCGCCCTTCCTCTGCGGGGCCTCAGAGCCCACACACTCGGCCCTATGCTTCAGCGTATTCAGGGTATTTTGAAATTCCTTCTGAGTCGTTGAGGGCTAGCCCAGTGTTATGCACCTCTAGGAGCCTACCAGTGTTTGTCACACAAACGTGGCTAAGATGTACTTATTAAACTGAATTATACTAGAGGCATTGTGACTCTGTCACATACTAGCTTCTGGGGTAGTTTTCTCACCTCTAAATGTGGGGGGAACAATTCCTACCCCATGTTGGGTATTGGACTCCAAAATGGAACCAAACAGAACTTGAAGCACAGGGGCCGTCAACTCTGGGAGCATCAGAAAATAGAAGCTGTTGTGACTGGTGTGTGGCTAAAAACAGAGACTGGACTGAGACTTTAGCTTGGCACGGAGCCTCTGCAGGTACCTCCAGGCTTCTGCAGATAGGGAACCTCCCTGGGACAAGTTGACACTTCTCTGACAAATGTCCAGATACATCTTGTTGGTGCCAAAATGTCTGAGCCCTGTTGCCTATTGCCAGCCCTTTCCAAATACCCAAGGCCTTTGCTGATGGGAAAATCTGACTTCCATTCCCCATGACACACCTTGCTTGACAAGCATTGTGGACCTCACTGGAACTTCTTTCCAAACCAGCACTCAGCCCTGCAAAGGAGGGTGGCTTGATAAAGGACTGTGAACAGTATGGCTTTTAATAGGATGCTACAGGGCAGGGCTGGGAGGGCTCCCTGAGGAGGTCTTGGGTGGGTAACATTGAGATTCCTGTCAGAATGGGGTCTGTTTTATCCCTCATTTTCACACCATCAACTCCCTCTGCAGAGTCCATTCTGGAGGCCCAGAGCTCTGTGGAAGCCTAGTGAGGTAAATGATCACACAATGGCCAAGCGATGACAGCTGAGCTCAGTATTGAAGACAAGTATTTTCTCTTTATGGACAGTCCCCCATGGTCCTCATGACACTCGGGCACTGATTCAGCTTCTGGCTTCTCTTCAGGGATTTATAGGTGCTTCCACATGCCTCCATCCTGCCCACCTCTACCATCCAGTGTCCTGGTCACTTTTCAATAAAGGGGTCAATGGACAACGAAGCCTCTGACTTTGTCCGTGGATTGGTCTATGGATGAGAGAGTTCGAAACCTGATGGGCTATTCAGAAGTGGGTCCTGGCTGGAAGAGAAGAACCATTGTGGCCATGTCTTTGATACACTTAAGGGTCCACCCCCTGGCTCTCCCTCTCTCTGCTCCCTAAATGGTAAACAGTCCTCCACCACACACTCCCACCACCATGATGTTCTGTCATACCTCGGGCACTGGAGGCAAACTGCCTTGGACTTAATACTCTGAAACCTGAGACAAAATACACGGTTCCTCCATAATGTTGCTTATCTCAGCTATTTTATCACAGCAAGATAGCTGGCTAAGACAGAAGTGATGAGGCTAGACCATTTTGTGACACTCTGTGCCTTTAAAGGGGTCCAGCCATTCCATTCTTTGACAGGAACGGCGAATCTCCATCCTTTGCATCTGCAGCTTCCATCATCTTCACTGATGGCAAAGGCCCATTGTGTGTCTTCTGTGACCCAGTGCAGACATTAGCAGCCCCTCAGGTAACATCCCTGCTCAACAGAATGAGCACCGCTGTGGAAACAGAGGTGACAAATGTGGAATCCACAGTCCAGTTCTTCGAGACCACCGACCTTCTAGAATAGACTTTCCCCGTTCCCTCCCCCTGACTTGAGAGCCTTCCCTTGGGGACACATGGGCTGCAGAACTGGCTTCATCCAGGCTAGGAGGATCCAAGCCACAGCTGCTGGACCAGATGCCTGACACCCATCTGACCCTCTGGGGTCTACCTTCTCTTAATACATAGCACTTGTCGCCTGTCACTATCCATGCTCACATCTTCTCATCTCTCTCCTGGGCCTCAGCAATGGTATCTTCACCTCTGGTCTCACCTCCTTAGACCACTTCATGCCTGACTCCACCACTGCTGAACTCAGTCCTCACCAGAACCAAGTTCAACCCCATGCCACATGTTCAGGACCAGGCTCACTTCTCTGGCATCATCCTCTCTCCCTTTCACATGCGTGTAGGAACTTCAGCTACCTCAAGTTTCCAGAACTTCCGTACCTGTCCTCACAGCTCAGCTCTGCAGACACAGTTCCTCAGGTCCATCCCTCTCTCGCTGACGACTATCTAATCCCACTCCATCTGGGACTCTGTTTCCTAGAAAGCCATCCCCATTTGCCAGGAACCTGAGCTCGCTCTTGGGTGCTGGGTTGTATTTTCTTGGTGGCTTGGCTCCTTCCCTGCTGGGGTGAGCTTTTTGTAGTTGAGGGAAACCTCTGGTTGGTTGCACCTGATCCTTTCCTTCATGTGAAATGGCACAGTGGCTGGTGTTTTATGTTGAGAAATGTGGCATCATGCTTTGCCTGTGACAGGGGCAACTCTGTGCTGTGGAGTCCCTGCCTGCAGGAGGTAGCAGTGAGGAAGGAGAAGCTGGTCCTTGTCCCATCACTGACACAACACCCCATGTGTAAAGAAAGACCTCTTCTCCCTCCCCTACTAGCTCTGCAACAGCACCCCCATTTCAAAGCATGCCCTTTGGCCAAAAAACACCCCAACTCCCATTCCCACCCCAAGGAATCTTGTTTGCTTTGATGAACCAATCCTATGTCCTTGAAAATGGAAGTGGGAAAATTTGTCAGGGATTTTGAGTTATCCATAAAGGAAGCCACAGCAGACTCCCCACGGAATCTGTGTCCCCACTCACATACCACATGTGGCCCTGGAGAGAACCTAGACACCAGCCAAACTAGGTGGCTTCTCTGCCCACAGCAGCGTCCCTGGCTGGCTGGCCTGTGTCCTGACGGGAAGCGAGGCACTGCCACACAAAGCTTTCTTTCTCTCACATTTCTACATTATATGAAATTCTTAGGGAGGGGACCAGCCTGGCTTCTTGACCGAAGCTCCCCCGACCCCACCCAGTTTCTTAATAGGGAGCCACTCAGTTGGCGCCTCCCCAGCTCCCAGGCCTCGGGGAGAAAGAAAGGACTGTTGAAAGTGCCTCTGGGTTCCCACACAGGAAGGTGCCAGCTCCAGACAGTCAGGCTTTGTGTGGAGAGAATCTGCTTCTCATGAGGCAGCAGGGCATAGTGTCCTCCAGAGAGATCGGAGGGACAGCAAAGGACGATCCAAGGGTCAGGCGAGTCTCAAGCATACACCTGCCCTAGGAGAGAAGTTCCCTAGGCAGCTCCCCTCACTGACCCCAGAAGGGCCCTCCCCAGCGCTGTCACTTCTTTCTGGTCCCACACACCCCAGATTCTCTGACTTGGCTACTGCTAGCCGAGGAAAGGCAGACCAGTCACAGACGTGCTGCAGCTAAATGTTACCCCCAATCCTCGCATATTTAAAGGTGATACGTAGATGAGACGAAGGCTGGGGGCAGAAAGGATGAGGGATGCTCAGGGACCCTAAAGACATTCAAACACTGAGAAGTAAAAAATCCGTGAGATGTGTGAGTGTGGAGTGTGAGAATGAATGGGTGTATGAATGCACTGTGTGTGTGTGTGTGTGTGTGTGTGTGAGAGAGAGAGAGAGAGAGAGAGAGAGAGAGAGAGAGAGAGAGAGAGAGAGAGAACATATGTGAGAATAAGTACATGAGTGGGAGTGAGAGTGTATACATAAGTGTGTGCACATTCTTGACTGGATGTGGGGACAGGAGTGTGAGAGTGGAGTGTATATATGTGTAAGAATGCATGTGTTCACTTATGTGTCTGAGTGTGAGTGGGGTGTGTATATGTGTACGTACACACACACATTCTTTACTGAATGTAAAGGCTGGGGGCCTTAGTGGTGGTGTCTTAGTTTGAGTTTCTGTTGCTGTGATGAAACACCATGACCAAAAAGCAAGTTGGGGAGGGAAGGGTTTGTTTGGCTTACACTTCTTTATCACTGTTCATCATCAAAGGAAGTCAGGACAGGCACTCAAACAGGGCAGGAACCTGAAGGCAGGAGCTAATGCAGAGGCCATGGAGGGTATTGCTTACTGGCTTGCTCCTCGTGGCTGGCTCAGCCTGCTTTCTTAAAGAACCCAGGACCACCAGCCCAGAGATGACACCACCCTCAATGGGCTGGGCCCACTCCCATCAATCACTAGATAAGAAAATGCCTTATAGGCTTGCCTATAGCCAAATCTTATGGAGGAATTTCTCAATTGAGGTCCTCTCCTCTCAGATGATTTTAGCTTGTGTCAAGTTGACATCAAATTAGCCAGCGTAGGTGGGGTGAGAGTAGTCATAAATGTGCATGTGAGTGTGTCAATGTATCTGAGAGAAGGTGTGTCTGTCAGGGAGTGGGAGACCTGATGGGATTCTTGGCATCCTAGCTGGTGCCTCAAGAACTCCTATACAGGGAGGCTCCTTTGAAAAGGGCTGACCCACCAGCTCCTCCCTCTCTGGACAAGTGTAGAAACTGCAGCCACTGGAGGCAAGGACACGCCAGACAGCTTTACAGTGCCAGGGCTGGAAATGAAGGCTCAAGATTCCACCCACACACCACTTTTTGCTCTGTAGCCAAGAGAATTATCTCACCATTCCTGGAAACCCGTCGTGGTCACCTAGCAGGTGGGCTATCAGCATACCCCTTCTGGAAAGTGCACCCACCCTCCAGGCACCCCTGCTGGCCACTCCCCACACACTCACCTCATCCCTCCTTATAAAAGTGACCCATGTCCATTCAATACAGGCTGTATAAAGCTCACAGTCTGTAACCATGGCTCTTTAAACATGTGTCTGTTTCCTGGCAACAGATGCTTGGTCTCCAGGGAGAATCTAATCTAAGGTGAGCCAGTTAGAGTCCATCCCTAAGAATCCTGACCACACAGTCAGGAAGGAGAGTCAGCCCTTCTCCATGGCTGAAGCCAGGAGGCATGATATTGAAGTAGAAGAAGCCAGTGTGTAACACCCATGACTGAATACAAATGGAGAGGCATGGGGTTACCAGACCCTTCTAGAGCCCTGTTCTAGCTCCTTGGAGACCACCATCACCTCTCGACTTGCCTTAGTATTTAACTCGTACTGGGTTTTTTTTATGAACCATTAAATTCTCTTTCATGTTTTAGTTCATGAATTAAGGTTCTTCTACCCTTCTAATTCAAAGCTAGAGTACACCAGAGTGGCCATAGTCCCTGGAACTGTTTTTCATACAATTTGAACTTTATTGTAATGGATTCTTATTTTGTTGCAAACATCTCCTTTAAATAATGTCCCTATTTCTAAATTGTTTAATTTATTCCTTGAGAATTTCATATAGTATGTTTTGAGAGTGTTGTTTTCCCTCCCCCAACTCCTCCCAAATTCTTCTCAACCTCTCTACCTGCCTCAACTTCATGTTCTCTCTCTTAAAAAAAAAAATAGAAAATACTTGGAATAACCATTAAAAAACTACACCAAGAAAACTCTAGCACACTGGCATACACACACACACACACACACACACACACACACACACACACACACACACACACCAGCAACAACAACAAAACCCACAGAGTCAGATTTGTGTTAACCTAAGGGTTGCCCTGCAGTGTAGACAAGCACATTGTTGCTTCACTGAAGGGGGAAACAACAACAACAACAACAACTAGATTCTCCCTCTTGTAGCATGTATCAATTGCAAATAGCTTCTTAGTTGGGGTGGGGCTTATGCCCATGTCCCCTCCTTTGTGCTGGGATTTGTCTGGCTTAGGTTGGTGTGAGTCTCCTACATGCTGAGTTCAGATGTGCATGGGCCCTGCCGTGTCTATTTCCTTGGAGTCCTCCACTACCTCTGGCTCTACTACTGTTCTGCCAGTATTTTGCATTGATCCCTGAGCCTTGAGGAGAGAGATGTGACAAAGGCTTCACATTTAGGGCCGAGCACTCCCAAATCTCTCATGGGTCTCTGTTTTCATTACCCTCTATTGCAAGAAGAAGCTTCTCTAATAAGGGTTAAGTGGTGCACTGACCTATACATATAATTTGTCATTAGAAGTTCATTTTGCTGCTCTGTTCACTTAGCAGAATAATAATGTGTTTTCCTCTGGGGTCTATGATCTATCTAGTATCAGGTTCTTGGCCTCATTAAAAATGTCAGGTATGAGCTCAGTCTCCTGGAGAGGTTCTTAAACCCAATCAAAAGTGGTTAGTTACCCTGGTAATATTAATGGCACTATTGCATGGTGAGCATATCTTGCAGGCAGGCCATTATTGTAGGATCCATCGCTGGTGAAATTGAGTACTTTCTTCCTCCAGTAGCATGCATAGTACCTTCTAAGACTATGATCACCAGCCAGGAGGGATGAGGCTTCCAGTTGAGCATTAGCTAGATTTCTCCATGTTCTATGACATAAGTATATAGTGTCTTCAACAGGGTCTGACCATCAGGTTGTATAATAGCATGAAATGTTCAGTGGGGGGGGGGGATCTACTGGATCCCTTTAGCCAATGTGTTAAAAAGGTGTAGCCCATTCCTAGTACTAAGGGTTTTATTTGGTAGCATATGAAAAGTCCTTGGTGCTTTTTGAGGCCCCAGTTCTCTATTCTTCTCCTTATATTCCATGTATTACCATAGAACGCAAGGAATATGAAGGAATGCTAGTTAGTTCTAACTCCTATCCAGGAACAAAAGAACTAAGAATCATGTAAGTTAGAGGCAAAGGCAGAAACAAACCAAGTTCTTCTGAGAAACCAAGATGATGTTTATTAATTAGTAACAGAGAGTGAAGACAGTACCCCTCACACATGGGAACATTTGATTTGTGTGTTGAAGTCCAAGAGTAGGCAGTTGGTGGTAACATGATAATACTGCTTCATGAAGCCCTCAGGACTCCAGTGTCTTCTGGCTCATTGACATATATGACAGCTGACTTCATGAAATGTCTCTGCTCTATGACTATATTGAACATGGTGAAAAGCAGGGCGAGCCTTTGACTCTGGGGTTTAGACTCAGATGACCCTACAAACTTGGCCCTACACTGAATCCAATGGGAGGGGTGTCTACCACACCTTCTGAATGTTACATTCTCTCATGGGACCGGTGGTGAGATGCTAGGGAAAAAGCAGAGAGATGGCGAAGCTGAAAATTGCTGGGCTTGGGGAGGCAAGCCTATAATCCCGACACTCAGGAGGTAAAGGCTGTGGAGTCACATGAGCTTAGAGGAGAAATGGACTGGGACAGGAGACATGAGACATGCTGTTTAAGAAGCACAGGAAGGGCTGGAGATGTGATTTAGTTGGTAAAATGCTTGCCTTGTGTGTGGAAAGCCTTGAGTTCACTCCTCCGAATCACATAAAACCAAATGCAGTGGCACATTCCTGTAATCCCAGCACTTCGGATACGGAGGCAGGAGGATCATAAGTTCAAGGTCATTCCTAGCTGATTAAGTAGTTTCAGACTAACCTGGGTACATGAGATCTTGTCTAAAAAAATAAAATATAAAAAATAAAAACAGCCCAGAAGCCCCTCTGTCCTTTTTCTCCATGAACAAACAAAGGCATGCTCCAGAGGAGACCTCAAGAAGAGAAACAGAGTCCAACTAAGGGCATGCCAGTGGTCGTGACACAGGGCGTGTTCGTGCAGCTTGGCCACAAAGCAGAGTCTCACCATCCCTTTCTCCAGTACTCGAGGCAAACATCGAAGATATCTCCCACTAGTGAAGGAGGACAGCATGGAGTGCGGCTCCATGCTGTCACTCACACTGAGAAGCCGTCACTCACACTGAGGAGTGGAGTTCCATGCTGTCACTCACACTGAGAAGCTGTCACTCACACCAAGGAGTGGAGCTCCATGCTGTCACTCACACTGAGAAGCTGTCACTCACACTGAGGAGTGGAGTTCCATGCTGTCACTCACACTGAGAAGCTGTCACTCACACTGAGGAGTGCAGCTCCATGCTGTCACTCACACTGAGAAGCTGTCACTCACACTGAGGAGTGCAGCTCCATGCTGTCACTCACACTGAGAAGCTGTCACTCACACCAAGGAGTGGAGCTCCATGCTGTCACTCACATTGAGGAGTGGAGCTCCATGCTGTCACTCACATTGAGGAGTGGAGCTCCATGCTGTCACTCACATTGAGGAGTGGAGCTCCATGCTGTCACTCACATTGAGAAGCTGTCACTCACACTGAGAAGCTGTCACTCACACTGAGGGGTTGTCACTCACACTGAGGGGTTGTCACTCACACTGAGGGGCTGTCACTCACACTGAGGGGTTGTCACTAACACTGAGGGGTTGTCACTCACACTGAGGGGTTGTCACTCACATTGAAGGGTTGTCACTCACACTGAGGGGCTGTCACTCACACTGAGGGGTTGTCACTCACACTGAGGGGCTGTCACTCACACTGAGGGTTTGTCACTCACACTGAGGGGTTGTCACTCACACTGAGGGTTTGTCACTCACACTGAGGGGTTGTCACTCACATTGAGGGGTTGTCACTCACATTGAAGAGTTGTCTCAGCTTTCATGAGACATTTTCAAGGATAATTTTCATCTTATGCATCTTTTTTTGCTTTACAGTGAAATCTTAGAATAGCCCACCATATATCCCCACACCTCCGCTCTCCCCTCTCCCTTTCTTCTCTCCCTCCCTCCCTCTCTCCCTTCCTTGTATCCTTAAAGTACAGAGGAGAAATTCCCTTAATGTTGTTGGGATATAATGCTTTCTGCTTTCTCAAACAGTCTGTTTTAACCTGTTATGGTAGTTTGTTTGTTTGTTTGTTTGTTTGTTTGTTTGTTTGTTTTGCAGTTTAGTGTCCTTTGAAATAGCATAAATAAGTAAATTTTGCTACTTTTATATTTTTCTATGCCAAACTCTTTTAAATGCAGATATAAGAACTTTGAACTCATAAACAGAATCAATTAAATTATGTAATTTGTATTTACTAGTTCAAATGCCAGAACAGCAGAAATACCACACAAAACTGTCTCCATTTCACTTCTTTTGGCCCATCCAGCTTACCAACACTTGTAGCAATTCTTTCTCTATCCCACCAGCCAGCTCCCAAAGAATGTCACGGAGATTTGTTATTATTTCTGAAAGATCGGCCAATAGCCTAGGCATATTCCTAACTAGCTCTTATAACTTAAATTAACCCATATTTTTATTAATCTACATTCTAACCACATGGCTTTTACCTCTATCCCATTCTGTGTGTCTGACTCTTTCCATGTCTGGCTGGCTTCTTTGCCTCTCCTTTTTCCAGAGTCCTCTCTGTGCCTTGAAGTCCCACCTCTACCTCCTGCCTAGCTATTGGCCATTCAGCTCTTTATCAAGCCAATCAGAAGGCAGCTTGGCAAAGACACATCTTCACAGTGTACAAATATCCCACAATGAACACTCTCTGCTTTATGCTCACTCAGCAAAGAAGGGCTGAACTGAAAAGGAACCCTGGGCTGTTTCTCCCTCTCCCTCCCTCGTTCCCTCCCTCCTTCCTTCTCTTTCTATGTTGTTCTTTTCACCACAGTATATTAGCTAGTAAGAAGGATGAGTGGGTTTAGGGGTCGTTTGGTTTTTCTTAGGGTGCCCTTCTTGCATCTGAAGCTAGTTTGCTCTAGCAGACAGCATGGCTCTCCCTGCTGTTGGTGCTCCTACTTCCTCAGCTGTGGTCTAGCCCACTTGCCTTGGGGTTGTAGAAGTTCGCCTAGCTTCCCACACACCACACAGCACAGCACCAGTCCACTAGAATTCTATGCTGAAGACTCAGACACGTGTCTTGCTTCTGTCCCCTCTGCTTGCACACATAATCCACTGTCCCATCGGTCCTCACAAAACACGAGTTCAAAGGAAAATGTACTAAGAATTTTAAGATGGCAGCAGCAGAGCATTTGGTCACACCTCGGGCCATCAGAGCACAGAGACCCTGCATGGTGGCAGGGTCACTCCCTAGCCCTGCTGCCAATTTCCCTCTATAGACACAATCACAGCACTCAGCACACTAGTCCCCACCCAGGGTTGCTTTTGTTTTCCATGCTGGGACGGAAGTCTCATCTTGCTCAGTTATTGCACCAGTACCTGCAATGGGACATGGTGCTCACGAAACACTGTAGAATGAATATCACTATAAAGCCAAGTCATTGCCCCATATTTAGCCCATGGCAGTTTCTGGCCCTTTCATTTGATGCATCCATTCTGCATCTCCAGTGAGTCCCCAAGAAGCTCACAGTCTGTGGAGAGATAGCCCCTGGAACATAAAGTTCTCTTGTCCACTTATTTATTGGGTTCTAAGCTCAGTGCCTGCTAAAACAGGCTTGGTGAATGAATGTCTGTGTTGAAAGACTAGAGTCCCATGGAGACAACAGCTAATGGAACACTGAAGATGGAGTGCTTCAGAATCTCATGGAAGACATTTTGGAGATACTAGGAAGGTACAACTAACCCAGCCTTGGACTCCCAGGAAGGATTCGCAGAAAAGTTCTCAGAGGGTAATGTGCCCTAAAAAGAAAGGCCTCCCAGGCTAGAAAGAAGCCTCAGTCGGCAAAGTGCTTGCCTCGCAAGTATGAAGATTAGAGTTCAATCCCTAGAACACATATACAAATCCAAGGGCCACAGTACGAATTTGTGATTCCAGTGATGGTGAGATGGGAACGTAGAGACTGGTGGATCCCTAGAAGCTTGCTAGTCAGCTAGCCTGGCCTACTTGAAGAAGGCAAGGCCAGTGAGAGACCCTTCTCAAACAAAAGATGGAAAGTACCTGAAGAGTGATAACGAAGATTGTCTTCTGACCATATGCACACACGTGCATGTGTATGTTCCTACACACCAACAGAGAGAGGGGGAATAGGTAGGTGGGTAGGTAGGTAGGTAGGTAGATAGATAGATAGATAGATAGATACATACATACATACATACATACATAGATGCATAAATAGATACATAGATGGATATATAGGTACATAGATAACAGTTCTCCCAGTAAGAGTGAGCAGCTAAGCTATGAAAGAGTACCATGATCTGAGCCAGCATCGCCTTCTCAGCAGGTGTGTGTGGGTGGGGTGGAGTATGATACTGAAACTGGAGATGTGGGTGGCTGGGGTTCAGTACTATCAGCTCCCTGGCAGTAACATAACACTCCCTAAGAACCAGAAAGGGAGCTGCTAGTGCCTTCTAAGGGAAACTGTAGCTGGCCTCCATCTGAGCACTTTGTGGGAGTTTGCTCCTAGATGTGTGTGGAGAGCATCCTAGACGAGGACAGTGGCCTGAAGCCAAATGACTGTTGTCTTTGGGAAATGGTGAGAAAGTGTGGCTCAGGTGGGCGGTGTGCCAAGATGCATAGTGAAAACAACAGCTCAGCATTGCCTGAGCCTGTGCTGTGTGCCCGGCTCTCTGCTGTGTGCCCGGCTCTCTGCTTATGGTGCGGTATCTACTTAGTTCCTCTTTTTCCCCCTTAATAGTTTTTTTTAATTAAGAAATTTTTTCATTCATTTTACACACCAATCAGAGATCCCCCTCCTCCTTCCTCCCGCCCCCCCCAGCCTCCCCTCCAACCTACCCCCACTCTCCCCAACAAGAAGGTAAGGTCCCCCAGGGGAGGCACATTCAGTAGAGGCAAGTCCAAGCCCTTCCCCCTGCCTCAAGGCTGCATGAGGTATTCCATCATAGATAGTAGAATCCAAAAAGCCCCCTCATGCACCAGGGATGTATTCTGATCCTACCACCAGGGGGCCCCCCAAGCAGATCAAGCTACACAACTGTCTCGCCATGGAGAGGGCCTCGTCCAGTCCCGTGCAGGCTCCATAGCCATTGATCCAACTGTCATGAGTTCCCACTAGTTTGGTTTCCCCATCATGATCATGATGCACTTGCTCATAGACTCCCTCCTCTCTCTCCTACTTTTACTTATTTCCTCTTAATTGAGGCCTCTATATGTAGGTATTTTTTTACTATCCCCATTTGCAGATGAAGAAACCAGAGAGGTAAGTAACTTAGTCAGGGCACTGTGTCATCTCTGGGCCTCAGGCCCTTCCAGATCCTCAAGATTCCAGAAAGTCTATGGTGTTCACACACTCACCATACTGGACACGCGGCCGCTTAGCAACAAACTCAAGCAGCCAACAAGCTTTGGGGGGCAATTGTCAAATTTCATTTGGGGTACCAAAGAGATTTAGAAACCTTGAACTAACTGGTAACCACTGAACCCAGGAACTCAGGAGTTTGAAGAGAGGGGGATCCAGGACAGAGCCCCACGTAGGAGATAGAGATGCAAGAAATGAGAAGATGGAAAAGTAGAAAGGGAAAATAGAGCGACATAGTCAGAGCTAAAGGACACCCGAGTCACGCTCTACAGGGACAGCCAATCAGATGAGAACTGTGAAAAGCATTTAGACTGCACACACGCCTCCACCCGTGACTCCATACAGAATTGTCTCCCTCCCCTTGCAAGTAAGAGAGCAAGGACAGTCAATGGGTGTCACACTCGACATAAAGTCTGCTTTTTACAACTCATGGGGAAAGAAATCATGCTTTGTCCAAAATTTTAAATTTGAAGTATAAAATGACAGTCTCTGCAGCCAGACGCAAGGCACAAGTGACAAGACACTCCCGTACCCTCTTAGGGCCTCACTCTGCCCATTGGTAGACAGAGGTATTTGTAGTGGCATACTCAAACTTTTTCCTTGACCA
The DNA here is from genome assembly GCF_004664715.2 of Peromyscus leucopus. Lineage (NCBI taxonomy): Eukaryota > Metazoa > Chordata > Mammalia > Rodentia > Cricetidae > Peromyscus > Peromyscus leucopus. The sequence goes on along the minus strand of NC_051078.1, from coordinate 47,192,193 downwards.
TTCCAGATCTTCTGGGGATGTTGACATGGACAAGAAAGATGTGATAAAAGACACACAAACACACACACACCATCACATACCTTCTGTGGGTCCCATTATGTCCTGGGCCTCCTCTGTCTTGTTTTCTCTTCCAAGATGATGCCCAAGCCACTGATGAGAAGCACGTGTTTCTGGGCTGCCATGGAATTGCTCTATGAGGCCAAAGAGAGAGAGGAAAAAAATTTTTAAAAAGAAAGGAAAGAGAAATGAGCTTTGGTAATCTCAACCCTGCACATAATTCCTCTCTTGATGTGTTGTGAATTACAGTGGCCGCCAGGCCATCATGGTTTCTGAATCACTTCCTTCAAGAGGGCCCATGGCTTGTTCCTGGGCTGGCTTCGACCAGGCTGGATTGTAAGGAGGTTTGGCCCCTCTGTACAGTGTGGCTGCTTTTCCTCCTTGCCAGGGTTCCAGTGGGGAAGGTGGAGGTCCAGGAAGCACAAGAGGGGCCCAAATAAAGATTGAACCTGCTTATCCCAACAGGTGGATCCTAAAACTCATGCCCTTCTCCCTTATTGGAGACGGGAATGAAAGAAAACACAGATTAGAGACCTTGTGTTTCTTCAAGAGGTTCCAGGCTCAGCTGAGTCTAGAAACATCATCTTCTCTGTCTGGTTACTCTGCATGATAAAGGCAACATGAGCATCCTTGGGGCAGAGTTGGATGTGAATTTGATGCTGGTCTCTCCTTCCATGGCTCACATTAGGGAACATTGAGCTGCATCTCTCAATCTCCTATGCAATTTCCATGGCTGAGGATAAGGGTCTAAGTGGTCCAGGATTTCCTCTCCAGGGCATTGGTGCCCAAATAAATCTGTTTTAAATTTGTCTATAGAGTAAGTTTCATTCATTCAACAAAGAACCTTAATCCTTTCACAGAGCCAGATTTCGTGTAGGCACCAGTGTTTCCAAGAGGAAGCGCATGTGATCCCAGTTGTAAGAGATACAGATACAGGCAAGGAGATGATGTAAATTGAATACGGCAAATGTTATGAGGAGGTGTTCCAGGGAGATCATAAATGCTGACCTGGGGCTGGGAGAGTCCAGGGAAGGCATCCAGAAAGTTCTGTTGCATTGAATAAGGCAGTAGGTCACGTCATTTTCCTTTGCCCAGACATCACTCTGAGTCCTACCGTGCTTATTCCCTGTCTCCTGCGTTCTTTCCTGAAGGTCTCTATCTTGCTTAGAGCTGAGACTTACCACATTAAGTTGTAAAGTGTCATCTCTCCTGCAGGACGACCTCTGCAGGTTAAGGAAGAGCAGGAGTGCTCCACCTGGTGAGCAGGCCAAGCCAGGTCCAGTTCATAGCTACTGTTCTGGGGTACTTGGTAGAGATGAGGTGACTGGGAAGCAATACCAAACAGAAACTGGTACTGGTGTGCCTGCTCATTGGCTGATAGTAATAGGTAAGAGGTAGAAAGAGACATTTTTAAGAAGCACCTGTCTGCCTTCAGCTGGCTGTAGTCTCCCCGTAAGAAGGTGGATTTGCAATCTACCACAAGACCCAGATATACCATTCTTGGTTATATATCCAAAGGAAGCTCAACCATACCACAAGGACACTTGCTCAACTATGTTCATAGCAGCTTTATTTGTAATAGCCAGAACTTGAATACAACCTAGATGTCCCTCAGCCGAGGAATCGATAAAGAAAATGTGGTACATATACACAATGGAGTGCTACTCAGCTGTTAAAAACAATGATATCATGAAATTTCCAGGCAAATGGAAGGAACTAGAAAAAACCATCCTGAGTGAGGTAGCCCAGACCCAGAAAGATAAACATGGTATGTGCTCCCTCATAAGTGGATATTAGCTGTAAAATAAAGGATAATTATGCTGTAGTCCACCCCAGAGAAATTAGATATCAAGGAGGGTTCAAGGGTAGACACCCGGATTTCCCTGAGAAGGAGAAATGGAAGAGACTTTGTGAGTGGATTGGGAGTGGATGGGAATGGGAATATGAGTGATCAGGTTGGCGGGAAGGAGGAAATGGGATGAGATAGAGGACAGGGGATGGACATGGAGGGAGAGAGTACTGAGGGAGACTACTGGAAAGTGTTGGCATTTCAGGGTCAGGTAAACAGCTGGTGCAAGGGAATCTACAAGGATGGCCCCAGCTAACACTCCTAGCAATCCCAGATGTGTGGTTTGAACTAGCCATCTCCTGTGACCAGGCAAGGCTTCCAGTGGAAGAATTGGACACCAACGCAGCCACATAACCTTCGACCTACAGTCCGTCCTGCCTATGGAATATGCTAGGGTAAGGGCTGCCTAGAGACTGAGCGAGTGGCCAACCAATCAATGACTGGTCTAGCCTGAAACCCATGCCAGGAGAATAAGCCCACCCCTGACACTGCATAACACCAGGACTCATAGGCCACATGACCCAGAGACCTAGTATAGAACCAAACACAACTGGAGGGGAAAAATATCAATGTAATGATGCCTAATGATATTCTGCTATGCTCAGATTGGTGCCTGGTCCAATAGTCATCTAAGAGGCCTCATCCAGCAAATGATGGAAACAGATACAGACCCACAGCCAAACATTAGGTGGAGCTCAGGGAATCCTGCAGAAGAAGGGGAGAATGGATTGTAGGAGCCAGAGGGGTCAAGGACACCACAAGAAAACCCATAGAATCAACTAACCTGGGCTCACAGGGGCTCGCAGAGACTGAACCGACAACCAGGGAGTCTGCACGGAACTGACCTAGGCCTTCTGCGTATATGGTACAGTTGTTCTCTTGTGAGACTCCTAACAATGGGAACAGGGGCTGTCTCCTACTCTTTTGTTGGCTTTTGAGACCCTACTCCTCATACTGGGTCACCTTGCCCAGCCTTAATACATGGGGAGGTGCTTAGTCTTACTGCAACTTGATATGCCCTATTTTTTGGATATCCATGGGAGGCCTGCCCTTTCCTGAACAGAAATGGAGGAGGAGTGGATTGGGGAGTGGGACAGAGGAGGTGGGGGGGAGGGACTGAGAGGAGAGGAAGGGGGGAAACTGTGGCTGAGATATAAGATTAATTAATTAATTAATTAAAAAGGAGATTTGGAGAAGCAGCTTGTTTAGCAGAGGTGTCCCACCTTAGTCTTATCGTAAGATCCCTAACCCCTAATTGTCCTTGCTGTATGAGTCATCATTGAACTGGTGAATGAAGGAGACACTTACCAGGAAGGTTCTAGAAAGAGCAAGCATTTGCCTGCTGGAGGATAATTTAGATGTTGTCTGTGGTGTCTAGCACAGCTGCTCTTTTCCCACGCATCCCTGGTAAGGCGACTTGCTCTAGGTCACACAGTTCCTCTCAGACCCAGGACTGGTGAGCATGTCAACTGACTTGTCCCGGGTTGCCTGACAGGGTCAGCCAGTGCTTGAGTAGGGAGCACAGCAAAGCATGTGGGAAAGCTTTCTACTGAGAATCTCTGCCAGTGAGTGCATTGACCTTTCTACCTCTTTCCTTCTCCAGTCCCAAGCCTTCACTTATTATTTCTGTGACCTTAAAGAAGACACTCTCAGTACCTGTGTTTCCTCACCCGTGAGAGGAGGGTCCCAAAGGCATGGGTAGACTGTTTCTTCACTCATGAGAGGAGGGTCCCAAAAGCATGGGTAGACTGTGTTGCTGTGAAGATTGATGAGTTCTGCATGCAAAGCCCTCCAAACAGCACCCAGCAAGCAATCTGCTTGCCACGTGTTAGCAGTAATTCCTGTGGCTGTCATTACATGTACCACGTTCCTTTTCTCCCTCTCCTACATCCCTCTCCACTTCTCCTCAGATGGGGCTCATTCTCCCCCTGTATCCTTACTCAACAGGGGTGGTATATCACCCCCACTCTCTCAATGGCATCCTGAATGCCCCTGCTCCTCAAACAGGAGCAATGTCATCTGCTGGTTCTGGGACACCTGAGATGGGCGACTTCATAGTTAGAATGTATGACTTGCAAAGCCCTGGCAAGCATGAGGAAAGAATGGTACCTTGCAACTGTAGAGGAGATGTTCCCTGCCCAGCTTCTCACTTGTGGAATACTTGCCCATAGCCTTGACCAGGAGACCAGCCTTTAGGATACTCTCTCCCACTTCACAAACACAAGCTCAGCTCTGCTGCCTTCCTGGATTTCTCAGGCTTCCTGGGTGCCGACAGCTCCATTCTTCACCAACTCAGCCACCCAGGGTTCAGGGAAGTCGTGTGCTTGAGCACAGGGCATAACCAGCCAGCCCACCCAGAGCCCAGAGCCCCCACCCTTCCCCTCCTTGCAGTCTCTGCCTTTATTCTCTCTCCCTTCTCAGCTCCTCCCCATCCCAGTTTTGTCTCCCTCCTTCCCCACACCTACTTTACTGTCCTCAAATCCTCAAGGGCTTAACAAGCAATTCACCCTTTATCCACTTATCAAGCACTGTGAGGACCAATGCTTTCTGCATTATATGAGAGTCAAGATGAGTAAGACACAAACACTATGCTGGGTGGGGAGGCCAGGATCTGCTCTGTTCCAGGAACAAGCCAGGTGCTTGAACTCGTCCTCTGAATTCCCCCACCACTCTGCCTTGGCCAGGGCTTTGCTGTACAGTCTCCACTCCACTGAGGACACAATGAAGTAGGGAACTCTGCCTTAAAGTTATGCCACCACCTTCACGGCAGACAAGGTAAAATAGGCACCATTTTCCCCAGGACAGACCCTCATAGCACAGTGCGCAGCAGGTGGGGAGACCCATCTGATGCCAAGATGAGTGTGAGCCAGGATCCAGTAAGCTGTTACAGAGCAAATGCTGTGTCCCTGCCAAACGCATATATTGACACCTATTTCCCTCCAAAAAGAGGGAATTTGAGGTGAGGTCTTTGGAAAGGGACTAAGTTGTAAGGCTGAGGCCCTTGTGAATATGAGTAGTGCCCTTACAAGAAATCTTCAAGAAGACCTGGAAAGAATTTTCAGTCTGTAAAGAGTGAATACCTGTTCTCAGTCCCCAGCACTCATGTGGAAAAGCTGGGCATGGTGGGGCGCACTTAATTCCAGCAAAGGTGAGTCAAAAAGAGGCAGATCCCAGGGGGCTAACTGACAAGTTTAATTGGCAAGCCTTGGGTACTAATGAGACCCACCCTCAAAAATCAAGGTGGACAGCTCCCGAGGAATGTCACCTGATGTTGACCTTTGGCCTCCACAGAAACCAACATACTCATATGCAACCCTCATCTATCTCTCTCTCTCTCTCTCTCTCTCTCTCTCTCTCTCTCTCTCTCTCTCTCTCTCTCTCTCTCTCTCTCTCTCTCTCACACACACACACACACACACACACACACACAGAGATATGCTCCCTCGCCACATGAGAACACACCAATGAGGCTCCATCTGCAAATCTGTGAACAGGAAGCAGCCCTTGATGGACAGGGAATCTTCCAGCTTCTTGACCCTGAAGTCCCAACCCCCCCGGACTGTAAAAGACAAGCTTGTGTTGTTCCCAGGTCTGTGGTGCTGTTTCAGCAGCAGCGTGGACTGAGGCAGACACATTCTGAGGGCTGTCTCCGGCCACACACCACTTTTGCTGACTGTCCTTGTGTGTGCCCAGACTGCAAAATCACTCCTCTGTTCTTCAGTCCACGACCTGCTGGGGTGAGTGGTAAATTCATCATTCAGTTTAGTCATGTACCATCTCGCTGCAGATCAGACATCCAGGGGGAGTGAGAAAGGATGCTAGCAAGAATCTCCCCTGGCCTGGTTGCAGCAGCAGGTCTCCTCTGTATATTTTTTGTTGTTCTGTGTTATACGATTTATTTTTATTATTTTTGGGTGTTGGGGGGGTATTGCATGTGAGTGCGGTGCCAGTGAAGGCTGGGTTTAGATCAATAGCAGTATGCTGTTGCTTGCTGTTCCTGAACTGCTGAGCTGTCTCTCCAGCCCCATCTTCTGAACGTCTGATGTGTTCTAGGTCACCTACTCGTTGCATTGGCTTGTGAGGGAACAATTGTTGGTACCACCAGATTAGTGACAAAGAGGTCCTCGGAGGCACTTGCTCAAGATGACGCAGCTGGAAGGGACTGAGCTGTGGCTGGGGCCTGAAGAAGCAAGCTCTAGAGTTTGCTGTCCTGACCCTTAAATTTTTAAAAGGCAAATATAGTGGCACCCTCTATCTGTGAGTTCTGTACCCACAGAGCCAGCCAACACAGAGGTAAAATATCCCGCCCCTCCTGCCAAATCATGTCTATACTGAATATGTGTGGATCACCTCCCCAGGTCATTCTTCCTCTTACAGTGCAGCATAATAGCTGTTTGTATTGTAGTGGGGCTAAGTTGTGTGGAGATGATTCAGAGTACACGAGAGGCTGTGCACAGATTATATGCAATGCTATGCTGCTCTACCAAAGGCACTTGAACTTCAACAGACTGTGGCATTGGCATGGGGCCTTGGACTTAGTCTCCTGTGGATGTCAGGGATGATATTACACAAATGGGATGCTTACTGAATGCTAGACACTAGTAGCTGCTAAGGATACAGTAACACACCGATAGCCATGGTCCTTGAAGCAGCCAGCAGCATAAAGGGGGAGTGAGATAAAAAGTGGCGGTTTGGAGACTGAGGAGGTAGTTCTGTTGGTTAAGTGATTGCCATGCAGGCATGAGGACCTGATTTCAGATCCCCAGCGCCCAGGTAAAAAGCACAGCAGCATGCGTCTAGAATCATAGCATCAGAGAGACAGAGACAGGCAGATCTCTGCAGCTCCCTGGCCAGTCAGTCTAGCTAAATCCATGATCTCTGGGTTCAGTTAGATGCTCTGTCTCAAAAACTAAAGTGAAGAATGGCTGAAGAAGACACCTCTGGCCTCCAGATGCACATTCAAGTACATGCACACCTGCACACACACACAGAGAGAGACAGAGACAGAGACAGAGACAGAGAGATGAACACATACTTACACACATGAAAATTTAATATATTAGGCCTTGGCTTGGACACAGGACTATGGGATACAGCTAGGAATGGGCTATGGATTGTGCCACTACCCAGCAATGTGACCTTGTCACACTAACTACCCTTCCACCTCAGTAATGCCAGGATCCATGTCCCCAAACATGGTTGCTAGGATTAAGTAATGTAATATGGAGAGGTGCCCATGATGGAGGGGCCCAATGCTTAGGCTGGGTACCTGGCTCCCTCATTCCATGGCTCCCATGTCTTTGAGCATCCCCTACCTCTGTGTCTCTTGTCTTCATATTTCCATTGAGGATGACAGTCTCTAACTCACAGTGTCATCATCTGAATAAATGAGTTCACAGATATCAAGCACATCATCTGTGGTATATATATATATATATATATATATATATATATATACATATATATATATGTATATATATATATAAAACTGTTATTAATTGAATCTCCCTCCAAGTACACTTGTTACTCTCATTGAACATGGCCATGCTTCCTCATGCTTCTAACAGTGACCATGAGGACAGACACCTCAAAGAAACATTTCTCCTGTTCTCAGTGCATCACTAGCCCCCAAAATACTTGGGAAATTAATTTGCTTGAAACAATGGCCCTGCCGCAGATTCAAAAATACCTACTTTGGGTGTTAGAGAGATGGTTTGGCAGTTAAAAGCATTATCACCAGGTAACTCACAACCACCTACAACTCCAGCTCCAGGGGATCCAATTCTCTCTGGCTTCTGTGCACATGCGCTCTCTCTCTCTCTCTCTCTCTCTCTCTCTCTCTCTCTCTCTCTCTCTCTCTCTCTCTCACACACACACACACACACACACACACACACACACACACACACACACATTTAAAACATTAAGAAAAAAATCTAATTGGAAAGGCCTACTCTAAATGCCAAGGGTTAGCTGTCATTGGTCCTGTCTTGAGTGGCTGTCACAATCCTCGTCTTCCCCAGGCAAAGCACATGAACAACAAGTGAAAGCAAGTTTCCACCCCAGGAAATGCAAAGGGGAGAACATCTTTCATCAGATTCCAAAATACCCAATCGCGGGGACAGCCCCTGATGTTTATTGAGTACTTTTCATACACTTGATACATGACATGGCTTTTAACCCTCTTGACAGTCAGTGTGGTGGGTTTTGTTATCTACCCATTCTACAAACCAACAAACTGAGCCTTCCTTGGTCAGAGTCAAGCATCAAGTACATGGGAGACAGAATTGGATGGGTGTGGTTCATACCTACGGTGCTGCAGGGGGCTGTGAGACTTGCCCTCCAGAAACACTAGGCTCATAAATCCTCCTTGTGGAGGTGTGTTTCCTGTGGCTATAATGGGATACCACATGCTAGGCACATTACAGAGACAAGCCAGTGACCCACATCTGAGGATGACCTTACTGGCAGAGTCCTGAGACAGAGCAAGTTACCCTCAGCAAGCGACAGGAATGTGGGTGTGTGACTTCTGGTCTCTCTCCCTCTTTTTAGAAGTCAGTGGCAGACCCTGCCTGATGACCTTGTCAAAGCCTGGTCATGTCACAGAACCCCCACCTCCAAACACCGTAAGCGATTAGGTTTGCACTTCCTCATACCACGCAGTGATAGAACATCAACACGTGAGTCCCTGCGGACACTCAAACCTCATCCAAACCACAGCACTTGTGAGATAATTTAAAAAAAAATCCACTTACCCAGAGGGAGGGAATCCTGATGCTTGTACATCGTCCATAGAACAACTACTTCCAGATAGCATGTCCTCATGTCCTCCCAACAGCCCTTGTGCCCATTATATGGGTGGAATAGGCAGCTGGGTAGAAAGGTGCTAGTTATTACCAGGAGAGCCACAAAGTGGCAGAGCCAGGCTCTTGTCTCAATGCATTTCCGCTGATGTAACAAAAGACTTGAGACTAGCATATTTATTTTTTAATTAAGAAATTTTGTTATTCATTTTACATACCAACCACAGATCCCCCTCTCTGAGGAAGGAGCAAAAACATTCCACATAATGAGCACCCACTCCAGTCCTCAGTCACCCGAGGGGGGGGGTGGCGGGGAGGTACTCTGCAGATTTAAAACGTTAGTTCAGAGGTCTGTCCATTTTCTGAAGGTCACAAAACAAGCAAATGGCAGCTGAGGTTTGACCTTGGCTACTGGACATCTTCTCTAATCTCACTTCCCACCTCTGAGCACGTGCCCTGCCCGCCCCCATACACACACTTCACTTCCTGCATCTCCCCACCACATGCAATCCACCATGCATGAGCAACCTTCCCCTCCCCTCCCCTACCCCCTAGATACCTGATCCTCCCAGATCCTCCCCTGGCACTCATGGTATCTTTAGTTGGAAGTTGAGTCCCAGAATTTTCTTTTTACTTTTTTAAAAATTATTTTCCTCCACACTTTTCTTGTCTTTTCTGTGTGCTTTTGATACTCAGTTCAGATGTTTGTTTTTAATTGGAAAAGCATAGATCAAGCTTCATCTGATAACATGGCCGGGATTCTAGGTATGGCATTTTGCCATTGAAACAAAATTCTAGAGCATAAGGGAATCATCTTAGCCTCTCTTACTTTTTTCTTTTCCAAGAGAAACGGAATAAAATGTTTCCGGGTTGAGGAAAAAAAATGGATAGAAAGGCAATTTGATAACAGATGATTTTCTAAGGGCCCCGCTGGTGGAAGCCAACAGCTGCAGTGTATTGGTTACATGGAAATCATTAAGTCATTCCGGGAAAGGATAACAAATGTGTGTGCCTGTATGTGTGTGTGTATGGTAGACATGTGTTTATGTTCAGAGCAAGGCAGCCACAGAGGGAATTGCCTCAATATTGCCTCTGGGCCTGGAAAAAAGCAAGCAAACCCTACTGTATGCGTCGCTTCTAAGACTCAAATTCTTTTTCTTCGTGGAGTTTAAACTGAAAGCTTAGGAAATCATATTTCTTATGACATCTAACCTGGGAGGGACCCCACTGCAGTGGAGACGACAGGGTGTCTGGAGTGTTCTGCTCTGATTTCCTCCCTTCTAATAACTGGGGTGTGACTCTAAGGAAGTTTCTCCTCCCTCGCAGACTTCAGGTTCTCAAATGTAAAATAAGGGGGTTTTGACAAGAAAGTCTCTGACGTCACTTCCTGCTCTGAGGTCCATGTGTGATCGATTTTTATGGTATGAATTCCATCAGCTGGAGACCCTGCTTCTCAGACTTGAGTGGTGGTTCCCCCACCCACTCAGCAATATGGCCTTTAGTCAAACCAGATTTGGCTATAAACCTCATTTACTTCTCCGTGTTTGCACTGACAATTTCATAATGCCTCAAAACTAAGCTCCCAGGGTGTGGGATAGTTAAAGCAAAACAGTTAGTCACTTCAGGGAAGATGTTCCCATCCCGGACTCAGGCCTGTGCAAGGGCTGAAGCGTGTACAGCTCATGGGACAAAGACTGCATCTCCATACTTGGCTTTGTAACTAGTAGGATCTGTAAAGTACCTGAACTCTGACAAGATCTGTCCCCAGCTGTGTGGCAATCTGATTATCTCTTCTGCATTGAGTTTGTGTGGTAGGAGGAGATAGATACCAGATGCTATTTATCAAACAGACCCAACTGAACCCTCTCGATGACTATGTGTATAATACATCGATCCTCCCTGTCACTATACGGCAGAGTCAAGTTTCCAGTCAGTTGTCTGGAATTTCAGTGTGTGTGCACCTGACCGACCATGCAGCCCAGTGAACAGTATCTCCACTTTGGCAACAGGAACATTTAGACAAGGTCATCCTTTGGTGTTCAGTGGTCACATCACTGGATGTCTAGAAACACCTCTGATCTCATCCCAGGATATGTCAGTAGCCATGCCTCAAGAACATCTCTAGACACTGACAGATGCCATGGTTGAATGGCATGGGCAGAACAGGCTGCAGTCTCTACAGCACCTTCCCAAGAAGCATCATGAAGAGCAGAGGTGACGTCATGTAGACAGCGGCCATCCTCACTCAAAGTTTGTCCCTCCAGTCATCCAAGATGCTCCCTAACTGAGCTGATCCTGGAGGAGCTGTGATGAAGAAACCAGCCCCACCCAGTTTTCCAGTCTTTTTAGTACTGGACAGAAGCTGAAATAATGATGAGAAGGACAATAGCATCCTGATCTAATGTCACCTGGAGACCTCCAGACCTTTTAGGATCCAAAGAAAAACATTGGCACTTCTTAGATTTTTTTGGTAGTCATCTGTTGGTGCCACTTCTGAATCTTCTGCCATTGGGTCACTTGTTTCCATGGTTACTATCCCTGCATATCACTGTTGTCAGGTGCACCTGCTTCTCATGCCCCCACCACAGAAGGGCTCTTCTACCAAAGGTGATGTGTTTTACCCACACAGTGCCCTAGGGAGATCCTGGAAGGGGGTCTCACTTCAGGATGAGGAAACTTTGCTGACCTTCCCTGTTCTCCTATTTCTTGTCCTCAACTCCTTGATGTTGGCCGTGGCCCTGTTTTCTTTTCCCTGGACACTCATGAAGCCTTGGATCCAGATGACTCTAAGTCTTCAGGAATTCATCTTTTAGTTCCATAATGAGCCAAAGTATTTTTCTCCACTAAGACTTCCCTCCCTAAGCAGGGCCACAGAAGGAACTCGCATAAGGTAATAAAATAAGATGTGTACCAGTGAAACAATGTGCAATGCTCTGGTTTAGATATAGGTTGAGTGCCCTCCAGGGCTTCCTGTGTTGAAATTTTATCCCCAATGTCAGTGGTTATGAGTATAGAAATTTAATTGATTGTGGTTAGAAATGAGGCCTTTGGGAGGAGATTATGGTTAGATAAAGTCATCATAATGGAGTCCTGGTAGTTTTGTAAGAACAAAGCAAGACACAGAAATGTACATGCCTCTGTCTTTTGATTTACAGTGTCCCGTGTCACCTCAGGATACATCCAGTAAGAAGACTAGCGCCATATGCAACCCCTCACACTTGGACCAGAATTATGAAATAAAATTAATCTCTTCTCTTTAAAAGTCGCCCTGCTTTGGGTGTTTCATTGTAGCAGAATGCTTAACACTGTGATGATATTTTAGCCCCTCGTAAATATTTGGCAATGACCTCTGTACCTGATGTACATTATCTCATTTAATTAATAATATCACAATGATATTCACTAAAACATACAGCACAGTGGTCCAGAACATTCTCTCTGAGTCAAAGGCGCACCTTACTTCTTTTCCATGTGCCTTTGTTTTCTCCTTCTTTGTTATAATAGAAATCATAAGAATAACTAACCCTGAACTCATTGTGAGAACTGAGTCACTAAAGATGGATGGCATTAAAAGGTGTCTGGCCCTTGGTGTGTGTTCAGTAAGCCACGGATTGTTGTCACAACCATTGGGGATGAGTAGAGGGGTCTCAGAATGAGTCAGCCTTGGACATGGATAACTCCCAGAACTGGGTGGATGAGTAAGTCCTTGTTCCCAAGAAGATCTGATGCTCTGTGCTTCAGGAAATCAGAGCCCACTGGTCAGGAGTCCCTTTCTCAACCCTGTGGGCCCTTCCCTCCTGGCTTCCCTACTAATTCCTCATTCCCACAGGGTTCAGTGAGACACTCGGGAAAATATTTTTCCAAAATAAGTTTCAAGTTATTATTTGTCCCAAACCACTCAGTTCTGTGGCCCATCCCTGTCTACTAATGTTACCGCCCTGTCCCTATTTAGACTGAGGTTTTATAGCTGACCAGGGCTCTCTCCAGGGCTTCCCTGTCCTGCCATCTCCAGCCTGAGTCACCCTGTGATGTCACTGTCCTGAATTTGTCATGGTGGCTGCTGTGGTCTCAGGGATGACTATGGTTGAGTCTGGTTCAGAGCCCAGCTGTGACTTATTTTCATTGTGTTCCATTCCCATCACCTCATTCCTCCCTGATAGAATGGAGTCACGATAGGGCTACCTCCACACTCTGGTGTTTCCTTTCCTTATCACCCTGGACCAGGGAGGCTGCTCAAAGTCTCAACCTCCTCATTAGTAACAACAAATATTTGGAAATCGTCTTAGTTGGGGTTTCTGTTGCTGTGATGAAACACCATGACCAAAAAGCAAGTTGGGGAGAAAGGGGCTTATTTGGCTTACACTTCAGCATTGCTGTTCATTGTCAAAGGAAGTCAGGACAGGAACTCAAACAAGGCAAGAACCTGGAGGCAGGAGCTGATGCAGAAGCCATGGAGGGGAGCTGCTTACTGGCTTGCTTCTCATCACTTGTTCAACTTTCTTATAGAACCCAGGACCGCCAGCCCAGGGATGGCACCACCCACAATGGGCCTCCCACATCATTCACTAAGAAAATGACCTATAGGCTTGCCTACAGCCAGATCTTATGGAGGCATTTTCTCTCTGATGATTCTAGCTTGTGTCAAGCTGACATTAAACTATCCAGTACAGAGATTAAATTGGACTACACTGAAATGCCTGTGCCTGGAACAGAGTAGGGGGCACTAACATCTATTGATTGTCATAAGTATATCAAAAGTATATATGTCATTATATTGGCATATAATAAACCACCCCAAAATTCAGCAGCTTAAACTATCCTTTAATGCATGTCTGTGTGTGAGCATTCATGTGTACATGTGTACACATATATGTATATGTAACCACAAGCGTTACCCTCAGAAATGCCATCCACCTCCTTTGAGTCAAGTCTCTCACTGGCCTGGACCAGTTAGGAAGGCTGGCTGGCCAGTGGGCATCAGTGATCCTACTGCCCCCACTTCCCTGGTGTTGGAATTACAAGTATGTGTCATCACACGTGGATTTTCACATGGATTCTACAGACAAAAGGACTTTACCAACTGAGCCATCTTCCTGCTGTGTCGCTATTCTTATTCCTGTGGATTAGACAGCAATTGGTTAATCTACGCTTGGCTCCAAGTGGCCCAGCAGCTCATCAGGACATGCTCTCAGCATGACAATGGCAGATGCACAGAGGAAAAAGCCTAAATGCGCAATCTCGTTTTAAAGCACTGTTTCCATCTCATTGGCCCAAGCCAGGGACATAGCCAAGCCTCAAATTAAAGATGAGGGATGTACATTCCAACTGAAGAAATGGCAAAGTTTCTGTCTTAATCTATGTGTAGCTGTGATGAAATGCCTGAGGCTGGGTACAGTAGAAAGAAAAGAGGTCTGTCGAGACAAACACAAGAGCGTACATGGCTTCTGGGGAGGGCCATGAGGCAGAGGGGATCATGGGATAGAAGCTCATGAGAGAGGGGTCACAAGGCAAAACATAAAACAGGAGAACAAGGATAGAAAAACAAATTTGCTTTATGGCAACCCAAGACAACACCCACAGTGGCCTAGTCATCTCTGAGGCCTGACCTCCTGAAGCTTCCACTACCCCTCAGTACCATCAGATTTAGTACAAGCTTCCAGCATAGGATGGGGGGCGGGGGTACAAACATCCCAAGCGTGGCAGTCACCTTGCAAACGGCATGCAGGTAGGCGTGAGGAATTAGGAGCTGTGATGTTGATCTAGTGTCTAGGTCAGGAAAGAGCTGTTTCCCTGTTTCTGACTCTCCTCCATAAACTTGGACCTCTTTGTTTCACATCGTGTCCATCCAAACCCACCCCAAGGAGAGAACTTACAGTCTCCTTGTTGGCATAGGTGATCAATACCTTGTGTGGGACCTTGGGGGTTAAAAGGGTGTCTTGGTGGTAACTGAAAGATCACACTTGCTCACTGTAGCGTGTCATCACTCTCTGACTGGATCTTCACTGTGTCTATCCGAAACCATCCAGTCCTTTCTCCTTTGACAACCAAGGACACTGAGGCTTTGAGATGTCTACATGCCCAAGGTCACACAGGTAACATGCAGAGAGAGTCTGACCGCGCCTGGTCTCCAGTCAGCTGTGTTACAGCAATGTGTTCTTTTCATCAAATCAGAAAGGGCGGAATCAGCACCCAGACCAAGACTTCAGACCAAGTTTGTCAACCGTCAAGTGTACCACTTTTGGTTCTAACCTTAGTGATGTTCGTGCCGTGACTCACCTAGTGATGGTTCTTTAACTTTTCCATCATAAGCTGAATAAATGCATTTCAGAAGAAACTGCATGTGAGTGAGGACCATAGTGGGGATTGTTAGTTTGTGCCACAAACAAATGAACAACACAGCCATAAAAAGATTTCCAGAAACAAGGGCTGCGGATGTAATTCAGTGATTCGAGGCTTGTCTGGCGTTCAAATGCCTGGGCTTTGATCCCCAACTGCACAGAAACCTGGGAATAGTGGTTTATGCCAGTAATCTCAGCATTCCAGAAGTAGAGGCAGGGGGATCAGAACTTCAAAGTCATCCTTAGAAAGTTCCAAACCAACTTGAGATCCAAGAGACTATTTCAAAAGATAAAGATTTACAAAAATAAAGTAATTTTATTAAGTTCATACTGGATATTCTTGCTTGCTATAGCTCTAAGCTTCCAGAGAAAGTTAGATGTTTGCAAGCATTGAAGATGTGGCACAGTTGAATGAGTCCTAAACTAAGGCGCCCTTGATGGCTTCTCAAGGTTAGGAAATTAATTTGAAAAGAAAACAACTTTCCTATCACATGGTTCAGTGTATTACTATAGCCAAGTGTCACCAAAACCCACTGGAGGGGCCACCAGCAGCTCTGGCTCTACTTCACATGAACATGGCTTTGGAGGAAGAGCCCGAAGTAGGTTCTGAGGAAAGACCCCAGGAACCTTCTGGAAGTCCTTCAATCCATACTTGGATTGGGTCTCTACAGGCCACTGAAGAGTAGTCTGTGTGACCTCTTCCAAGGATCATGGCCAATTTTTTCATGACTAGATTTTAAACCCAACACACTGCTGTAATTAAGATTTGGAGTGTTACTCCTTCCATTAAAGGCTTGGTCACAAGCCTAGGGCACAATTGTGAAATAATAGAAACTTTAAGTGGAGGAGCCTAGAGAGATGAAGTTAGATTGTTAGTGGCACATTCTTGAAGGGGATGTTTGGACCCTGGCCACTTCCTGTCTCTCTGTTTCCTGGCTGCGGTACAGTGAGCTGTTGCCTCTGCCCCATACTCTGCCAGGTTATACAGGTCTAGATGTTCTCCCCAGTACCCAGACATCTCTGTAGTTCCTTTGTATCACTGGATATTGGAAATGTATCCAAGGATATGCCCACCAGGCCTTCAGGCAGCCATTTCCTCTTTAGAATCTTGCTGCCACTCCAGTGACCCAGAAAATACTGCATAGGTTTCTTGAACCTAAACCCCTCAAAACTTTGGGATTTCCTCCCTATACCAGGGCTTCTGCACCTAAGCCAGGCTACATCTCCCATCAATCAGCCCTTCCCAAACTCCCCTTTTATGAGACCCTCTCACAACAGATGTAAGGAGCCTTCTGCTCAGGATGAGCATTTCTCTCTAATCTGAGCTCTGCTATGTCAATAGTTGCTTTGCCTTTTGTAAGGAACTGGGTCTTTGAATCAGAAGCTGGAGAGCAAAGGGTGCAGACCTTTCCCAAAGCAGTGGCCACAGGCCAGCAGCACTGCTGGAAAGACCAGCACACTGCAGAGTGAAAACACAAACCTGCTAATGTCACCCAGCTTTGCAAGTGCTCAGCACACTTACGCACACACACTCTCACATACACACATGCATACACATACACACAGACACAGGTGTGCACACACATACACATGCACACATGCATGCACACACAATACACAGATACACACATGCACATGCACGCACACACCCACGTGTGCACACACAGCGTGACTTTGTTGTAAATGGCTACACAGCTGAGTTTGATAGATGGGGGATTTCCCACCATCCCTAGCCCTTTATCTCCATTCTATCCTTTGACTTTAAGGGAGGATATAGCTTTCTTCTTGGCTTTTTTTTTTTTTTTTTTTTTTTTTTTTTTTACTTTCCGGTTTTGTAGTATTTTTTTATTTTGTGTTTGTTTGCTTGCATTTTTTTCTTCTTCTTTTTCTTGATTTTTCTAAGAAAAATGTCCTGAAGGAAGGAATATCATAACACACTCATTTGTTTCCTTTTGTGTTTTTACCTCTGCCCCAGCTTGGGATTCTGTTCCCTGTATGTGCACAACAAGACCTCAACCATCTTTCTGGGCCGTTCCCTCCCCTCCAGGAACAGTGAGAAACAGCAGAGAAAGCCATCAAAGGCTTCAGCTCCACAGGCTCCATGCCTCCTGCTTGGGCACAGAGGGAGGAAGGAGGCCCTCCGTGGGTCCCGAAGGGGATTTCTTCACTTCCTGGCTGTCTCCAGTACACAAACTGTGTTTGTGAGGAGGGGAAGGAATGCTTTTGCTGGCTCTGCTGCTGCTGCAGAGGGAGAAACAAAAATAATCTGTGACCATTGGCTCCATTTCCTGTGCATGTGTCTGTGTGTCTGTCCTGTCCCCAGCCTGTCTGGCAAGCTCCATGCTTGTTTGGGCTGGAAGAGGTTCATGGAGAGGGCTCCGTGGAGCCAGAGCCTGCTGAAAAGGCACCTCCACTGTCCCTGACACTGGCCCAGTAAGCAGGACAGCTGCCACCTGGCACCTAGAAGAGCCTGTTCTCAGTTGTGGCCTCAGGGATGGAGAGGGCCTCCTCCTCCTGATTCCCTCTCCGCTTCCTCTGAGCCCCATCAATCTCTGTCCTACACACATGACCTTGTGCAGAGACTGTTGCTCGTATGTCTAGCCTTCCACTTAACTCCTTAAGACATGGCTACTCAAGGTGAACTCCGTCTCTTGGTCCCTACCGAGAAGTTCCTGGAATTCAGGAGATACTCGCTATGTTTAGTAAAATGGCTTCTATTTCCTCTCTCTTTCCTTTAATGTTTCTTCCTTCCTGCCACCTGTCTTATCTTTGAGAGCATTGTCTAGGGCCCTGGCAGTACCTAGGGAAAGCATAGCTGCCCTCATTCTGCAAAGAAGGAAGCTAAGCTCAAGGTCACAGTCACACTGATAATGAAAAGTAGGAAGTTTAGGATCCTGGGGTCTGAGCTGTTTGGGTTTTGTTTGTTTGTTTGTTTGTTTTTTTCCTGGTATCTTTCCACTGAAACATTCTCTCCTTCATCTCTTCTCTGCTTTTTGGTTTTCTTGTCTGCTCTGCCTACTCGTATACTTGCCCATAATTCCCCTTCCCAGAATGACCATCCATTCCTCCATCCATGATTTAGAAGATCTATTGGCCCTGAGCAGAAAATTGATATGAATCCACTGTGTGGGCCAAGATGTGTCAGCAGCCAGAAAGCAAGGATGAGGACCAGTTACCTGAACTCAGATTTCTGCTCTTCTCACCCCTCGAGACAGATTTCTCCATGACTTTTATCTAATACCATCCTGCTGTGTGTGTGTGTGTGTGTGTGTGTGTGTGTGTGTGTGTGTGTATGTTTTGTAAGTTCATATTAATGTGGGTGTGTGCACATGTGTGTAGAAGTCAGAAGTCAATGTCAGATAATTTCCCTGATTGCTCTCTAACTTACTTTTGAACACAGGGCCTCTCACTGAACCTGGAGCTCACCAACTGAGCTAGGTCAGCAGAACAACGTGCTGCAGGGACACTCCTGATTCTACACACACCCGTATCCCAATCACTGAGGTTACACATGCATGCTGTTATGCCTGATTTTTTATATGTCACTGGGGATCTAAACTCAGGTCCTCATTCAGACCTTACAGAAAGTATAGCCATGAACCTTTTTTCTTTCTTTCTTTCTCTCTTTCTTTCTTTCTTTCTTTCTTTCTTTCTTTCTTTCTTTCTTTCTTTCTTTTTCTTGTTTTTTGTTTGGTTTTAGCTTTGCTTTGTTTTCAGATGTGATTTTGCTATGGAAGTCCAGGCTGCCCTTGAACTCATGATCCTCCAGCCTCAACTTCCCTGGTGCTAAGATTACAAATGAGCCCCATGCCCATCTTAAACTAACCTTTATCATTGTGATTTGCACACATTTTATCTTGCATATCTTGGATCAATATATAAATACAATTTTAAATTTTTTAAAAAATATTTATGTACTGAAACACATCCTCATAACTTTTTGATAAGGCATCTGATCAAGAAGGTTGGGATAGGACCCTGACTGGTTACATCCCTTCACAGTTTTGTGTTGGTAAAAACCCTTCTGGCAAATGGAGGGGATTCTTATCCAGCAACATTGTAAGAATTTCTGGAGGACATGCTCTGGGAGTCCCATCTTTGGAGCATAGGAAGGAACAATCTACATCCTTGAGAACAGTTTCAAATAGCAGGGTCTCTTCATCTTGTCTGAGGGCAGTCAGTTGGGTTTTCTGTAGAGGTTTGTTAAGATATAATTCACATCCCTCGATTAAATTGTGCAGTGCAATTATGTTTAGTATGTTCACAGATACAAGCAACCATTTTTTTTTCCAAGACAGGGTTTCTCTGTGTAGCTTTGGGTCTTTCCTGGAACTCACTTTGGAGACCAGGCTGGCCTCAAACTCACAGAGATCTGCCTGGCTCTGCCTCCCGAGTGCTGGGATTAAAGGCTTGCGCCACCGCCACCCGGCATAGGCAACCATTTTTATACCCCTTGTATGGATAACTGTATTTTTGAGTATTCATTTACCAATTGATGAACATTTAGGTAGGTCCCATATTTTGGGTAATATAAAAAAATGCCTTTATGAATATTCATGAACAAGTTTTATGTAGATATTTCATTTTCATATTTTTGAGACTTAGGGGTTAAATCTAAGTCAGTGGCATAAAATGCAGATTCCTGGGCCTCTAGACCCTCCAAATCAGACCCTAGGAGGAAAACCAGAGAATTCCATGGACATTTAGCTCTGTGGAGATTCTAAAGTGCAGCGGGGCTGCCTCAAGGTGGCTTGTGGTTCCAGCGTCATTACCAGCAGTGAGGTACAGTTTATCCAGTGATTTCTCACGTGTATGATGCCTCCTAACCACATCCAGTCCTCTTGATCGGCCCACGGAACTGCTGTGGGTGCTGCTGCTGCTGTAAGAAAGGGGTGAGGCAGCCCCAGCTGGAAGCCCGGGGTAAACCAGGGCCTTCTGACCAGAGCCCCGGGCTCACCCAGCACCCCATTCAGGGCCTTCTGACCAGAGCCCCTGGCTCACCCAGCACCCCATCCAGGGCCTTCTGACAGGAGCCCTGGGCTCACCCAGCACCCCATCCAGAGCCTTCTGACAGGAGCCCCGGGCTCACCCAGCACCCCATCCAGAGCCTTCTGACCAGAGCCCCTGGCTCACCCAGCACCCCATCCAGGGCCTTCTGACAGGAGCCCCAGGCTCGTCCCACACCCCATTCATGGCTGTTTTCTAAACCAAAGCTAAAACCGAGCATCCTGAAAACTACTGAAGTACTTATGAAGACTGGGGGAGCCCTCTTCCATTCAGCTGTACCCTCCTGTGGTTTCTGAACGGAAGCTCTCCATGCCTGAATGACAGTTTGAAACCCTCCCATCTCAGAGTTCTAAGTCACCCCTCAGAGATTTTCATTTAAATGAGATTAATGATGTGTCATTAATTTATTCATCAAAAGTGTCTAAACGTTTGTCTTGGGTAAGATACTCTAGTAGGTTCTAGGTACACAGTAAAAAGACTGGGGGATGACTCAGCCTGGGGAGATGGCTCAGCCATTAAAGGCTATCACAACCTAAACACCAAAAAGGCACAGTCACAGTCTAGCATGGAGACCTAGAATAAATGCTGTAATATTGTGGTCAGAGGGCCTGGGAATACCAAGGAAGGCTGCCTGGAGGAAGTGAGCCCTCAAAAGTCTTGAGACAATGTAGGAAGGGAGACAGTATTTCAGGCAGAGGATCTATGGGCACTAAGGTAAAAGGGCAAGAAGAAGCTGCTTGTTTATGGGTGAACCCATGGTTTTTGTGGCTCCACGACACCCAGATCATATAAAAGAAGGGCAGGAAAGGTGTAAAATGAAAGAGGTGGACCAGGATCGGATGGGAAGGGAGTGGAGGCCTTATGTCACACCAAAGAGCATTCAATGCAGTGCTAACCCACACATCCTGACATCTCCCAACCAAAGCAGGGAGGTTAATCCATGAACGTCAGAAAAGGAAAAGGCATCCCCAGGAGGCAGTGGAGACTAATGGGCACCCCTGAAATGGCAACAGCGGAGGCTCTGGGCCCAGCACTGGAAACAGGGACATACAAACTGCTGTGTTCTCTCAGCACCCCAGCCAAGGTACTGAGCCAGATGCCAGGAACTTCAACACCCACTGGAACCAAGATTGCGCCAGGGATTTTTAAAGCTGCTGTCAAATATTTGCTTCAATATTCCAGGATGTTCCTATTTCAAATATTTGTCATGTGGACATTTTCTGATTTGGGGTGAGAAAGCCAAGTCAGTGGATTGACCCACGTTCACTATGAATAAATAGTTCCTTCTATCATGGGCTCTGGGAATTCTGATTCATTTCTTTCAACTACCATGTACTAGGCCTCCAAATATATGATGGATATATACCAGATTATGAAGATGGACAAAAAAGGGGATGAATGATGGATTGATGGATATGAGATAAAAGATAGATAATTGATGAATAGACAGATGATAGATATTTGAATGATTGAAAGATTTATAAAGATGGTAGGTGATAGGTGATGGATACATACATAGGTGGTAGATGTTAGATAGGTGATAGATAGATAGATAGATAGATAGATAGATAGATAGATAGATAGATAGATGGAGGTAGAGATAAAAGACATAGAGATCAAGAGAGAACAGTGAGGCGTTGAGAACATCATGACTGTTCTTTGCAGACACCATCTCTATCCAAAGTGCTGAGTCGATAGAAGTGGGCAAAAGGAATTCAATCGTGTGTTCATTGCTTTTCTGTCCCTGTGACAAAATGTCATGACAAGAGCAACTTAAGGGAGACAGGGTTTATTTTGGCTCAAAATTCCATGGGACGCAGCCTATCGTGATGGGGAGACATGGGAGACAGCAGGCAGGAAAGGTGTGGCGGTGAGGACAGGAGGCTGGCTGCTCACATTGCTCCCCTCCTCAGAGAGCAGAGACAAACAGGAGATGGAGTCATGCTCTAAAGCCTCCAGGCCCACACAGAGTGACCCACCTCCTCCAACAAGGCTCTGCTTCCTAAGGGTCCCTGCCCAAACAGTGCCACTGTCTGTGGAGCAAGTATGCAAAGACAGGAGTCTTCAAACTGCAACTAATAGAAACCCAGTGTGGGGGAACCCAGGAAGGGCTCAGTAGAAATTAGATGTGGAGAGTGGAAGAGAGTCTGGCCTTGGCTTGAGAAATCCCACATCAGCAGCAGAGTGACCTAAGACAGGCCACTCCAGAACTATAAAATCACACCAATCTCATGGAATCCTGGGGGGTTAGAGCAGAGTAAGCATTCTGTACTTCATGGAAGCCTTGGCAGATGCTTCCCTTCTGGTTTGGGCCCAGCACTAAGAGTTCAGAGGATGTCACATCAGCTCATCCTGACAACAGGCTAGTGTGAAAGACACTGAAAGACACTGTCATTTCTCTCGTTGTCCAGAAGAGCAAGCAGACACAGGATGGAGATTCACCTGAAGTCATACAGCGTTCTGAGAACAAGACAGATTGGAACTCAAAAGCTGTGACTTAATAACGAACACTCTGGACCACTATAGAAACAATTGGAAGCTGGCCAAATGATGAGCTTCATAGCATTGCCTGTAACCCCTGATGAGCTAAGAGAGGCAGAAGCCAAAGCTATCTCCAGCACTCTCCCCGAGCCTTGAAAACACTGTGTGCATTACACCAATCAATCAATAGAAAATGAGATTAAGAAAACGCATCAGGATGGCCATTTCCCTGGATTTGGGGTTTATTTCTCTACCAGTAATGCAATCAGCCCTGGAGCCATACTGAGAAATAAATAAAAGGGGACAGATTGAGGAAGGTGTTTGCCAAGGGCTTCTGCTCCAGCTAAGCTGAACTCTTCCTGCTCCAAACCCTGGAGTAAAGAACAGCAGAATCCTGGCCATCGAGCTTATAGCAGGAAGGAACTCCAGAATTCATCTGCCCCATCACGACTAGTCCACAGATGAAAAGAGGAAAGTCCCCAAGGGGAGGTGCGCCAGCCAGTATCACACGATGGCTTCCTGCTAACCCGGGACCTACCACACACTGCACGCTCACACCATATCCTGATTATAGCGTCATGCTGGGATATGCAGGGCCTGGTGATATGGGGCAGGCGCTCCTATCACTCTCCTCCTGTGTTCCTGGATTATACAACAAAGCCACTGGTCCAAGAACAGCCCCAACACCCTTATCTTTCCAGCGCAGCTTCTCCATATCTGCTGGCTCCAGCATCTCTCTGCCTGGCACACCAACAGCAGCGGGACAGAAACATGACCTTTAGCTATCTGACTTGTTTTCCTAGGGAATAAATCAAAGAGCTCAAAGCACATTCCTCACCTCATATTCATGCCCTGCCTTTGGTGACATTAAAAAAAAAAAAAAGCACTCTGGCTTGTACAAATAAGGCTTTATACTCTGGAGGCATTGGATCTGATTACCCTGGGCCCACACTGAACTGCCACTTGTTGTTATATGATTTGGGGTAAATCCATCATTTTTCTGGTCCTTGGTTCTGCATCTATAAAACATACATCCTAACAGTACCCAGCTCACAGGATGTTAGGAGGATGAAATGGGATACTGAGTGTAATAGTGCCCTACACATAGCAGTTATTCAAGCCGAGGCAAACAAAACTGTAGCACCTTAGGGAAGGGGACTCGGTTCCCCAGGCTTGTCCCGTCTTCCAAAACCCGGAGTCATAGACAGTGGATTAAAAGTGTGGATTTTTTTTTTTTAACTGTGGTTGATTTTTTATTCTCTTTTCCTTGCCGGGGGTGTGGGTTGTGGGTACAGCTGGTGCTCTGGAATCTGGGCTCTGAAGGCACTTGGCAATACCCCTGGCTGAGTTAGCAATGGATTGGAGGACCTTGTGGGGGGAATCTTCACATCCAAAACAAAGGTCAGCCCAAAGAGACACTGGAGTGTGTGGACTGGACAGGTGGAGTTTTCAGCTCCAGCACACCTGTGTTTGGCTTCCCATGGAAGAGTAGGGACCCCACACCGAGGCAACACAAGGAGGTTTGATCTTCACCTTGGCAGCCCTGAACAGCCACTAAAGTTTCCTAAGCAGGTAAAGGGGACGGGTGTTCTTATGGAGGACCTTTCTGCTGGCGGGGGGGGGGGGGGTGACCTGTCTTGCTCAGAATCCTTCGGTGAGTGCCTGCTACCATCAAGGTGAAGATCAAATCCATTTGTCCTGGCCCTTGTGTGGGCTCCCCATTCTGTAGGAAGCTGGGAGTGCAGGAAGCATTTACCAGTCTGTACCTTTTAGCTATATGCCTTTTACTGTATGAAATCTTTTGTCAACTTTCTAACAGAGGAAAAGATGACTTATGAAGATGTAGAGCTGAGATCTAAGTCTAAAAAATATCTTGGGGAGCCAGGGAGCTGGGATGGCATCACAGAAGCATCAGATCCTGCCCTTCAAAACTGTTAGTGTTGGGTTCACTGTGGATTAATGTGCACTGATTTCCACCTTTAAAAATATGATGTTGACATAGTAAAAATAGGATATATGACCAGGTGTGGTGGCATATGCCTGTACTTTCAGCATTTGGAATGGGAGGGTCAGAAGTTCAAGGTCGTCCTCGGGTACATGGGGGGTTTGAGGCCAATGTGGGTGATGTGAAATGCTGTCAGAAAGGAATGAAGGGGGGCAAAGGAGAAAAGAGAGAGGCTGGTGTACATTAATGAGTTCCAGGTACCCTCTTAAGGTGTATTTCATTTCACTCTCATGTACTTTTCACACTAGGTGCTCAGCTTCCTTACTTTAGTCCTGGCCCTGACCCACCTGCTCTGGTCCTCTCCAGAGCATGCACCTTCCTCAGCTCCAGTGGCCTCATCATCCTGAGACGCCTAGAGGGAGAACATGCAGAGAGGTGCTTCTGACTAGAACCTGACTCAAAAAGGAAGATTGAAAAGAGATTGTGACAGAGCCACTCTGGGAAAAATAGAAAGAAAAGAGTTTATAAATTCTCTAAAGCAAATGAGGAGGCACAGGAAAGACAGGGAAGGGCGGCTGCTCCTGGCTCCCCGAAACACGCTCGGCCCACCAGCATCCTCCCCTCACATGGTGCTACCCACTCAGACAGAACCTGAGCTGGTGGTCCCAGGGTTTGTTCACAGTCTGCCCTGCCGAGCCTCTTCTCACCTCGCATCCAGTGGCTTGGCACAGACATTCTGACCAGGGCTTGTGATTTATTACAAGGAGCTCGGAAGACTCTCTGTTGTTCATTCCCATGTGTGGCCCAGATGACAGCCAAGCTTCCTTCCTCCCCTGCCTGAGATCTAGATGTGACTTGCTGAGACTCTTGTCCATTTCACAATCTCCTCAGGTCTGGGAAAATTCCCAGTGGAGGGGGAGGGCTTCATCCTGGCTTCCAGGACAGGTTCCGACGTCACTCGCCCCCAATCTACGTCCAAACTCTGTAATTTCTGAATGAGTGACCTTACTGCAGATTTAAGGAACATACAGGGCACTTTGAGGACGGGCTCCAAATTCCACTGCCTGGGTTCCCAGCTCCTGCTCCTTCCTCGATCGCCTGGAGAACTCTAGGTTCCAGCACAGCAGAGTAATCCCTGCTGCCTGGGAAGAGGAGGTTTCTGGGTCTGTGTCCCTCTGGTAAGAGCCTTCAGCTCACCTGGAGGACCTAAGCCTCTCTTTCCTAAAAGAGAAAGATGCTACACCTCGATTAAACTTAGGGGATTGAGAACACATTAAAGAATAGACGCGTTCCCAGCAACCAAAAGTAGACATTCAATCTGAGGTCAGAGCTAAAGATGAGCATTTGGGGATGTTTTGAGTTTTGTGTTTGTTTAGGGGATAAATTTCCTTTCTAGGTAGAAATTTTCTCTGGGCCTTTTTTGTATTTGTTTGTTTGTTTGTTTGTCTGTCTGTCTGAGACAGGGCCTTGCCATGTAGCTGAGGCCAGTCTGGAACTCTCAATCCTCCTGCCACAGCCTCCTGAGTACTAGAATTACAAGCATGCACCACCATGTCTGGCCTCTCCTCACTGTTTAACCATAAGATGCTTGCTTCATAAAGTGATTCAGACTGGTTAATTAAATAAGGGCAGACACTGAATGGAACTTACTAGACACATAAACACTATAGAGGGGAGAAGAAAAATTTTAAACTTCATTGCTTCGTCTACCTTGGAGCATGGAGGAAACTTTATCTTTGCCTGCTCCCTCTCCTCTGAGGGCTGAAGCTGAGGACAAGGCCGACTGAGGGGTGTGCGGGCTGCCTGACTCCTTGGGAAATGGGGGAGCGTGTGGATGTGGGGGTGGGGGTGTGTGGATGTGGGGGTGGGGGTGTAACTCCACAAGAATGAGTGTCAGTCTCTGATAATGTCTCTGTGTCTACTTGTCTGGACATCTTTGTGTGGTGATGCATGTCGGCTAGCTCCACGTGTCTGTATGTGTGTGCATTTGCCTGCTTATGTGTCTGGGTGCCCCTCTGTCATCAGGTCTGTGTGATGCCTCTGTTGTTCTGTATCACTGGGCACTGAAGGATGGTATACGGAGGTGATGGGTCCTGCCTGTGACATGTGTGGTGTGTAGCTCTGCAGACATGTACTGGAGCAGAGAAGGGTGCAGTGGGGCTCGCAGAAGCCGTAAGCAAAGGTACACGCTGCCTCTGCAAAGCAGGTCATCTGCTTTCCTGGTTTTGTTTTTCATCCTCCCAATGGGCTCCAGACCCTTCTTGCAAACAAAGAGAGTTTAAAAATTGCAGCCCTTCCTGTGTTCCCAAATGTTCAGAATGCTGCGGTGAACTTGAACGCTGGCAGCTTGGATACCCAGCCCTGCCGCTGGAACAGGAAGCCACCAGCCCACTGGCTGCCACCACCCATTTATATAATATGCCCCAGAGGACGGGAAACAAGGAGCAGCTGCAGAGCTCTCTGCACCCTAACCAGGAGCTGGTGACGCACCTTCCATGGGAATGGGAAGCCTGTGCGAGGCACAAGCGTGTCCTGGGAAGGCTTCCTCCAATTTGGCCAATGAGAAAATGCACTCTCTTTTCCTGTTGCTCTAATAGGATGGCTGAGACTGGGGATTTATAAGGAAAGAGGTTAATCTGGAGGCTGGTATATTAGTTACTTTTCTCGCTGTTGTTACAAAGTATCTGATAGAAGCAATTTATGGAAGAAGAATTTATTTTAGCTCACAGTCCAGGGGATCTGATCCATCCTGATGGGGAAGACTTGATCGCTCCTTCCATGACAGGAGAAGTTGGTAACCCCAGGCCACAGCACTGACAGACCTCAGCTGGAATCAAGGACCGGGTATAATCTGTAAGGCCTGCCCCCGCCCCAGCAACCCACTTCTTCTAGTGAGGCCCCACCTTCTAAAGGTTCCACCACCCTAAGAAGTTGCACCACTGGCTGTGGACCAAGTTCTAACACATGAGCCTGTGGGGGACATTTTACATCAAACAATAGCAACTGAGAAGTCCAGGCAAGAATCTGGTCCTCAACCCCCCTTTACAGAAAGCACATGGGCCAGGGGCCGTGTGCTGAAGAGGCAGAGCTAAGTAAGGGTGGCTCACTGTATAACCCAGTCTCTCAGTTACTGACCCAGACCCAAGAGAAGCACATTAACCCCTTAAGAACTTAATCCCCCTCAGAAGCTCCCAGCACATCCACAGTGGCAAACATGGCATTGGGTGGGACAAACTGTATTCAAACCGCAGCGGCACCCTTGCCTGGAAGTTATTACCAACCAACCAGGTGTCCCGGTACCTCACGTACATTTCCCCAGGTCAGGTAGAGGTGGACAACAGCATCTCAATCATTTCCACGTTTCCTGAATATCTAGTCTGTGTTCAGTGTTGTAAAAGACAAAACAACTCCATCCTGCCACCCTGGGACTTCTTCTCTGCATAGCCCTCAGTGTGCGCCTCCATAATGGAAGACTATCGGCTCTCCCCATACTCCACCCACACCGGAAGAACTATGCTTTTCCTGTGCCAAGTTCATGGGCCCATGCCACCACAGCCCTTCTTCTGCCGAGCTTTAATGCCTCTGCCTGGGTATTCACTTCCTCCACCTTGTCTGCTTTGAATAGGTGTCCACCCTTCATCTCACCAGTTTCTACCAGAGCAACCAAAGCCATCTCTTAAATAGCCCCATCCATGTTTATAGCCCACCTGCCTCTGCTGCTGATGCACCCTCTCAAGGCCCAGCCTTCTTTGGCTGCCTGGAATACCCTTCCCTCCCACACACCAACTAGTTCTCTTTTTTTCCTTCTATTCTTCTCTCATACATTACTACATCCACAGTTTCCCCTCCCTCTGCTCCTCCCAGTTCCTCCCACCCCTCTTCTCTTCCAGATCCACTTCTCCATTTCCATTTAAGAACAAAAAGATCAAGCTTCCCAGGGATATCAACTCAACATGGCCTAACTGTGGTGGTATTATGTTCTCCAAAATATTGTGCACCCTAGTAAATTTATCTGGGGTCAGAGAACAGACAGCCACTAGATACAGAGGCTAGAAAATGGTGGCGCTCACGCCTTTAATCCTAGCATTCCAGAGACAGAAATCCCTCGATCTCTGTGAGTTCAAGGCCACATTGGAAACAGCCAGGCATGGTGACTCACGCCTTTAATCCCAGGGAGTGATGATAAAAAGCAGAAAGGTATATAAGGCATGAAGACCAGGAACTAGAAGCATTTGGCCTGATTAAGCATTTGGCTGGTTAAGCTTTCAGGCTTCTAGCAGCAGTTCAGCTGAGAACCATTCTGGATGAGGACTTAGAGGCCTCCAGTCTGAGGAAACAAGACCAGCTGAGAAGTTGGCCAGGTGAACTTAGCTATGGCTTATTCTGTCTCTTTGACCATCCAGCATTTCACCCCAATAACTGGCCCCAGGTTTGATTTTATTAATAAGATCTTTTAAGATTCATGCTACACCTAACCAGATACAACAAGACTGGACACAAGACTCACCACAGCTGGACGTGGCAACCCAGTAGAAGTTAGGGTCCCAAGCGCAGGCAAAGAGACACCGCCACCCGCACTGTTGGGAGTCCCACAAGAACATCAAGCTGACAACCATAAGTTACATGCAGAGGACCTAGCACAGATCCATACAGGGTCCTGTGTCTGTCACTTCAGTCTCTGTGAGCCCCTGTGAGCCCTGCTTAATGGATTCTGTGGACCATGTTCTCGTGATGTCCTCCACCCCCTGGCTCTACAGCCCTTCAGTGGGGATGGGAACAGGAGGGATCAGGTATGGGGGGTGGAGGGAGAGAG
Source organism: Peromyscus leucopus (assembly GCF_004664715.2). Classification (NCBI taxonomy): domain Eukaryota; kingdom Metazoa; phylum Chordata; class Mammalia; order Rodentia; family Cricetidae; genus Peromyscus; species Peromyscus leucopus. Next base: position 47,162,900 of record NC_051078.1, on the reverse strand, counting down.
TACAAGCCAGTTCTTATCCCTTGAGATCACAACCCCTCAAAATTTACCTCACCACACACACACACACACACACACACACACACACACACACACACACACACCATGAACCTGTCCCAATTCCTGTTCTGTCATTTCAAAATGTTTCCCATGAAGTATAGTTGGCCTTGACTGCTAATCTGTGTCTGTGTCTATTCCCCACAGTAAGCATGCCATGCTTAAAACCTAAAGTCTTTCTCCACTGGAGAAAGTCCCCACCACAGGTGCCCAGCAAGTGCTACCCAGTGCGATATTCTGGGCACAGCACGGCCAGAGGATGTGAGGTATCCGGTGGCCTGGAAGGAGAGAAAGCCACCACAGGGTAGCAGATAGACAGAAAGAAAAGGGGGGCATCAGAAGTCATGGCCAGTCAGGCAGTGACTGTCCCTGTGACAGGCCTGAGATGCTGAAGCAAACAACAGGCGCTAATGTGGGACTTTCCTTACCTTCAGAGCCCAGCTATTCCAAGACAGGAAATCAAGGAGGCACTATGTGCCAAGGACACCTAAGCCAGGCACTGGGGCATGTGTCCCTGGCCACACCTGCAGAAACAGGGCACAAGGGTGGCTGGACCTAACCATTGTCTAACAAATGCCCCACTTAAGAAAAGTTTGAACAGGGAGGTGGTGGCACACACCTTTATTGCCAGCACTCTGGAGACAGAGGCAGGCTGTGAGTTTGAGGCCAGCCTAGTCTACAAAGTGAGTTCCAGAACAGCGAGGGCTACACAAAGAAACCCTGTCTCAAAAATCAAAAAGTGAAGAAAGAGGAGAAGGAGAAAAGAAAAGAAGAGTCTGAGAGCCCTCGAGATGGCTCAACAGATAAAGGTGCCTGATGCCAAGCCTGACCAAGCCAGGCGACCTGAGTTTAACCCCTGGGACTCGTACTGTAGGAGGAAATAAATACACCGCCCCCTCTCATTATTTTCTGGCCTCCATGCATCTCTCTCTCTCTCTCTCTCTCTCTCTCTCTCTCTCTCTCTCTCTCTCTCTTTCTCTCTCTCTCTGCCTCTCTCTCTCTCACACACACAATAAATTTTTAAAAAATAAGTTAATAGGTTGATACAAAAATCTCTCTAATTTAAAGATGGCAAGCTATTCACTTAAAAAATAAACACCACTCTGGGTGGTGGACAGATCTGTGGGCCATACTCAGCCTATGGGCTGCTAGAGAGGGACCTCTGCCCTGATGGATGCCAGATTACTGAGTGACAAGTCTGTGATTGGTTCCCTGCTGAGGCTGAGGCTGATGTCCACTCAAACTAATAAAATGTCAAGTGTCTCAGTGAACAGGACACAGACATAGACATGGTGGACAAGGATCCAGAGGGCATCTGGATTATCTTCATGCTCTCTGAAGTGCAGATCTCAAATTGTGACCAAGGGGACAGTTGGAGGCTTGAGTTAGCCAATAGATTGCTACATGGCATGAGCAAGTGGTTTCTCCTTTCCCAGAGCTCCCATGCAATGTGTAGGCTGGACCGGAGCATCCCTGAGGTGCTTTGCAGCCTCTGGCATGGAAAACAAGCCTGGCTGCATGGGGCCTCTGGCCCACAGAGGCAAGAAAGCCTTCCCACTGACAGGACCTGCCCATGGGAACCTGAGACACATGCCTTGTCCTTATCACATCAAACAGCCAGCCCAGCTCATGTCCCTGTCCCTCATTCTGGAGTCACAGTCAAACCACCCATGAGACAGTCCAGGCACCAAGAAGCAGGCAGTTGCTACCTGGATGTACCAGATGGTAGCAACTCTTTAGAGTCAGCCCAGAGGTACCAAGAGGTACTCCAGCAAGTAAGCCAATGAATGCAGGCATTTCGATACCCTATCCATTTTAGGGATGTAGAGAGGTGTCTTTCCATCAAACATCAGCTCAATCTTCCACAACATGAGGTCCTATTTGTGTACCGCCAGGTGTGGGTAACAGCTAGAAAGCAAGCCTCCTTCCCAGCCTCTGGGGACTCTCTCTCTCTCTCTCTCTCTCTCTCTCTCTCTCTCTCTCTCTCTCTCTCTCTCTCTCTCTCTCACACACACACACACACACACACACACACACACACACACACACACAGCAAGCACACACAGCAGTAGCTTGCTCCACTCCAGGACACCCACCCCAAACCTTCCTAGGCATTGGCAAAGAGCAGGCACCTTTCCAAACCTTGACTTCATGTTGATCATCAAATCCCCAAGCGAGGGAGGGAGGGAGCGATGATGTCATTTTCCCTGTACTTGAGAAACGAAGTCATCAGTCTTGGAAGAGGTTTGCCTTGATTATGGCAAGGACAACCTCAGAAAAAGGAGGTGGGGGGGGGGCTTTCATTCACATTAATAGTAGTCATAAGGATCTAGAAGGCTGCAGTGTCTGTGGAGTCAGGGATCACAAGACTCGTGCTAAGACATTAAAACCAATTACTGTAAGCAGAATCCTCTCAGGGAGTAGAGGGGAACCCTTGATGACAGATGGGCCACCCTCCCTGTACCTCTGGCCTGCTACTGTAAGGATGTCACAGGATTTCTCGATTTGACTAAGTTCCATGAAGGCAGAGCCAGTTCGATGATGTATCACCAAGCTGAGAGATCAATCAATGTGAATTTAATGGATGGCCAGGGACAAAGAATAATGGATGGGGCCATAGCATGTATAGGTTCCAGGGATCTAGAGATGAACCCTGGTTTCTCACCTTCATCTGCCTGGTAGCCAGGCTGGGTGAGTGTGCTGAGTAGTGTTTGTCAGCTTGATATAAACTAGAGTCCCTGAGGAGTTGCCTCTATCAGATTATACTGTGGGCAAATCTGTGGTGTCATTTTCTTGACTAATGGCTGATGTGGCAGGACCAGATCACTGTGGGCAGTACAACCTCTTGGCAGATGGTCCTGGGTTGTATAAGAAAATAGACTGAATCGTCAAAGAAGCTTTCTCCTGCAGCAGGTGGAAACAAATATAGAGACCCACAGCCAGACATTGCACAGAGTGAGAGACCTTGGAACACACAAGTCTAAATGGGATGTTTCCATCAAATCCCTCTCCTTGGAGCTTGGGGAACCCCATGGAAGAAGAGGCAGAAAGAGTGTAAGAACTAAAAGAGATGGAAAACAAAGAAACAGGGCCCTCTAAATCAACATGAGCAAAGCTCATGTGAACTCACAGAGACTGGAGCAGCATTCACAGGGCACGCACAGGTCTGTACCAGTCCTTTGTGTATATATCATGGCTTTCAGTTTAGTGTTTCCTAAGTTATGCAGATGAGTGGGTCTCTGAGTCTTGTGCCTTTTCTTGGGCTCTTTTCCTTCTGTTGGTTTGTCCCATCCAATTGCTATGCAAAAGTTTTCGTTTTATCTTATTTTGTTATATTTTTGAAAGATGAATGAATGAATGAATGACTACCTAGCCACTAAAGTAAAGGTTAACAACTGAACTATTATATATACCTGCTGGGAGAGGAAAATCTGTTTTCTCCAATGGTGTGACACTGGGTACATCGGCCACTCCAGGGCAGACTCATGTTCAGGAGTGGTTGAACAACATATAACCGAATTCACATTTTTGTGTGCTTTTATTTGGTTATGATCTGGTGGTTTTTTTAGTTTTTGGTTTTTGGATTTTTTTTCTGTTTGAGTGTTGTTTTGTTTCCTTGGTTTTGGGGGGTTTGTTTTTTTATTGGGTCTTTGTTTTTTGAGAAAGACAAAGTTGGGTGGGTAGGGAGGGGGATAGGATCTGGAATCATTTGTGGGAAGGGAAGAATTTGATCAAAACATATTTACATTTTAAAATTGTTTTAAATAGAATGAAAGATAGAGGGGGAGAAAGGGAGGGAGGGAGAGAGAGAGAGAGAGAGAGAGAGCTGAGCAAGCCATGGTAAGCAAGCCAGTAAGCACATTCCTCCACGGCTCCTCCTTGAGTTCCTGCCCTGACATCCCTCAATGGTGATTGGTAATTGGGCTGTATAACTAAATAAACCCTTCCTCCCCAAGTTGTTTTTGGTCAGTGTTTTATCACATGAACAGAAATCCAACTAGAGCAGTGGGTAATGAGAGGTCCTTGTGTTTACTGTCCTGTGGCTGAGATATGACACCACGACCAAGGTGGCTTACAGAAGAGTTTGTTTGGCTTCCGGTTCCAGAGAGATAGGGGACATGGCATCAAGTGGGCGGCATGATGGCCAGAGAGGGAGCAGGAAGTGGGAACTCACATATCAACCATGAGCCTGAAACAGAGTGCAAACGGGTGACGAGAAGTGACGGGAAGATTTTCATCTCGAAGCCTGGCCTGGTGACACACTTCCTCCAGAAAGGCTGCACCACTTAAATCTCCCCAAACAGTGCCACCAACTGATTACTAAGTGTTCAAATGCCAGACTATGGAGGACATTTCTCAAGTCCTAGAAGGACTGCCACTGTGTGCTGGAGGGGGCATGCTCTGCTTTTCCAAAGATCTGTTCTTTGACAGGCTTCTGCTTGCAGTTCCAGGCTCATACTTCCCCTTTCTCCAACAAGTAGCCAGCCCTGCCTTTACAGCTGGTTCCACAGCCAAAGTAAAGGGTGGAAGAGAGGCCCCTCTCTGGGGAAGGGCATTCATGAAAAACAGTCTCCTTCACACACACACACACACACACACATTCCCAAACAGATGTGCAGGGTCTTTCTGCAGTGCTCTAAGCTGAACTCTGTCACAACTGTGACCCTGGCCATGCCCCCCCCCCCCGTTCCCAGTCCTGTTTCCCCTTGTACATAAGATACAGCATAAACTAGACAATTTTGATGCTCTAGATCTTCTACAAGAACACCACAGCTCACTTTAAGAAAAAGAGACTGGGCAGAGCGGTGAAGGCCTTTCAACCCAGCTACTTTGGAGTAGAGGCAGGATTGAAAGTTCAAGGCCAGTCTGGCCTACAGAGTGAGTTCAGTGTCAGCCTGAGCAACTTAGTAAGACCTCAGATAGTGGCAGTGTACTTACTCGGCAAACATGAAGCCCCTGGGTTCAGTTCCAAGAAAACCAAGGAGCCACCCAGCCTAAGCTAGACCTCCTTTCATCCAGGAGGACATTTTGAATGCAGCCTCCAGCAGCCCAGAGCAAGGAGCCAGCGGCCAGCGCCTTCTGACCTGCTCATCTGTTTCTCCCAGCTCTGACATTTTATATGTTAGCCAAAGTATGGCTGTGAGAAAACACATTCCAGCTGGCCAGCTCTGTGACTGCTATGGGGCTGTCCTTTCCATACCTCAGAGAAGGAAAGAGCCCAAGGGTCCACACACAGGCTCCAGACCTCAGCAGGAAAGATGGGTCTTCCGGAAATGAGAATGAGATGAGAAAGGGGAAATCCAGCCCCCATCCCTCCCAGTTGGGCCTTTAAGACTTTTGGTACAGATAGAGAAGTGAGAAGGATTTCTGCTAAGTGATTGTTTTTCCTATTGAGGGCACAAAATAGAGAAATTGGGGCTGGAGAGACAGGGCAGGGGACCCAGATAAGTCTGAGTGGAAGCACTCTTCAGGACAAAGTGGGCTTTTCCAGCCTGCTGATTTTCCAAAGCTATTGACAAAGCTAGACTAATCCAGCACAGCTGTGCAGACTGTAAGCAAACAGGGCCTTTCATGGGGTTCACCCCACCCCAGCCCTGTGCTCAGAGTTTGATCCAGCCTTTCTGTAGGGATATCAGCGAAGTGCCTGGAGCAAGCAGGTGCAGTGGGAGCCAACATCACCACCCTCAGCTCCACGTGCAAGGTCCTGGTGCCTGGGACCTTCATGAGGGCTTTGGTGAGGATCTTTGCTCTGCCACCTCTTAGCTAGGCCAAACGAGTTTCACCATTTTTCTGGGCCTTGGATTTGCCATCTGAAATTGGCTATCACAGTAGTGATCTTGATGAGTCTCTGGGTGTGATAAGTGAGCAGAATGTAAAGTGTGCACAGGGTGAGTATTATGAGCTGGAAACAGAAAGAAGTGTCCCGAGACACTGACTCTCAGCCTTCTGGAGAAGAAAGACAAGTGTTACTCCAGAACTGTTGGGCCTCCAGTTAGACAGAGCTGCTGAGAGCTGTCCCCTGCCTGGCCTCATGGCAAGTGACCCTTTCCTACCCAAGGTCAAGCGTGAGAAGGTCAGGCATGTCTCACTTCAGTCAGTAAAATGAGCTCCTTAAGGGCACAGAGAAGATAGCTGAGGCCCAAGACTGTGATCATGGCACTAACTCCAGTTCAAATCCTCTATCTCCACTCATGGTGCCTTCATGGTTCTTGTTAGTAATATTTTTTTAAGGCATAGAGCACTTTGTACATAAGAAAATGGAAATACAAGGTTAAAAAACAAAGCTTGGAAATAAGCCTTCACTGGGGGTTAACAGGCTTTGACCTTTATAGGAATTCAATTCTCCAAGTCAGTAGATTAATCCCTTTTCTTTTATAAATGAGTTAATTTCAGAAGTATTAAGATTTAGCTGCAATCATATAGTTAGGTAGACCAGTAGTCTCAAACCTGCACCTGCAGCAGCTGAGCATCCTGTTAAAATGTAGGAGCTGAGCACTCAAGCTGGAGTGCAGATGAGACATTGCATCTCTAACAAGAGCCCAGGAGATGATGACCTGCAGAATCTACAACCACACTTTGAAAAGCAAAGCTCTAGGGCTAGAGATAGCTCGCCCATGAAAATGTTCGCCATGCAACAGGAGGACCCAAACCCCAGAACCCACACTTCAAGAGTTTATAATCCTGGCACTAGATATCTGGGGCTTGCTGACTCGCCAGCCTATCCTAACTGGGGAGCTCCAGGTCAAAGAGAGACTGTCTCTAAAAACAAGGTAGACAGCTCCTGAGAAATGACATTTGAGGTTGACCTCTGACCTCTACAAGCTCATGCACCAACACATATACACACATTCTTACATGTACACATGCAAATGGGGAGAGAGAGAGAGAGAGAGAGAGAGAGAGAGAGAGAGAGAGAGAGAGAGAGCTCTAGACCTCAGGGATTCCTGAGAATGGGCCTGCAGAGACCACCTACGGACCTCCACCTCTCAGGCCATCCCCAGGCCATCCTCCACACTATGTTTTTGCAGCCCTCCAACTCAGACCTATGTTACCAGTGGGCAAGCTAAGTTTCAGAAAGGAAGTATTCATATTGAATCTGCAAGGCTTTACAGAAGGGACTCAATTTCCTCTATCCCTAGGTAACTCAGATAGGTGAGCTCAGAGGATTATGGTCCACTCAGAGCCACCAGTTCCTTTCTTGCTGAGACCTCCCACTCCCAGCCATCTTTCCGTGTGTTGAGGACTTAACTCACAGTACTACAGGGGTCTCCAAGTCCCAGTGGCTGACACTGTCGTGTCTGGTGAGTGATTCAGAGGCTTGGCAGCCTCCCTTGGTCCATTATGCAGTCATTGAATATTCAGTCCAGAGGCTTTCTGGCATGCCCCCACATCTTCAAAGTCAAACAGGGGAGCCCTTCCTCATTTGCCTGATATAAAAGCATCTAGAAGCTTTTTTTCCCTAATGGAGGGAATCACACCATCCATCTAAAATGAGGAAACCCCACACTAAGGAGCCAAGAGAAAAATGGAGACATAAGTTTAAAGGGCTGACATATTAATGGAGAAACCTTGTGCCTGGTTTATTTCTGCCCAGCCCGATTCCTCTTGGAAAGCCATGCCTCTCTGAAGCTTTGGAGCTCAGAGGAAATGGCTTTATCCTAGGGAGAACCGAGCCCCCCACCCCTCCTCCTTGGACACCAGTGTGATCTCACCTCTCTTCCCTCCAGCCTGCAGACAGTTATGGAGGGGCTGCTCCGGGCTGGGTCAGACCTGTGCTACCTCATTCATCCGGCTAAGATCCATTGGTATTGAGGAAGCCTCTGCCTCCCTGTGTTCCTATTCATAAAGAGCCAGCTGCTATCAGGCTCAGACAAAGAGGGCCTCAGAATGACTACACACCTGGTCTGGCCAGTAGGTAATCCTCATGAATCTACCATCACAAGGCATTGCCTGTTCTCTGTAGTCCAGGCCTTGAGTCTGTAATTGTCCTACCTCAGCGGTAGCTAGGATAACAGGACCGCATCCTCAAGACCAATTGGTAACTACTCTTTCTGAAAACTGTTTATACCGGAGACATGATGCTGCAAAGATACTCTAGGGGCTTCATGCTTCCTTCCTTACCCACAGACACCACCTTAGCACAACTTGGGGACAATGTGAAGTAGATGACAAGCTGCCAACACCCCCAGGATTCTACAGGCCTCAGTCTGGATCCTTTATCTGTCCCCGGGACTTCCATACCCTACCCAGTCCCACTACCTCCCTTCTAATCGGCACTCTGGGTGCTCTGTCCTGAGTGAAGATTGAATAGTATCAGTCCTGTCTTTGATGCCTACCCTCTGCAGGATGCAGTCTGAGCCACCAAGTCCTTTTTTTATGATTTGGCTCCAAGCCCTGTGGTCCCCCACTCCATCATTCAGAGAGAGAGAGAGAGAGAGAGAGAGAGAGAGAGAGAGAGAGAGAGAAAGAAAGAAAGAGAGAGACTCTGAAAGGAATGGTCTGTGAGGCTGGGGAAATGGCTCAGTCAGTACAGTGCTTGCCACATGAACACGAGGACCTGATTCCAAGCACCAATGTAGAGAAGCCAGACCTGAGAGCACACGCATGCTTGAGTTGAGGCGGCAGAGACAGGAGGACCCCTTGAGGTTACTGGCCAGACAGTCTAGCCAGATTGGTGAGTTCCAGGATCAGGGAGAGACACTGTCTCAAAAAATAGGGTGGAGAGCGATTACGGAAGTCACCTTCCACATGTACATGTGCACGCACTCAAACATGAACACACACAGACGCACATATGGATTGTGATGGAAGCGATCAAACACACATGAACACAAAGTTGCATGAGCAATATGCCTGTGCCCTTGCTCAGCTCCAGGTCAGACCTCACCCATGACCACACCAGGCTCACTTCCACATCCAGGCCACGTGTGATTATTTTAAAGAAAATTCAAGACATTCTTTACTTTCATCTGAAAACACTTCAACATGTGTTTCTCAAAGAAGAGGAAAAGACTTCATTTTTGGAAGCTCCAGGGCTGGGGAGGAAGAGAGGCGGGTAGTCAAAACAAAGTAACCAAATTTGTGGTTTGGTTTGAATGTGTACATTTTATAAGCTGGTATTTTTAGCATAGCCCTCCTGAACATGCAGAGAGTGCAATAACTCTGTGTCGACCCTCATTTAGAGAAAGCAGTGGCAAAGTGAGATCTTCCTTGAGTGTGGATGCTGACTAGCCTCTCCCTCACAGGATTTCCCTCCATCCCCATGGTTGGCTCTGATGGTTCCTGAACCCTCTGGAATTTTCACACTTCTGTGTCCTTTCCTCATGGATGCATCTGCCTGGAATACCCATTTCTTTGTTTGGCAACCTGACTTTGTCGGCAAAACCTAGCACCAATGTCATTTTGCTCATTGTCTATGGCACCTCTTCAACACCCCTTTCCTCTCAAGGCAGCCAGCCAGACGACATGGCTGAGTTGAAATCATTCTTGAATGGATCCATTGCCCGCTTCGTCCCAGGAGCCTCTGTAGAGGTCACCCCTGTGACTCTAGGCCAGTGAGAGAGACAGTGCAGTCCTCAAGGAGGGATTTGGCCTCAGCATCAGCTGAACAGTTGTTTAATTGGGTGTTGGGGTTCTGGTTCATGAGTCAGAACAACGGCTGTGATGGGGCTCGTGGGAATTAAGTGGGGTGTGTCTACTGTAAGGCAGCGGTAGAGCACAGCTGGGCCCCAGGACACACAGAGCAGACCTGGCTTCTGGAGTCAGGCATCTTCGTGGACTCTTCTCTGTAAAAGCCCATTAGCCAGACACCTGTCTCACCCTTCAGGCCCTCGCCTCTCCCTGGGTCTTGGTAGTTTCCTACCTATGAAAGACACCCAAAGATGGCCTCTGGCCTGAGCCAGGACCCTGCTGTGGAGGCTTAGGGGACAGCTTGCTTCCATGCTGTCCTGTCGTTCCTGTGCCCTCTCACCCTCAGCCTCCATGTGCTGTAGATCAAGCCCTGGGGACCCTGATTCTCCACCCTCTCACCGCCCCCCAGGATTTCTTGCGTGGAAACTAGCCATGCCCATGCCTCTGTAACTCCAGATTGTCTCCAAGGAAGCATCCCCTTCCAACTAGCCTGCCTAGAGTCCCCATCAAGACACGTTCCTACAACCTCATCTGTCAGGCCAGCCCTGGCCCAGGATGGGGCTTGCCTCTGCTCTGGGCTCATCCATCCCCACTCTGCTGCCTCAAAATTTATAGAGATAGCAAGCCCTGCCCACCTAACCAAGGCTGGCCTTTCTCCCACGCATTCCCTGCTTCCTGCTAAGGGATGAAAATAGAGAGCAGTGTTCCCTCAGAGTTAAGTCCCACCGTCTCCAAATGTGGCAGGGCTGATATGGAGCCGTGGTTCTTCCAGGGACCTGCTGCTCTGGTATTCTGTGTATCTGTCCTCCCACTCCAAACCACATTTCCCCACCAACATTAATCCTTCTCCCAGAGAAGTGAAGAGGGCAGGAGAGGCCTATCCTCAGTGCTCAGCAGGGCTGCATGCTCACCTCCTCCACACCACAGGTTCTTTCTTAGAAGTCTCTGGCCATTCTTTCCCATTGGATGTCCACATCAGTGCTTGTCTGGAGTGTACAGAATAGAAGTCTCCTTGAAGTCTGGAGCTGCTTGGAGGTTGAGGACTGAGCACAGGGTACAGTTTTACAGAACTGGGGTGTCTGGGTTTGAAGGTTTGGGCTCACTTTTCAGCTTCACAAAGCTTTGCCCTCCACTATTTATAAAGTGGGGACTGCCCTCTGCCCCTTGTATCTCATTAACAGCTGTGAAGACTGAGGAGGGATGCGGCCCCAGCTATGGTCGCTGCCTCTCCCACCTCACCTTCTCCCACTCAGTAAAAGAACAAGTTGTATTAACGGACATGTGTCCCTTACCATGCCTGCTGGCCTCACATTGGACAGGCCATCCCTGTCAGGCCAGGCAGGAGACACTGGAGCAGTGTGATGAAGCGTAAGGGTCTCTCAAAGGTTGTCAGATATCTCTGTTGTGTCCAGGCATGGCTGCAGATATCCTGGTCCAGCTTTCCCCTGGGGCTGTCTGGATGCCCTTCTCTGTCCCCAAGGTCCATCCATTTCCTGAAGGCTTATGGTCCCATGGTCCCACAGAACTCCTAATAATCTCTGGCATGGAAGTCCAGGGTCTTCCTGGCAGGTGGCACCTCAGGAAGCTAAGTAAAATGGCCAGGAGAAGCAGCTGCAGCTCCAGGGATGGTGTTGAGTTGACCAAAACACCTCCAAGATCCAGCAATACTGCTCTCCCTGTGGGTCCAGCCAAGGGTTTCATGGAGACTCATTCCAACTGATGTGGAGCCTACTGCTTGCCACAGAACTGGTGGCTCAGAGAAGTGAAGTCCCTGGCCTGAGGACACACAGCTCAGGCAGACTAACTTCAAAGCTTGTATATTTTACTCTGGAGTCCATAACAGAGGAAGAAGAGGGTAAAGAGAGGCATTGTGGACAGCAAGATTGCTGAACAGATAAAGGCTCATGCTACTGAACCTGAGGACCTGAGTTGGATCCCAGGACCCACTGTGGAAGGAGAAAACTATCTCCTCCAAGTTTTCCTCTAACCTCTATTCTCACACTATGGCATACACCTGCCCACACACATACATAAATAAAACAAATATAATTTTACCTTTCTTTATTATTCTCCTCCCTAACTAAAGCCCCCCATTTTTCCATTTTCCCCATCAGCTCACTTGTACCCCACTATTCTTCTCTCTATTGCTCCCTCACCCCACCCCCACCCTAGCGGCAGTCTGTTTTTACTTTCCTGGTTGGCTTGAGAAGTCATCAATTCTCTCTCCAAGGATACAGGGTGCAACTGACAATCTAGCCTTCTACATAGCTGACAACCCATTCCTGAAGCCATGAATCACCTCCTGTGAACAAAAGATGCTCCCAGCACCCCGCTCACTCAGGGCCTATGTAGCTCTGTGTCTTGAGCTGTGAGCAGAAACTGAGCAAGCGGTGAGCAGAAATACACATTCATATGTCACGGGCCCTCAGCATTCTCCCTCTGAGCCTTCCCTTTTTCCAGCATCTCTTAGGTGATAACATTAGTAGGAAGGGTTTGGAAGCCCAATTATGTCTCACTCCAACAACTGTACAGAAGATCTGGCTCAAGTGGAGGGGAAGCAGACAGAGGAGGTGTGACACACACAGGTGCAAGAATCCCAAGCTCATTTTAGCCAGGAGAGACTCTCCTCCCTTCTGAAGATCAGACCTCCAGAACAGGCTGGTGGACTTCTGGGATGATGTCTGAGCTGAGATGTTGACAGTCTTAACTGTGGCTTTGAGATTTCTGAGGTTCATTTGCCTTCACGATCTGTCTGTAGACACTAGAAATGTACATTGAGACATTCTATTCTATATCAGGATTGAAGTTGGGGTGTAGTTCAGTGGGAGAGTACTTGCCTAGCATGTATGAGGCCCTGCGTGCAATTACCCAGTGCTGTAAATGTGTATGTATGCATGTATATAAATACAAAAGTTAGGTGGCTGGAGAGATGGGTCAGCAGTTAAGAGCACTGGCTGCTCTTCCAGAGGTCTTGAGTTCAATCCCCAGGAACCACATGGTGGCTCACAACCATCTATAGTAGGATCTGATGCCCTCTTTTGGCATGATAGAGCATCATATATATTAAATAAATAAATATAATTTTAAAAAATCATAAATATACAAGTTAGACACCACCTATACAATGGAATATTATGTGGCAATGAAAAGGACACATACCGCCAGGCGGTGGTGGTGCACGCCTTTAATCCCAGCACTCAGGAGGCAGAGCCAGGCGAATCTTTGTGAGTTCGAGTCCAGCCTGGTCTACAAAGTGAGGTCCAGGATGGGCTTCAAAGCTATACAGAGAAACCCTGTCTTGAAAAAAGGAAAAAGAAAAAGGAAAGGAAAGGGACACATACTACAATGTGGATGAATCTTGTGCACATAGGCAAAGTAGGCACCAATCATGAAGGTCATCACATCATGATTCTACGTGACATTAGATAGTGGTGATAGTATGCACACAGCTGTGTGTATACACAACAAGCCCCGGATCAAGCACATGAAAGGGCGAATTTTGTCATGTGTGAACCATATGCCCCTAAAACTCTTACTGTTAATAACATTGAAATAAACTGTTGTGGGAGATTTGGAGGAACGCAGATGGGCGGTGTCGCTGTCAGGTGAGCACCTGTATGCATGGCTGAAAGAGCCTGGAGTCATTCTGCATAGAAGAAGGAGTAGACAATCCAGTTCCATCGATTTAATGATTGAGAGGTTTCCGTTCCCAATGTTAAGTCTCTCTGCCGACGCAGTAAGCCAAATCAAGCCGAATTAAAATAAAAGACCAAGTTTATTGGGCAAAACGTTCCCGTGGTGATTTTTCCAGCCCCCAGAGATGAGACCAGGAGAGGAGAATGGAAAAAAACCACATGGCCGGTCTCCAGGAGGCAGTTTAAATACCCTGTAGGTGTGGCCTTGAGTAGCTCCCTGGGAGGAGCCGCAGCTTGGCTGGCTTTCTGGGGGCGGGGTCTGCAGAGAGAGGGGTGGAGCCAAAGTGGAGCTCCCAGCTAAACAGTGGTGACTTTCAAATATTTTCAAAGCAAGATTTTTACAAGAAGGGGAAGAGGAGTCCTAAAAAGAAACAGGTGATGAATTTGGCTGAAGTTGTGGCTCAGTGGTAGAGCTTTTGCCTAAAATGCTTAAGGCTCCTGCTTCAGTCCCCAGTATTGAGAAACAAAAAAGAACGAAAAGGAAAAAAGGAGAAGAAACATAACAGCATGCCTGGGCCTGGGGCTGTAACTCAGCTGGCAGATTCTTGCCTAGCATGCATGAAATCCTGGGGTTGAGCCTCAATATTGCCAAATATTGAGCCAGGCATGAGGGTGCATGACTGTTATCACATCACTAGGAAAATGGAGGCAGGAGGTCATCCTTGGCTATGTGCCAAGCCCAAGGCCAACTTGGCTTCTGTGGGACCCAAGAAACCTTGTCTAAAAAAATAAATAAAAGTTTAAGCTGGGCAGTGGTGGCGCACGCCTTTAATCCCAGCACTTGGGAGGCAGAGGCAGGCAGATCTCTGTGAGTTCGAGGCCAGCCTGGGCTACCAAGTGAGTCCCAGGAAAGGCGCAAAGCTACACAGAGAAACCCTGTCTCGAAAAATCAAAAAAAAAAAAAGTTTAAAACCGTGTCCATAGCTGTAATGGATGGTAAGGTTGGGGTGTTTGGGTAGATCTTCAGGGAATGCCATTTCTGTTGCCCACAGAGAACTGTGTGGGCCCCAAATCTAGGAAGTGTGTGCTTCACATGCAGACTTGGATCCCACAGCAATGGAGCGCTGGTGTGTACTTTATTCCTTTATAGACAAGCACCTGGAAGGCAAGGCTTAGTTAGGGTTACTAGGGCTATGATGACGTATCCATGACCATGGCAACCCTTATAAAAGAAAAAAATTTAACTGGGGCTGGCTTACATTCAGAGGGTTAGTCCCTTATCATCATGGCCGGAAGCATGGCGGCATGCAGGCAGACATGGTGCTGGAGAAACAGCTGAGAGCTCTACATCTGGATGCACAAGCAGCAGGAAGAGAGACACTGACGTGACTTGAGCATTTGAAACCTCAAAGCCCACCCCCAATGACACACCACCTCCAACAAAGCCACGCCCACTCCAACAAGGCCACACCTCCTAATAGTGCCACTCCATATGGGGCTATGGGAGCCATTTTCATTCAAACCACCATGGAGGCTAAGAAACTTTCCCAAGGAGATTCCTGTGGGAAGATATGGCACATGTGTAGTGTAGTTAGACCCTGGCTGAAGAAAAAAAGTCTTTAAAAAAAAGTAAATAAAAAGAAAGGACAGGAAGAAGGTAAGGGAATGTGAGGAGAAGAGAGAAGAGGGATAATGGGAGAGGAAAGAACCGTGAGCAGGAATTTGGGGATCCTGGGGTGGCCTATCTTCAGGAGCCTGAAGCTGGGCTCCTGTACCTTATCTTTCTGGATTATTTGGCCCCTTCCCCAAACCAGCCCTCCCCCCAAGGATGCCTTCTGCATGTATTACCTGGAGAGTGGAGGGGGTAAGGATGTAGGCCAGCAGCCTGAGCCTGCTGTGAACCCTAAACTCACCCAGGCAAGAACAAGGAAGATGCTTGTCCACAGGCAGATGCTGCCAGCCTGTGGGGTTACTTCTGACTGTTGCATTTCTCAGGGAAACAGGAAATGTAAGAGAAAGGAATGTTTGCTTGTCAGTAGGCATGATCAGTTTAATTATTCCAAATTTGCTACCAGTATTCTTTCAAGACACGTTAAAAGTAGTGAGGTGGGGATGGGGGACGGGAGTGGGGGTGGGGGAGTGGAGAGGGGTGAGACAGAGGTGGAATTATCAGGGCAGAGAGACCACAGGTTCTCAGCAAACACCTTCTAGGCCTTCCCGAGTGCCAGCCCTGGGCCTGGTTAGTGTAAGAATTGAGGAAGGCAGAGGAGGTACCATGTCTATGTTAGGCACCCAGGTGCGTTGCGGGACAAGTGACTGAAGTGGGAATACAAATGGAAATGCTGTTTGTGATTGGATGTCACCACACTGGCTGTAAGGTTGAGCTAGAGGTGTCTACAGGGCTTCTTGAGCCAGATCTGAACCTCAGGACAGTCCTCAGGTCTCAACCACAATCAACAACAGACACAGACAGACCCATTGCTTCCCAGGGAGCTTCCCAGGGACTGGAACAGCTGCAAACAGGCTAAGAAATAAACAGAAAAAGAAAGGTGAGCAGGCAGTGACACAAGCATGGAGGTGGGGCCCAGCTTCTTGGAGAGGTGACTTTAGAGATGCCATCTGAAGTAGATATGGAGTGGGCAGCACATGCAAAGGCCCTGTGGCTAGAGGGAACAGGGTGAGAATAGCACAGGAAAGAAACAGACTGTTGGGGAACATGAGAGAGATGGGATCTGAGATCGGGTCTGGGAAGGGAAGCTTGCCAGACAGCAGAGAGCCCAGACAGCATGACCGGGAGTTTTCTCTAGTGTTTCATTTGTAACGTTCACCACTCTTGGTGGTATCTTGTAGGCTTGTCATAATATTAAAGGATCAGAAAGACCTTCAGAGATTGTCTCCTGTGTTCTCCTCCCTGGAACAGGAGTTTCCAAGGCAAGCCTTCAGATGTGACATTCCAAGGCCAAGGTTTACCCAGCAACTGTTGAAATGCTTCCCCTCTCTCTTGTGAATGGCCCTTCCAGAAATGCATGTTATGAAACCCACTTCTAGGCCTCCCTGTTTCTCTCAAAGTCCTCCTGCCCCCTGCTCACAGCCGGCTCCTCGACTTCCTCTCCCTCCCACTTCTTCCTCCATCCAAGACCCATGCCTGCCGATCAGGCTTAGATTCCACCCTGTCACCTGAGAGCAGAGATGAAGAGAGGATGGGAACGGTTCGTGGGACCGATGATCCATACCCAGGATATCTTAACTAGCCATGAATGCTGAGTGAGCAGGCCCTCTCAAGCCAACAGTTAACGTAACATCCATTCCTCCTACCAATCTGGTGGAATTGTAGCGAGTTTCCTACTGGTGAGTGAGGAAACTGAGTCACAGTTCTGGTTGTGACCCATCCAACAGCCCATAGTCCTAAAGGTAAGAGCTGAACATCAGCTTGGAGCCTCCTGGCTGTGGTGTTGCTGTTTCCGCCCACCTCAGGTTTTATGGCCACTAGGCTTATCCTCACGGGTCTGCTGGCTTCCATCCCCCCACAGCAGAAAGTGGTTGGTGACAGACAACATGAGGGTCCAAGGGTGCCACCAGGTGGGGGACTCTGGTAGATCCCAGCTACTTCATGTTCTCCCTGGGCGATCTTCAGAAAATCTTCCATTTCTCTTTACCTCATTTCCTTGTATATAAAATGAAAACAAAAAGTACAAGGTAGACCTGGAGAAATGGCTCAGTGATAAGAACACCTGCTGCCCTTCCAGACGACCAGGTTTGGTTCCCAGCATTCATATCCAGCAGTTCATAACCGTGTGTTACTCTAGCCTCAGGGGATGCTACACCCATTACACACCAGGCCTTGGATGCTACAGTTACAGTGGCAAGCAAACGAAGATGCCCGTCTTCAGAACACCTACAGGCAAGAAATGGGCAAGAAAGAAACGCACAGGCCAACACAAAGGGTGAGAGGCTCTCCTTGTTTGCCTCTTGTGGCTTGATAACACACTGACCAGAACCAACTTCAGGAGGTAAGGGTTTATTTGACTTACCCGTTACATTCCATCACTGAGGAAAGCCAAGGTAGGAACCTGGAGGCAGGAACTGAAGCAGAGGCCATGGCAGAATGCACCTATTGGCTTGCTTTCTGCAGCTAGCTAGTTTTGCTCTCCTATGCAACCCAAGTGCCAAGGATTGGCACTTTCCCACAGAAGGCTGCCTTTAATCTGAGTACTTGGGAGGCTGAGGCAGGAGAATCTCTGTGAGTTAGAGGCCAGTTTGGCCTCCAGACTGAGCTCCAGGACAGCCAAAGCAACATGGAGAGATTCTGCATCCAAAGGGGAAAGGAAAAGAAAATGCCCTCCACGGAGGTAGAGATGGTTCAGTGGTCGAGGGGACTCAGCTCTAATTCCCTGAGTCCTCAGGAAGTGCTCTTGTCCACTAAACCATCTCTTGTCAGGTAGATCACAACTGTCTGTAATTCTAGATGCAGGGGGTTGGACACCTCTGGCTTCCACAGGCACCTGAACTCATGTGCTCATACCCACATGTAGACACACACACCTACATATAATTTAAAATAATAAAAATAAATTATCTTTAAAAGAAGAAAATATCCCCACAGGCGCACTTACAGGCCAGTCTGAGGGAGGCAGTTCCTCAGCTGTAGCTCCCCTTTCCCAGATGACTCTAATTTGTGTTAAACTGACAAAAAAACCAACCAGAACAGTGTGTAATCATATGGTGAGATGGGGAGCCGAAGCAGCAGAGAAGGCCCCTGGTTTGAGCTCTTACACCAACCCAGTCTTGCAGAGCATGCCCCACAAAACTGGTTAGAACCCCCTCCAAAGACCTAACCAACTCTTAAAGGTCCTGCCACCTCAACACAAAGCTGGAGACTAGGCCTCCTCTATGAACCCTTGGAGCCACACTTGAGCCACAGCAATGGCTCAGCAAGGATCCAGTTCTTCACATACTTAAATCTCCATTATCCAGAGCATATAGGGAATGCCTTGGGTGGGAAGCTGCATAGGACCATCCCCAAGTGCCCACTGTATTGTTCCAGTTCCAGCTTCAGCCTGAGGATGCAGTTGATAGAATGCTGGCCTTGGCTCAGCCTGTTGGACTCTGATCTTCCC
Organism: Peromyscus leucopus; assembly: GCF_004664715.2. Lineage (NCBI taxonomy): Eukaryota > Metazoa > Chordata > Mammalia > Rodentia > Cricetidae > Peromyscus > Peromyscus leucopus. Next base: position 47,144,464 of record NC_051078.1, on the reverse strand, counting down.
AAGGGAACACCCTGCAAGAACACAGGGCCGCCCCACTTATTTTAGCTTATTTGGGTACTTTTGAATAAGGCCTTATCAGGGTGGAGAATCTCTTTTCAAAGATGGATCTGTCCCCTTTCTAACAGGATGTCAGGCCTCTTGCCATGGGGCAGTGCTGAACTCTGGAGTGTCTGGGGCCATGGGACCGGGAAAAGGGTCCCTGAGAAGCCATCCCCAAGGAAACTAAATAAAGCTATTGTTGTGAAGGGAAGAGAAAAAATAGCCTAGCCAACAAGATGTTTTCTGTCCTCCGTGACCTGTCTGTGTTTGGGGAGGGGCTGGCATGTGGCAGAGGGATGGAAATAGGAATGGCCTTTGGGATCCATAGCAACAGTGCAGACCGGAAGGAGCACAGCAGAAGAGATGGGTATCGTGGCTCTGTGCCAAGTGACTCGTTCCCCATCTGTAATGCTGGGGAAGGAAACATGGCAGAAGAGATGGGTGGCCGTGTTTCTGTGCCGAGTGACTCGTTCCCCATCTGTAATGCCGGGGAAGGAAACATGGCAGAAGAGATGGGTGGCCGTGTGTCTGTGCCGAGTGACTTGTTCCCCATCTGTAATGCCGGGGAAGGAAAGAATGCTAAGGCACATTGCACAAGAGGTCCCTGGTCCCGTTCCTGGCTGGAAAACCATCTGTCTCAGTCAGGGAGAGGTTGTCATGGGTGAACTCTTCACATGCAGATCCAGGACACCTCCTTTCATTTCTGGAGATCAAATGACTTTCTACAGAAACCTGTCGCCACCTCTCCAAATTCTGCCTGTCTCTCTTTAAAAAGCTCCAAGTCTAGCCCCTTGGAGATAAAATACTAGTTCAAAGGACAGGTGCAGAGAAGTGTTTAGTGGAATTCTGGTTGCGGTAGCAGGGAAGGAGGGGGAGAAGGAGGTGGAGAGAGAGAACCACACACATGTCCGTTCATTAGCAGGGAAGTGGTTAAAGTGTCACAGGACAGGTGTGCATGGAGTACGGTGCAGCTGTTGCAGTGACTGGGTTAGGGCTGTGTCTGTCACAGTGGAGGGAGTGTGCATGATATAATATGTAGAGTCAGAGTGTGCAGAGACGTGGCTCAGTGGTAGATCAGGCCCTGGATTCCATCTCCAGCACTGCAAAAGCAAGTGATAAGAGCTGTTTTTGAAAAAAAGAAACATCAACATCAACTATCTGTGTGCAACAAGTATGTAAAGAGACGTGTATTGAGCGAGGGGCAAAGCACACCAGGCAGGTGCGATTGGTCACCAGGGCTAGAGCAGGCGTGAAGAGGTAAGGCAAGAGATGCCAGGGAAAATGTATGACGAAAGCAGGAAGATGGTGACCTGCTTACTGCATGAGCGTGAGAAACCGAAATGCCCAGCATCCACATCAACCCCTGAGTGTAGCGGCACAAGCCTGTGGTCCCAGCACTGGGAGACAGAGGCAGGACGATCCCTGGAGTTCACTGGCCGGCACTGAGCCAGTCAGTGAGGCCCAGGGTCAGGGAGACAGCCTGTCTCAAAAAGTAAGTTAGAAAGTGATAAGGGAAGACACTTGGCATTGACCTCTGACCTCACAAACACAAACATGGGTGCTCACATGTGTACACGCAAATGCACCATCTACACACACAAAGAAGAAGAAGAAGAAGAAGAAAACACCATAGAAAGCTAAGTGGGAAAGATAAAATTCTCAGATCTTATTGTAGAATACCTGGGTTTTTTAATCAGACACAGAGATGAGGGTGATAAATACAACACAAACAGTGATGGTTAAGTGATGCAGCTGTAAATAATTCTCATCTTGATCTGGAGCTACAACTCAATGGTAGAACATTTGCATACCATGTGCATGGTGCTAAGTTCAAACCCCAGTACTGGAGGGGGGGGGCTCCTTGTCTTGAATATCTATGATGATTTCAACACAATCATCTTAATTTTAAAAGTGTCACTTAAAACAGAGACCACTTCTGAGAGGGCCATAACCCCTTCTATCCTATCAGCTTGGACCTAACCGGTGGCTCCAACTGCTGTGGTGTGACATGGGCTGGGAAGCATTCCTAGAAATGTACTGTTAAAATCCACTCTAGCGTAGGTGCTGTGCGGCCACTCGGTTGTCTTCAGCACTATAACGAAAGACCAAAGTCCCTGACATAAACAACGTAAGGCAGGAGGACTTGCTTTGGCTCCTAGTTAGAGAACGGAGTCCACAGTTCTGGGTATGTGGAGAGGCAGAACAACATGGAACAAGCTATGCCCCCCAAAGACACACACCCCCTGGCCCACTTCCTCTCACCAGGCCCCACCCATCTTCCATAATTTCCACTGCCTCTGGATAATATTTTCCAGGGTCTGAATCCATCACTAGATTAATTAACCATTGCTTAGTTCCTAGCCCTTGTAATCTGACTGACTGAAAATGCCCTCACAGACACATCCCGGGGTGTGACTCTCAACCCATCCAAGCTCACTCTCGATGCCAACCATCCCAGTCAAAGTCTTGACACTGAGACTAATGTGGTTGTGTTTCTTCTGCTGTAGTTCCAGCCCAGATCAGCAGGTGCTGTGGGACCAGAGTCCCTAATCTCCTTCTCTATCACCCAGTTTTCCTGTACCTCTCCCTCTTGCTCCCATAGTTAGTGTCTCCCTCCCTGCCCTCTCTTCTACTTTGTAGTTGAGATCTTAGTACTTTTAGCTAAGTAGTTTATACTCCTCATTTCTTCCTCTTGCCACACCCTTGCCTCACAATCCTACAAGTGGAGTATTATCAGCCCCGTTTGCAGACTGGAAAACTAATATCTGGCCTAAAATTAAACAGCGAGTAAGTGACAGACCCAGTGGCATGCCATGCTCCCTCCAGGTCTCCCCAGCGTAGTGTCGACCAGAGTGGACAGGACAGAGGGAAGAGAACACCCATCTTCTCTCACCCCAGAAACAAAGCCTCCAATCTTTTGATTGTTGAGTATGCCTACAGTCTGCAGTGATGGCTGAGTGTGATGCCTATGCCAGGTAACAAAAGATCCCTGGTGGGGATGCACTCAATGAGTGCCTCACACTGGTCAGAATGATAAAACGCCAGTCTCCCGAGGTTGGGGAAGCCACAGGCCCTAGGGAAGATCTAACACAATTATTTCGCTATATGAACATGATGTCAAACTGCCTGTTTATAACCGTAGATCAGTGCTGCCCCAGCCTTGCTCAGAGAAGCCTTTGGCTGCGGTGGGTGACAGTTAAAGCAGGAACTGATCGAATGCTAAGAATAAGAGTGGAGCTCAGCCCTAAGTGTGACATCCATGTCACCCTCTGAGGCTCAGGAAACATCGTGGAAAGGATTCAAGAGCTGGAGGATGGGGAGAAGTGAAAAGCTGTCTCCTGGACATATGACTGTTGCACCCCCAGAACTCACAGGAGCTGCGGTGACTACTGTACAAAGCTGGCCCACCCGCTGCCATCGAGGGTGGGGAGAGGCTCAGGAGGCCCCACCCCTCCCTGAGAAGCTGTAGGCAATTAAAGGTTGGGGGTGAGAGAGTCATAGTCCTCAGTGGTGTGGCCCCTGGAGAGCCTTGTTCAAATAAATGGCTCCCCAACCCATGCTCTGGCAACCCTAATTACACGCAGTGTGTCCCAAACAATTAAAAAGACTTGCAAGTAGGTGAAGGACTTGAGAGGAAGAAGGGGTGGATAAAAAATAGGGGGAACATAGTCAAAATGGTGCAAGTCTGTGTGTGAGCAGGCGCGTGCGTGCGTGCGTGCGTGCGTGCGTGCGTGTGTGTGTGTGTGTGTGTGTGTGTGTGTGTGTGTATGAAATTGTGAAAGAATGTTTTAAAGCACAAAAACTGAAGTTTAAAGATGTACAATGATTTTAGGAATTATATGATAGTAAGATTACGAATAAATGCAAGGGAAGAATAAACACAGGAGCCATACACCAGTTCCCTCTAGGGTGGGAGAAAACGGGTTACATCGAGAAGAGAATTACATCACGGCCTTCAGCTGCGTGGGCAGTGCTTTCTTTCATCAACGTGATGTCTCAGTGCTGCTCTTGAAGTCTCTTTCAGATGGGAAATATTTTATAACCGTTAAACCAACAAACAATAACCACCAGAAACGCTCTTGCCGCTTATTATTAGGTGCAAAGAGTGGGAAACAAAATTGGATATGCACTAGGTTCTCAATTTCATAAAAAATAGAACAAGTAAAAAAAAAAAAAAAAAAAAAAAAAAAAAAACAGCTATAGGGCTTTTCCCCAGACTAGCCGACAGAAGCTGGGACACCTGATATTGCCCTTTTTATGCTGAACAGTTTATTGCAGTTTCCGAACTTTTGCACTGAGTGCATATTGCTTTTGGTATCAAAATCAAATGTTACATCTTTATTTAAAAAGATAAATTGGTTCACCTTGAGTACAGGAGTATGGTAATGTTTAGCCTGAAATAAGGAGGAAATTATTCAAACTGAGTTTGGGGATTACAGAATCCAGTTCAAGTCTTCAGCTCTCAGCTGGCAAAATTTTCTTATCTGTAAAATGCTTAAGTAATAATAATAATAATAAATGAGTATCTTTCCAGATTGCCTCAAGGGGCATTGTGGGAGTGTGATGAGGTGATGTGTACCTTGCTTTTTTCCTCTCTCATTTTGTGAGACAGTACTTGACATACACAGCACAATGGAAGGAGGGTGTGCTGTGCTCCTCAGCTTCATATGGGTCAGTCCATCATGGGTGCCACAACAGCTCACATCTTCGTAGAGAAGAAACCGAATGGCACTCTGATAGGAAGGGGCCAGGGCAGGACGGAATTCCCAAGAGCACGTCCCCCAACAAGAACCCACCTCCGACATTTTACCACCTCCCAGCTGTACCGTCCTGTTTTGAGTCCACCAAGGGATTGATCCATCCATTAGGTCACAGTCTCATGATGTGGTCGCCTGTGGAAATACACTCACAAACACACGCGGGAGTGTGCTTCGTCAATCTCCTAGGTGTCCCTTAATACAACCAAGTTTACAATTGAGTTCATTTGGTGGTTTTGTGATCCACAGATGGCCATTGGGCAAGACTGTAGTAGACACCGAGAAGGAAAAGCTGAGCTCCCCGGGGGGCCCTGATACTCGAGGACAAGTGCATTGTGGGAACAATGCAGGACAGGGTGACAGACTATCTGCACAGCCTAGAGAAGGGGATGTGATGACCCCTGTTGAGGGACAGACTGATCCGAAAGGAAGAGACTGACGTCATTACTATGTAGCAAGGAGAGATAAACTTTGACCTCAAGAGAACAGACTCCTACAAACCAAGCAAACACCCTTCAGACGGCATAAGAGTGACATGAAAGAAACAAGTCCAAGTGTCGTGTGAACCCTGCTTCCTCTCAGTCTCTCCTCTCAGATCTCTTCGTTTGTATCAAAGGGTGAGATGCACACACGCCTGGAGAAAATGTTGCTGGCAGAACAGACTGAAGCCCAGATTTTATACTCAGCCTCGTGTTGGGATTAGAGCCTGGCAATGGAACAGGGCACCAGGCAGGCAAGGGCAGTTGCCTAGAAAACAGTGGAATTCTCCAAAGAAGCCACCGCCAGGAGACACGCCGTGCCTGTAGGGTATAACTGATCAGTGCTAGCAGCAGAGAGGACATGAACTCCTGCAGTGGCCTAAAGAAGGCTCAGAGTGGTGAGGAGACTCGTTATTGGAGGCAGAAGTGTGCTAGAAGAATGAAGCTGCCATTCTCTGAACTCGGTTTTAGAATTCCTGACATGGGACTGAAGAGATGTCTCAGTGGTTAAAAGCACTGATTGCTCTTCCAGAGGGCCTGGATTCAGTTCCCAACTTCCAGTGCCCTCTTCTGGCTTCTGTGGACACCAGGCACACATGTGGTGCACGTACATACATGTGGGGAAAGCACCCATGAACATAAACTAGTAAAGTCATTTAAAAAAGAGTTCCTGCCATTTTCACGACCCTCCCATTGTGCGAACACTGGTATTATCTTCCCCGTTTTGCAGATGAGGAAACAGGCAGGGATCCATGTAATGCCTTGCCTGCAGCTGGGCTGTGGAAAAGCCAGAATTCTGAATCAGTTGTCTGGAGCACCTCTGTCTGTACAGACTGCTGGGGGCTCCCAGGCAAGCTGTTCTGAGAGCTCAGAGGTGCGCAGGTGTGTTGGAGCTAGAGCACAGGGCTAACACCTGCAGAGGGATCCCTGACAGCATTCTGGGAGCGAATCTTTCTACAGAGCCGACAGCCCTGTGGCAATGCTGAGATTACTAATGAGGGATTTCCTCTTGTGTCTTTCAGCTCACAGCCCCGCATTTTCCCGTGGTGATCAAGCTGGGACATGCCCATGCTGGCATGGGAAAGGTACGTGAAGAGCTTGAACCAACACAGTCAGTACAACCACAGCCCCCCCCCCCCCCCCGACTATCTGCTGCCACTCTCCACTGGCACAGTCCCCCAGAACTCCCCCAGACTATCTGCTGCCCCTCCCCACCGGCACAGTCCCCCAGGACTCCCCCAGACTATCTGCTGCCCCTCCCCACCGGCACAGTCCCCCAGGACTCCCCCAGACTATCTGCTGCCCTCCCCACTGACACAGTCCCCCAGGACTCCCCCAGACTATCTGCTGCCCCTGCCCACCGGCACAGTCCCCCAGGACTCCCCCAGACTATCTGCTGCCCCTGCCCACCGGCACAGTCCCCCAGGACTCCCCCAGACTATCTTCTGCCCTCCTCACCGGCACAGTCCCCCAGGACTCCCCCAGACTATCTGCTGCCCCTCCCCACCGGCACAGTCTCCAGAAGAAAGTGTCAGAAGGAATCCACAGTCCACCTCCCTCTGCTCCCACCTCACTGTTCTAAGCTTGCCTTGCATAGACTGTCTCTCTCGCTCAGCCTGAGCTCTGAACATCCCCTTGAATTGATAGCTTCCAGTTCTCCATGATTATAGCTTAAGAGACATGAAGGAAAAACCTTTGTTGGCAGTGATTCTTTTGTACCAAGTAGCTATTACCTTCTCCTCGCGTTGTAAGCTCCTGTGTGATTTGTCCCTCTGTCCCCTGCTGGGCTAGCACGCCAAAGTGCAAACAGGGCCGCACAGCAGGTGCCCCTGGAGTTGGCGGCTTCTGCCGAACTAAACAATGTGTCTTACACAGACCACATCCAGGGCACCTGTATTGGTCAGCCTCTCAGTTGCAAGTGTCAGAGAGCAACTAGCTTTGGAGAAAACAACCAAGCCATTTGGACCTCTGACTGAAGTCTCTCTTTCCAGCGCCATGTCTCATGGGAGATTGCTTGGGTTCATGGACCTACCTCCAATGAGAGGAGAGCGGGATGGGTCGGCCCCAGTCAAGGGGAAAATCCAATCCTAGAGTTGTGTGCAGTGGGGAGCTAGAGCAGTATACTTCCAGGCCTCAGCAAGAGCTAAGTGATTGGGGGGGGGGGGCTTGACCAGCTCAGACAGCTGTACAACTGTGCACTTCAGGCCTGTATTCTTCTCCACCTGCCAGACTGCCCTGTGATCTGAGAGGGTCAAAGGTTCAGGGGGAAGCAGGGCAGGGTGGGGCAAGTTCAACACCAGCCTCTTGAGGCCTGCTCGCTCGTTAGATGGTGATTCCAATCAGCCTTTAAAATGAATTAGCTTTTTTTTTTTTTTTTTAATGTGAATCAGCCTTCTGCCTCTGTGACAAAATGTGTAAGAAAACCAGCTTCTAGGAAGTTTGTGTGTGTGTGTCTGGTTTTGCCTGTTTCAGAATTTTTGATTCACAGTCACTTGTTCACCACAGCAGAGAGTGTGGTGGGTCAAAGGTGTTCATATGAGGGCAGCTGAAGAGAAAGACTGATAGAATCTGTGACAGAGCCACTCCCCTGGAAGCCCATTGAGCTATGAATCCATTGACGAGGTCTGAGCCCTCCTGAGCCAATCACTCCCACCCCACCCCCAAGCCTCTTCTTCTAAATTGCTACAATGGGGGTCAAACATTCAGCACTTGAGTTTGGGGAGGATATTTAATATCCAAACCATAATATCTCTGTGCAGACTCCTTAGAACATCCACAGGATAAAGAAAGGAATGTTTGCCTCTTTTCCCATTACTGTATCCCAGGACCCAGGATGGGTCTGGTGAACAGTGAGGGATCCCCCTCTAGAACCCTATTCCTTCTTTGCCCACCCCCTCCTCCACCTCTACAATCTGTCTCTAGCCTCCTCCTCCTCCTCCTTTGAGCTAAAAGCGCCCTCCCCATGGTTCCCAGTGGCCTTCATGCTAATTCAGTGGATAGTCTTCTGTCCTGAACTGATGTCTCTACATCGCTTAAGCTTTCTGAGCGTCCCTTCTCATCCTCAAACTAGGACAAATTCTCCTGCACCACCCCTGACCATGGCCATACTGTAAGCACACTGTTATCTCTCAGTAACTCCCTCAGCTCCAGGTGCCATCCTCATGTCAACAGCCCCTGAGTCGTATTTCCTGTATCTCCAATTACCTCCTGTGTTTTGTCACCATGTCTCCATGGAAACATCGCAAACAATGTCCATTATCTCTTTGCCTCCCCTTCATCCTCTTCCTCTCCTGTGACTTCCATCTTCACAGCAGATACCCGTCATCCAGTTACTTCAAAACTGAAATCAAAGGACGAAGGTAGCTCAGGGGTAGAGTGCTTGGCTAGCATATCCCAGGCCCTGGGTTATCTTCCATCTCCAGCACAAACAACTCAGAGACAGATGAGTCATCTCTACTGTCTCCATGACCAAATGGTCACCAAGGTCTTGTCACTTGACCCTTGTTTCTCTAGTTGCCCCGTTCCATCTGTCCACTGGCACCATCTTGGACAGCTCTGGTGAAGTTAGAGGACTCCCAAGTACATAATTAAATCCCTAAAGCTTAAAATAATCCCCAAGAAGAAATAAGGAAGTGCCTACAGAGATGGATGTAATACATAGGCAAGAGGGATTTCCCAGAGGTCAAGAAGTCAACCCCCAAAGCAAGGTGATAGAGACAAATAGACACGGGTTTTCAAGAATGCTGACATGGAGGAAAGGGGGCTTCTCTCCTTAGATTTGAAATGAGAAAGCTTACAGGGAACACTCCGGGAAAGCTGACTGAGCAGATGACATCACGTTCATGCTGAGAGGGTAAAGAACACAACATGTACCTCCTGCAGTCCTTGTACCTTCTCCCAAGAAGGGACATGGGCAGCTGGAGTCCAGCAGGGAAAGCATGCCCCGAAGACACCTGGTGAGGAGGTGTCAATGACTTGGTGTTTTGCAAAGCCCCCTCAGGACCCAGTGGGTGCAGTCACTGACCCACCCTCAAGCACATGCGCTCCTGTGGTACACCCACAGACCTGTGCCTGTCTACCTGGGAGGTCAGACAACCAGCAGGACCCAGTCCCTGCCCTCAAAAAATTGTGGAGACCATCTCATATGTAAGGAAGGATAAAGCCAGGTGTGATGACAACCATAATCCCAGTTCTCAGGAGGCTAAGGTAGTAGGGTCACAAGTTCAAGGCCAGCCTGAGCTGCCCAGTGAGACCCTATCTCAACAGTAAATAATATTTATACATGGGGCATGATGGAAGACTATGCGAAGACTGTGGAACTTAAAGGAAAGAATTCAATCCCACCTAGAACATGGAGTCTCTTACCACAGTGGAATCTCTCAAGCAGGGGAGAGCTGAAAGACCTCTGTTCTACACAATATGGAAATATTTTGAGCAGATCACAACAATTCAATAAATGGATTAATCCATTCATGACATCAGAGCCCTCACGAGCCATTCACCTCCCAAACCACCTGGGAAAGACGTCTGAATGAGTTGACACTTGATTTCAAAAGTCAAGTGGGTAGTGGTCAATGGCGAGTAAGAGTGTGCCACTGAGAAGAGCAGAATCGAGCTGCCGAGATGGCATGGGAAAGCTGCACAAGGCTGGGTGGGCCTGGAGGCTTAAGGAACACAATAAACCAGGAAAAAAGCAAGACAGAGATGGACTAACTCCTTTGCATTAAAACGAAGAACAGTGGGTACCATGAGGCACAGGAATCAAATCTAGGGACACACAACATTTGGGAGGTGCTTAGACAAGCAGGGTAAAATCATTGGTCTCCTGGTTAGTTTTTTGTTTGGGCGGTTTGGAGTTTTATTGTTGTTGTTGTTATTTTCAGCTTGACACAAACTGAAGTCATATGGGAAGAAGGAACTTAATTGAGTATCACCTCCATCAGCCTGTACACAAGTCCATGGGGCATTTTCTTGATTACGATCCATGTGGGCAGTACCACCCCAGGTAGGTGGTCCTGGGTGGTAAAGAAAGTAAACTGAGCAAGTCCTGGGGAGAAAGCCAGGAGGCAGCATTCCTTTATGGTCTCTGCCTCCAGGTCCTTGCCCTGACTCCCCTCTGTGATGGACTGTGATTTGGACATGTAGGCCAAAAACCCATCTCCTCCCCAAGTTCCTATTGGTTGTGGTGTCTATCACAGCAATAGAAAGAAAACTAGGGGGCGGATATGCTATGGAGCTTTCCAGAAGTCGGGGGAAGAAGTAGCAGGGAGTCTGCTTCCCAAAGGACACTAGGCTATGTCTGGAAACAATGTTAGTTGTTACAGTTGGGGGAATGTGGGGTCCTTCTGGATCCTGCCAGCAGGAAGCCAGGGAGCTGCTAAACACCCCACCATGCACAAGATAGCCTCCCACAACAAAGAACCATACAGCCCCAAACATCAGCAGCATCCGATGGAAGGAAAAATCATTGCATTTGGGTAAAATTGATTTTATTTCCTCTGTTGAATATTTTATAAGACTGGAAACAATATGATGCTGTGGGGATTGTAGAGTTTGACATCTTTCAAAGTCCAGAGGGAATTCCCTATCAGTGGATCCATGGCTGTGGAGTCAACCAAGCACAGACCTGAACTGAATAAGAAAAATTGCCTGGATGCCAGCCTGGTCTACAGAGCAAGTTTCAGGACAGCCAGGGCTACACAGGGAAACCAAAAAGACAAAAGAAAAAATTGCCTCTATACTGAAAATGTCTATTTTTCTTGCCATTATTCCCTAAATGTGTGACAAGTATGTATATGTGCTGTATATTATAGGTATACAGAAAGTTCAGCTACTATGCCATTTTATATAAGGACATGAGTATTCACAGACATGAGGTTTTTACAGTCTTCACACTACTAAGTTTTCAATGTTTCCTCCTTGGAAGCAGCACATCACAGCAACTAAGGATCTTCATTTGAATCTAGATTCCACCACTTGTGTGTTGTGATGCTGTAAGTTACCTAACCTCCCGCACCATAGAAGGAACCATAATTCCTTCTTTTGCAAAGCGAAAATAATGAACATAACAATCTCACATGCTGGGTGTATGGATTAAGAGAAACTTGTAAGTCGTAGCTCAGTGCCTGGAACAAGTGGGCACTTGGTGGATATTAGAACGAAGGATACCTGGACCTGCTCTGAGGACTCCAAATTCAGCTGAAGTCAGCAGGAGAGAGATGAGTAAGCAGTGTCAGAGACTATGAGCTCTTGTCACTTGGCTACAAGTTCAGTATGAGTCAAATGAATGTCAAGTTGCCAAAAACATCAGCAAATGCCAAATATGTATGGGTGAAAATGGACTCCTCTGCATCACTCATTGAGAAAAATGAAATATAACTAAAAATGACAGAACTGATAACACTAACTGTTGGCAAGGACACAGAACCTATTGTCTAAAATGTAGCTAAAAATGAAGAGGATTGATAACACTAAGTGTTGGGGAGGAGGGGGGGACCTATTGTCTAAAATGTAGCTAAATGTAGCTAAAAATGAAAGGATTGATAACCCTAAGTGTTGGCAAGGACAGGAACCTATTGTCTAAAATATGGCTAAAATGTAGCTAAAAATGAAAGGACTGATAACACTAAGTGTTGGCAAGGACACAGAACCCATTGTCTACTAAGGTGAAGACAAAGGACTTCTTTGGACATGTCTGGTTCTAAATGCTTCATGCACAGACCAAAGCATTTGTTTATGGCAGTTTTGATGTGAGTCAGAGTAAGCCCTTTCTTGCTGGTGTCGATTCTGTCAGTCCCTTAGCCACAGCCATGAGAGCATCAACTACGACACCATCAGCATTAGAAAACAAGTTCAAGGCATCCGCTAGGGAGGCTCAGGCAAATGGATGGCTTGAGCCCAGGAGTTAGAGGCTAACCTAGGGAGCATAGTGAGACCTTGTTTCAAACAAAGAGTCAAGTGTAAGTCCCAAACATAGTGTGGTGGAAAACACGCAGCACATTTCACCAGGTTCTGACCTGACTTCCCATGCACTGGTTATATGCACTTCAATTTCCACAACTCTAACACAGACACAATAAAGTCCCACCTAGGGCTGTAATGACAACAGAATAAATACATCCATCTGTGCTTAGGAGGGTGGCAGGTAAAGCTGGCATACATTCACTGCAAGAAAGCTTCGAAGTCCAGTAGCAAATGTGAATTATTATTTTGATTAACCACTTACTGAGCTAAAGCAAGCAGCTGCTCATAACAAACAAAGAGGGAAGGAATTTAATTCAGTTCTGGGTAAACTCCTAAAATAAGGGCAACAGTTTCCAGCACAAGCAGCTAACCCCACCTGGGAGTTGCCCTGGGCTTACTTCCCCAGATTCTCCCTGTCAGAGCTTGAATTCTAGCACCCCACTCAGAAGATAAAACCTGAGGCTCAGAGAGGAGCAGGACCTTGCCCAGGCCACACAGCACTAGAATACCCCCCAAACAGAGAAGAAATGAGAGTTGAGATATTTGGCCCCATTCACACTTTTGAGACAGGAATGTAGTAATTGTGATAGTAATGCAAACTATAGCAATGCAGAAGTCTCCTTTATCCAGGGATGATAAGTTCTACCACCCCCAAGTGAAGGCCTGAAAACACAAAATGTGCCAACGTATGTCTGCAGTTTTTACAACTTCCCTTTGGCATATGCAAATTGATAACTCTTGCAAATTTCAGGATCACCATAAGGTAAAACAAGGGTCACCTGACCCCCAAGCACAGCAATACCTAGACTAGTGGTTTTCAACATTCCTAATGCTGCAACCCTTTAATCCAGTTCCTCATGTTGTGTGACCCCAACCATAAAATTATTTTCATTGCTACTTCATAACTGTAATTTTGCTACTGTGATGAGTCATAATGTAAAGATCCATGTTTTCCAATGGTCTTAGGTAACCCCTATGAAAGGGCCATTCAACTTCCAAAGGTGTCAGGACCCACAGGTTGAGAAATGCTTGTCTAAACAGTAGTTCTCAACTCTGAGAACTACTGAGTGACTCACTGGAGGGTAGCATATACTGCACGGAAATGCTGCAGAAGGATGGTTCATACCAGGAGCAGCTAGCTGGGAGGAGGCTGGGACACACTGTCATCATTCTACTCAGAGTGGCATGGGACAGAAGTTTAGGAATTATTTATTCCTGAAATTTTCCATTTGATATTTTCAAATTTCAAATAGCTATGGAAAGCAAAACCATGGGTAAAAGGAGACTATCATAATCACAATAGTGATTAAAGGAACCAATATGACAGACAGATAATATAAGACAGATATAAGAGATAGATAGATAGATAGATAGATAGATAGATAGATAGATAGATAGATTTTGTATTTAATTTACAGATGGGGAAATTGAGGCATGGGCAAGAAATGGTGGAGTTGGAGTCCTGCGGCAGTCTGGCTGAGCTCAGAGGAGTAAAGGGTGTGGCCACTGAGATGATAGCAGCTTTCGGAGAACTAGAGGTCCTAACTCTTCCGGCTGCATACACAGCACTGCCCTTCTGAAAGGAAGTGAGTGGCAGGGCTAAGGCACCCTGCAGTAGTTCCACGTGTTCTGGAGGACCAGGTGTCGGTCCCCGTGTGCAGTGCTTGCAGCAGCTGCATCATCTCCCACACTGCCACTTGCCCCAGTTCCCTGCCGTCATCAGCTCCAAGCAGCCTGGACTCAGCTCCCTTCCCTCAGGCTGACTCACGTAGCAAGCTTTCCCAGCACTGTGTTCTGTCAGTGGGAGGAAGTGGTCCTCAAACTCCATGCTGGAGAGGGAGGAGAAGAAAATAATCAAGTGGAGGACTAGGGCCCAGGGGATCAGTTAACAAATCAAAGATTCTTCTGCCACTGGGAGTCTGCCAGAAAGGAGAATCATCAGTGTCCTGTGGTCAGCAGAAGCCTGTAGAATGTGAGTGACGCCACGTGCAGGAGAAGAATGGTCAGGGCCCTGCTTCCATGAAGAAGGGTAATCCATTGCATATTTATACACACACACATTTCACACATGACCACACGAACAGCCTATATACCCTTATTTTTATTTCTGCCTTTGAATACTAAAATACTACCCTTCTAAACTCTCAGAGGCTGGGGACAGGTATTCTATGGCTCTGTCAGCCTAGTATGTGTCATACTGAAGACAGAGTCATGGAGATCAGGAGGGAGCTCATTTTTCTAGCAAGGATTCAAGGCTTTGATCTTCCCCTGTGGACTTCATCTTCCACTTCCCACATCCTTGTATCATCCTTGGTTCACTGGAAAGAGCTTCGGCCTAGATTCAAGAAACCTGAACTGTCCTGCCAGCCCCTACATCCCTGGGGCCAGCACTGTTCCTGTGGGCCAGTTATTAACATAAATGCGGTTTCTCCATATGTGCATGAGCATATTCTACTTACCCATCACTTGAAGAGCTGAAATGCAGGAGATGGCATGTGACTGTGGAGTCGGGAGGAAGGCTGCAGAGGGACATGGCTTCAGACTCCAGTATTCCTTGGTTGTGAGCTTGCTCTGCCATTTGCCATCACCGGGAACTTGAGAAAATGCCTTAACTTCCCGGGACTTCTATCTCACTGAGATAGCTCAGAGCAGATTTTGGTGTTGAGCAAAGGAGGAGAGAGAGTGCATTAACAGTTTCCACCTATCTGTGTGAGAGGATGCACCCTCTGAGCCTGCAAGTGTCCCTGGAAATTAGTTCTAAGCCCTGGTTTGCATAGGTCCCCACGGGTCATCTTATCAAGATTAAGGGTTAGCAGCAGAGAAGAGCCGGGACACTGGGTAAAGTGTCCTGTGTGGCATGAAGACCTGAGTTCAGATCTGTAGCACCCATGGAAAAGCCAGATGTGGTAGCACCTGTTTATAACAGAGATGTTGTGGGAACAGAGGCAGGTGGATCCCAGAGCCTCCTTGGCCAGGCCAATCTAGCTAAAACAATGAGCTCCAGGTTCAGAGAGACCCTGTCTAAAAGTAAGGAGGAAAGTGGTAGAGAGAGACATTTGACATTGGTATCTGGGCTCCACACATGGACACACACAGGTGTATACACGCTTCACACACACACACACACACACACACACACACACACACACACACACGAGGGTCAGGATCAAGTTCAGCAGGTCCTACAGCTCCCTCTTTTTGCTGCCTAGTGAAGAGATATCAGTGACCTTGGTGTTTTGCAAAGCCCCCTCAGGACCCAATGGGTGCAGTCACTGACCCACCCTCAAGCACATGCGCTCCTGTGGTACACCCACAGACCTGTGCCTGTCTACACTAGGAGTCAGACCACCAATAGGACCCAGTCCCTGACATCAAAAAATTGTGGAGACCATCTCATATGCAAGGAAGAATAAAGCCAGGTATAATGACAACCATAATCCCAGTTCTCAGGAGGCTAAGGTAGTAGGGTCATGAGTTCAAGGCTAGCCTGAGCTGCCCAATGAGGCCCTATCTCAACAGCAAATAATATTTATACAAGATTTATACATGGGGCATGATGGAAGACTATTCCAAGACTGTGGAACTTAAAGGAAAGAACTCAATCCCACCTAGGACATGGAGTCTTTTACCACAGTGAAATCTCTCAAGCAGGGGAGAGCCAAAAGACCTCTGTTTTACACAATATGGAAACACTTTGAGTAGGGTACAACATGGTCATAACAATTCCATAGATAGATTAATTCATTCGTGAGGTCAGAGGCATAAGGAACACCCTGGTGGAATCATTTCTTCCCAATAAAAGGCAAAAAGCAAGCTTGGGGGAGAGTAGATGTCTAAAGGACTCCACAGAGCCCCACCGAGGAGCATACAGTACCTTTGAGACGAGCACTGACCTTTCACGGAAGAATGACCCTCGTTTTCTGGTCCACCGGCCTCACACCAGGCCTAAAGCCAAGATCAGTAAGATTCATCTCAGAGAATGAAGAAAAGGTTGATGACTATCAAACCTACGTTCCAAAAGGTGTGTACCCTGCCACCTGCAGGCCCTATCTGTCTCAGGGACAGAAGTCTGTCCACAGCCTCCTATGGAAGAACTAAGAATAAGTCACCTTTTCTTGTGGATGTCAACACCCTCCAGGGAGCGCATCATATCTAAAGAAAGACAAAATCATCTTGGAGCAGATAAGATTTCCTTCCTGTTTCCCTGTCAGTGTCTGCCAGCATATCCTGACTCTGTGTATATATATGTGCCTTCCTCTTGGGGGTCCTCAGCAAGAGGAGTTCCACGTAATCGCTGGCTCCCACTCTCTCCCCACTGTTAGAGAGTCATAGAGAGAGTACAATGCAGGACTAGAGAGGCAGCTTGATTGGCCAAGTACTGGCCTTAACAGCATGAGGGCCAAGAATCTGTGTTTTGGTTTGTAAAGCCAGGTATGGTGGCATGCACTTGTCATCCCAGTTCAGGGAGGCAGAGACAGGTAGATCCCTGAGGTTCACTGACCTGCCAGTCTAGCCGAATCTGTTGTTTCCAGGCTGATGACCCTATCTCAGAAGACAAGGTAGAAGTCTCCTGAGGTACAATACACATAAATGCATGGGGATACCAGAGAGAGAGAGAGAGAGACAGAGAGAGAGAGAGAGAGAGAGAGAGAGAGAGAGAGAGAGAGAGAGAGAGAGAGAGAGAGAATACAATGAGCAAACCATTTTTATGGGTTTTTGCTGTCAAAACCTACTTTATAGGTGAGATAAACTAAGACCAAGAAGTTACTCTCACAAGACTGCACATGACATTCCCACACTGTTTCCTTGTGTTCTGGTGCCCATGCTTAAGGAGGCGAGCTTCCAGAAAGTTCTACCAGCCCGTACAGAACACAGCCTGGTGTCTATCAGGAAGAGTCCAGTCTTATTGTCAGCCCACAGGAGAAGCAGTGTCCTTCCTGGCGTCTCAGCACAGACAGCTGCCCAGCAAGCTTCCTGGGGAAAACCCATCACATCTCTGGCTTCTTGGGAAGAGCTGGAGTTTGGGGAAGCAGGCAGTTATGTTTGTCCAGGAAGGCCAGGAGCATAGAGTGTGGGCTTGTTGTCTGGGAGTGCGCACATGCATGCTCTCATTCTCAGACTCCACTAAGCCTCCGGACAATGAGGCAGCAGTGGCAGAGCCTGTGTCTGTTGCCCTGACTTCTGGCCTCGGCCCCAAGAATTATCCCACTGACACACCCACACTCCCAGGCTGAGGCCTGAAATGCTAGGAAGGTCAGTGCTGAGATGATAAATGCTAACCAGCCTTTTTTTTCCCACACCACGGTACTTGAACATGGCGGTGTATATACAAAGATCCACCGGAAGTCGAAGGGTTGGGTCTGGGGTTCCCAGACACCTAGGAGACAAGGGTCAGCAGTGTTGGCATCTGTTAGGATGTGTTAGGTGATAGCTCAAGTGCATGTGACTCTGGAGTCAGACAGGCCCAAGCTCCTCCACTGCCCTGTCAATTAAGAGTGCCTCATAGGAGGACCACCAGCTCAGCAACACTGGAGCCTCTTGGAAATGCAGAATGCAGGTCGGCCCCAGCCCTGCTCCACCAGCATCATAGCCTGACAAGATGTCCAGGTTGCTCATGTGCATGGCCATGGCTTGAGACCAGAGGATGCAATCTCAGATGGCCCAGGGACCAGGAATTCCACAGTGAATCAGGGATGTGGGCAACCTAGAGGCAAAGGCCATGCTAGTAGGTAGGACAGCTAAGACTCAGCTCCAGGCACTTAGGACTGGGAGACCGGGAAGCCTGGGGACACCTGGTCTTCTCTTTCTCTTATTATGTCTGCTCCCCCTTGTCATTAATCTTGAGCCACCAGCTTGGTGCCTCCAGTTTTACATTATAGACATGGAGGTTGGGTTTCACTTTGCTGAGGGCTGCAGAGACCAAGGTGAAGTCCCAGCTCAGATACATCTGAAGTCTATAACCTTGGGCCAGCACTGAACTCTGGGGTCTTTTGTTTCTCACTTGTGAATGACTAATAACCCCCTAAC
The DNA here is from genome assembly GCF_004664715.2 of Peromyscus leucopus. Taxonomy (NCBI): domain Eukaryota; kingdom Metazoa; phylum Chordata; class Mammalia; order Rodentia; family Cricetidae; genus Peromyscus; species Peromyscus leucopus. The sequence goes on along the minus strand of NC_051078.1, from coordinate 47,126,199 downwards.
TGGATGAGGGACTATCCCACAGGCACTCTTAGGAAGATGTTGGCTTGCCTCCTCTAGATCTGAGCTGCTTCCAAAACTGTCCTGTGTAGGCAGATCACCAGGGGATCAGCAGCCTGCGTGGAGGTTGGGAGGTACTTTCTGGGCTTCTAAGAAGGCTGCAGGTGATGTCAATGCTTCTGGTCCATGATCTAGGTCAAAGTTCAGCAACTTGCATTTTACTCTTCAGTGACCATATGTTCTCTGTTGCAGCTGCTGACCTTGCCCCTGAAGAACTAAACAGCATGGATAATACATAGGTGGATGTGTATGGCTGTCTCCCCATAGAACTTTTTGTGTGGACACTGAAATTTCAATTTCGGGGCCAGGAGATAACACAGGCCATAAAATACTTGCTGCATAAGCAAGCCCCTGAATGTGATTCCCAGAACCACGTAGGATAGCACACATACCTGTGATCCCAGTGCTGGGGAAAGGGAGACAGGCAGATCCATAGCTTGCTGGCTAGACTAGCCAAATTAACAAGCTCCAGGTCCTAGTGAGAGACTCTGAAAAAAAAAAAAAAAAAAAAAGAGTGGCCTATGTCTGAGGAAAGACAGCCAAGGACAACCAACATACACACACATACAGCATATTCATGCACACCCACCCAACCCCATACACACACACTAGAGAACTTTTGTTTCATGTCAGTTTCATAAATCATGGAATATTTTTCATCTTTGTATTTATTTCAGGTATTTAAAGAAGTAAACACCATCTCGGTTTTGATTTGTGGCAGGTGTGTGTGTGTGTGTGTGTGTGTGTGTGTGTGTGTGTGTACACATATGTCCTTCCCAGGCTGGCATCAAACTTGTGATTCACCTGCTCCAGTCTGTAGAGTCTTACACCATTGTTCTTGACTAAGAAACACCAGCTCTAACTCATGAATTGCATCACAATAGGCCACAGGTCAGTCTTAGCACTCAGGTGTAAGTTAGCAGAACTCTGTCCAAGACCATCTGGTCCTCTTTCTCACCTGCCAGATAGACAGCTAAGGGTATTTAAGCTACACACACACACACACACACACACACACACACACACACACACACACACACACACCTCACACCCGTCTTCAGAGCTCTCCCTGCCTAGGCAGAAAAACCAGTCCTTCACCCTGCACAATGGGCAGGAGCTGGGTGGAGGAGGTGTCACACTCAGGGCTGACACTTGTCTGGTGCCTCCCTTCCCTTCCATTCAGTCTTACAGGCAGCTACATGCAGTAAAAGTGTGACCCAAAGAATCGGTGGCCTGCGCTCTCATCACCAGCCCACGGACATCTGATTTATTAAGGAGAAAAGAGGAAAGGAGTCCAACCTGATAAGCAGGAAAATTGGCTCCCACATAGTCCATTAAGTTCCCATCATGGTCATCCCCCACCTCTTCCCACGCCTGGAGGCGAGTAAACAGCAGCAGGGTGTGAACGTACTTTGGGTTCTGGCTTCTGGACTTCAGAAGGCTTTTGAGGATTTGAGACCAATGGCTTGTGATGGCCTGAATGCCGGCATCCTTCCAAACGTTGTAAGTTGGGCCTTTATGCGTACCTCAAAGTGATGTTGGAGAGGCCTCTAGGAAGCGATTAGATCATGAAGGCACCACCCTCATGAACAGAGTTATGAAAGAGGCAGGGACAGTGTGTCCCGCAGTGTGTGGACACAGGAAAAGCCTCGTCTATAAAGTCCTTATTGGACACTGAGTCTCCTCATCTTGATCTTGGATGTTCCAATCCCAGAACTGTGAGTCATGGACTTCCGTTGTTCATCAATTGCAGTCAAAGTTATTTTGTTATAGCAATCCAAAAGGCTAAGGTGTGGCTCTTGCACTTGTCCAATCCATATTGACAGATGTGATGCCTAATTATTTTAAGCTTCAGAGTCAGTGAATGTTAAGTGACTATTTTAGCAAATACATTTGTTACTTTTCTTGAAGCTGCGACAAGAACCTGACAGGAGCAGCTTAAGGAAAGAAAGGATTGCAAGGGGAAGTCCATGATGTCAGAGGATCCCTGTCCATCAAGACAGATGCTCCTCACAGGACAGCTGAGGATGAGGGTGTGCATGCATATGCTGTATGTGTGTGTGTAGAAGCAACTATAGTCTTCAAAGGCCCACTCCTAGTAACCATTTTTTTTCTAACAATCAGACCCCACCTCCTTTGGGATCCACAGCCTTCAAAATATCACCATGAGATTCAAAATGTGAGCCTGTGGGAGGTGTTTTGAATCCAAATACTAATAAGACACAAATGCAAGGCTACTACAAAGCTCAGCAAACTGATACTGAATCCAAATCCTACTCTCACATACACTGGGTTTTGTTGATAAAGCTTTATTGTACCATGGCCCTATCTATTGGTAAATAGGCATACTGGTGGAGAGCTTGGTTTTGCACTGGGGTATCATACTTGAGTAGTTTGTATAGCCTGAAAATTCTAGAAAATTTACCATTGGACACTATAGAAAAAGTTTACTAATCCCTAGCTTAATACAATACTTTTGTATTTCAAAAATTTAGTAGCACAAACCCCAATAAGTAACACATCTTTCCCTGTTACCCAATTCCACAATACTATTGTTACACTGGGTAAGTGTCCCAGACCCACATCTGCCCTCGCTGTGTGCAAGGTGCCCTCATCTTTTCTAGTGGGTTTCATTTTTAAAGTGTTGTTCATGGCCCATTCAATTGATTGGATGCCCCATTTCAAACCAATAGTATGAAAATACTACAAAACATGTTGTATTAATTTACTCAAGGAATATGTATCCATTGCCTTCTACATGCTAGGCACTATTCTAGACACTTAGAGTTGCAATATGGAGTCCAGTGTGCTGGAGTGCTGCTATTCTAACGGAAGTCAGCCTGTGATGAGTCACATGGGACAAAGGGCTCTGAAGCAGAATGCTATGGGCAAGCATGTTCTTCCGGAGGCAGGAGCCTGTGAGTTAAGCACTGGAAGGGAAAAGGGGCAGGTGCTGGGGGAGAATCATGCCAATAACATAAAGGAAGCAGAATGAAATGAACCCCACAGCAGCAGTATTACATTGATGTAAAATATCCCTGATGGGGGATGAGTCTCCACTGACTTATTGATTTGTCCCTGAATGTGTGAATGTGAGGTGACCTTGGCCTTCAGACTCCCGAGGAGCTCCCTTTAGAGTGGGGACAGCTGCCACATAAGTAATACAGGATGGGGACCCCTGATCTTAAATGCTGTTAGTGTTTTGGATGTAGGTTTTTTTTTGGACTTGGGGCTATTTGTATACAAGTAATAAGATATTTGGGGGAAGGGACCCAAGTCTAAACACACAACTCTATTGTTTCCTTTATATGTTATGTTCTGGCTTGAATGTGATTTTATGCAGTATTTTTTATCATATGCATACCCGTAATACACATGCATGTGTTTGCATATTTGTGTGTGTACTATGTATAAACATGCCTCTGTGTGTGAGTGCCCACATGTGTGCAGGTAGGTGCATGTATGTTCAAGTGTGGAAGCCTGAGGTTGACATTGGATATTTTGGTTGCTCATCACCTTATATACTGAGGCAGGTCGTCTGGCTGTACCTGGAGCTCATCATTTTGGATACCCCGGCAAGCCAGCTTGTTTCAGGAACTCCCTATCTCTACCTCTCTTGTGCTGGACTGACAAGCAGGCCACCACACTCAGCAGGCTTCTACATGGTTCCCAGGATCAACCTCAAGTCCTCAGGCTTATGTGGCAGCATTCTACCCACAGGACCATCTCCCTGCCCTGAAGTGTATTTTTAGTGTGCCCAAGCTTAGAGTGTGACCTGTTACATGAGGCCAGACTTTGCCAACATAGCATCATGTCAATACTTAAAAGTTCCAGATTTTGGAGCATTTTGGGTTTCCAATTTCACATGAGGGATGCTCAACCTAATCTGAAATAGTCTATATTCATAATGAAATACTTGAGGTGGAACACAAAATTCATTTTTGTGTAATATATAGAACAGACATATAACCTGAAGGCAATGTTTTAGCAATATTGGTGATAATTTTGTGCATGAAAACTGTTTAATGGTATGGAATTTCCCACTTGGTCATCATGCTAAAATGCTTAGAAAGTTTCACATTTTTGGATTATTTAAGATAAGGCCCAATGGTGGTAGGTACTAAGCAAGGAATGGCCACGGTAGAATTCACAGAGAGAAAAGTCTCTAGTAGCAGTGTGTAGAGGGAGCCAGAGAACAGAGGTGGGGGACAGAGACAAGAATCCCAGGGCCCATGAGAAAGAACAGCAGTTCTGAGAAGAGATGACAAGGGTTGATCCCAGGCAGGACCCAAAGCAAGAGCAATGAGAAAAAAGATGCCACCAAGGGATACAGTCGTGTGCAAACCCAGGAAATGGTAGGATGCTGGTCAAGCGAAGGAAATCACTGCTCTGAGAGCCCGTTCCTAAAATGAGCAACAGACAATAAGCTTCATGATAGGAGATGGGTCAGTCAGTAAAGTGATTCCTGTGTAAGCATGAGGTCCCGAGTTCAATTCCCAGAACCCATGTGAAAAAGCCAGGCACGGAAGCATGGGCATGTAATTGAGAGAACCCCTAGGGCTCACTAGCCAGCCAGCTCAGCCTAATGGGTGAGCCACAGGCCAGTCAGGTGCTAAGGGACAGCAGCTGAGGTTAATGTCTGGCCTCTACATACATCCAAGCGCACGCATCCACATATACACACCCCTCACACCCCCACACCTCCCCACACACACACAGAGGGGGAGAGAGAGAGAGAGGGATCCCCAAATGCACAAATCAAGTAGGCTGGTAGTAGAAATGCAAGTATTTTAAATTTGAAGTAACCTGCATAAAACGGTCATGTGGCAGCCATCTATAGACCAGCTCTAGGTGCTGGCCCCAGGCTGCAGGTTCTCGGTGCATGCGTCACTCAGCTGTCACAGCACTTAGCTTAGCACATGGCAATGAGATATTTATGGAAGGGAGCTAAGTCCAAACACATAATTCGTTTGTTTCATCTACATGTTATATTCTGGTTTGAATGTGATTTTATACAGTGTTTTATCATATGTATTCATATGTATGCATATGATAAAATATGCACTCATGTGTTTGCATGTGTACTGTGCATAAACAAGTTTCTATATGTGAGTGTACACATTTCAGTTGTGTAAGTGTATATACTGAGTATAAATATGTTCTTATGTGTGAATGCACACATGTGTAAGTATAACTTAGCAAAGGACAACACTGTCTATGGAATGCTGCATCTTCTCCCCCATGGTGAGCAGTGGTTTAACTTTTCCTTATGATTTGGGGATGAGGACCTAGGTGGGTACCATCGTCAAAAGTCCAATTGCCAGTGATATTTAGGAGTCCTGGAGTACATGGATGCCTGGCTGTGCATATTACACCCACAGGCTCACACTCCCTCTGTTATGTTCTCTCTCTCTCTCTCTCTCTCTCTCTCTCTCTCTCTCTCTCTCTCTCTCTCTCTAAATTTTGAGACAGTCTCACTATATATCCTTGGCTGGCCTGGAACTCCCTATGTAGACCACTCTAACCTTAAACATAGAGATCCACCTGCCTCTGCCTCTGCCTCTGCCTCTGCCTCTGCCTCTGCCTCTGCCTCTGCCTCTGCCTCTGCCTCTGCCTCTGCCTCTGCCTCTGCCTCTGCCTCTGCCGTGCTGGGATTAAAGGCATGTGCCACCATGCCAGGCCTGTTCCTGCCTTTTCTCTATGGCTTTCTAAGGAAACATCTTAAAGATGATATGAACTTGCCCTTTGCCAGCTGTACCCACCCGTGTTCAGTTAATTTTAAAATTCGTCCTCATGAAGTTCATCTCACTCAACTCACACATGCTCTGCCTTGTGGAGGATAATTGTATAGCTCGTTCTACAGCCAATATAGTTTTTTCCTCTTTGTGAGAAGAGAAATTTATTTATTTATTTATTTATTTTTAGATATAGCTCCCCTTGCCTGGCCCAATGCCAAACAGACAGAGCTGCTGTTCACTCCAGGCCTCACCACAGCCATGCCAGCCACGTCACTTTATCAGATGAGTCTCTTGAGATATCCTCAGGAGAGCCCCGGCAGAAACTAATACTGCTCTGGTGGTGAGCGCTGGGGAAGCTGAGTTCGTTTAAGGAGTCCACGGACAGCGAGACAGCTGCTTTCTCAGTGAGCTCAGGAGCAAGTGTGAAGTGCAGTTCTCCACCAGAGAACACCTCAGCAGCAGCCACCAGGCAAGCATTGCCGCTTCATAACTCAGAGTGGCCGAGGCAGCTGCAGAGGAACTCAGGATTGGGCCAGTACTCTCACAGAGGCCCCATCCTGCAGTGAGGGTTCCACAGACAACATGCTTGCTAAGGTCCTGTACTTCTTGTAGCATCCCTCAATCCAAGGCTTCCTCTGCCTGTCTCCTTCCTGGACCTACAAGTCTCAGGGCCCAAGGGGACTTCTAAAGGTGTGAAACCCTGCCAGTGTTCCCAACAGTGGCCTACCCCGCGCACACACACACACACACACACACACACACACACACACACACATTCACTCTTTGGTCCCTTAGCCCTTTGTCCACTCTTAATAGCAGATCCCAGAGGAGGCTCTGTTCTGGAGAAAGGCAGAGGTCCAGACCTGCCCAACTGACCTTCTTGCCTGGCTCCAACCCGGCCTTGGATTCCAGTTTAATTGCATGCTTTTGATTTTTTGGGACAGGGTCTCAAGCTCACTATGAAGCCAACGCTGACCTTGAATGTCTGTCCTTCCTGCCTCCCCCACTGCCAGCAGTGTGGGATTTAATGTGCTCACTGCCATGCCCAACTACCTGGAGTCCGGTTTGAAAACCGCGCTTAGTTCAGGAGGGCCGGCCACTCCCATACCGTGGTCGGTAGCTGGAATTTTGCCATTGATTGAGTGAATGGGTGCAAACCAACTTTTGTGTGCCGAAAGCGAGCAATGCCATAGTATGTTTATCAGCCAAGACCCTGTTTGCACAGACATTGGGGGCGGGCGGGAGAGGACGGAGACTGAGACAGTGTGGAACAGTTGTAAGTGCAAGAAGGGCTGGGAGCTGGTGGGGAAGCAGCAGGGATGACCCTTATTGGATGATTCCCGGGGACTTCTCTGAGGCAGTGACAGTGGGACAGAGCTGACTGTGTGGCTGTCTACGGGAACAGCTTTGCAGGCAGAGAGGCTAGCGAGGGCGGTAGCCCGAGGCAGCATTGAGCCTTATGAGTTCTAGAACCTGGACCACAGTGACGGGATGCGAGTGAGGAAGGGGGTCAGAGATGTGGCAGGAGCAGCGTGTCCTCCTGCTCGACCTGGAAGGTGGGGCTGTGCAGCACCACAGCCTTGTGTGGCTTTCACTCGGGTGCTGAGCAGATGGGGACTTCGGTGCCCTGCCGAACAATGGCCTTTGAGCACACTCCTTCCTCAGCAGGGAAAGGGACCCTAACCATTAAGCAATACTTCCCTCCCACCTTTTGCTCCCTCCTTTCCCTCTCCCAGTCGCACCCTGCACCCAGGCTTCACTTTCTCCTTCTTCAGGCTAAGTGGGCTGCGTGGACTGGGTCATGTCACTCTCCTTTCACATGGAACCCTACATGGAACTTACTGTCATAGCATAGATAGGCGCAGTATCCGATTCACTGTGATTTGATTCCTTCTTTAGTCTATGATAGACACATAAATCCATGAAGAGAAAACTGGAGGCTAAAAATAAGGGCATATGGCAGAAATCTCAGTGCTCAGCAGGCTGAGATAGGAAGACTGAGTCTAAAGGACTGTGGGGGTGGGAAGAGAAAATGCTTGGGCTCTCTGGCCTTCTTTCAGCCACAGAGTCCATTTCCCTCCTGTCTTGTGTTCCCTATAGCAAGCTGTGGAAAAAGCCATCAGGGCCTTCCCAGTTTGTCCTGCCATCCCACATGACTATCCTAACAAGCCAAGATGGAAGCAACTCACTCTGAGCCACCCAGACAGCTCATGGACATGGTACCAAAGAAAGCTTGCTTTTGTAACAAGCTGCTCCCTTGGTAAGCCAATCACACATGAATGGGTTCATCCACCTGTGAGGGCAGAGCCCAAAGGTCACACCCCCAACCTGCAACTCTGGGGAGTCCAACCCATGAAATGTGGGGCAGGCATTCGCCTAGGAGCCAAGCCACAGCACTGGTTTAGCATCTATTCGGGTGAGGTGGAGTCCTAGGTGGTGAAACACAGTGGTGAGCACACAGACTTGCTGCCTTCCTGAAGATTCTGACTCTGGAAGAAGCTCGTTAGGTTGGACGAGGCTATCACTGATCCCTTACGTTGGTGTTCTCAGTGAACCCGGAGTTTCCATTCACTTTATTGTAGTCCTAGCGTAGAACCCATCATAGTCTTCTGGCCTACTGTGCTTAATCTTTGTATGTATGCATATGTGTGCGCGTGCGTGCGTGTGTGTGTGTGTGTGTGTGTGTGTGTGTGTGTGTGTGTGTGTATGCATGTGCCTGTGTGCTTGTGTGTGTAGATGCGTGTGTTCAAGGCACACATATGGAAATCAGAAGACAACCTCAGGCACCTCATTGCCACCTTGTTTGAGGCAGGGTCTCCCTGTTCACTGCTGTATTTGCCAAGATCGCAGGCCCCGGGGGGCATCCAGGGCTTCTCTTGCCTCTACCTCCCATCTTACCGCAGAAACACTGGGATTACAGGTGCACACCACCACACCCAGCTTTACATGATTTCTGGGGATCCAGACTCAGGTCCTCACACTTTACAGATAAACTTTGAATCACTGAACCATCTCCCCATCCTGATTTAGTTTTTAGTTGTGATTTGAGATCAGCCTTGAAGACCTATCTGGGCACCGTTCTCACTGGCCCAGGCTGAGGTGGCAGCCACTGATGACTCATCTATCTACTGTAGCCCATTCATAACTCAGGCTGGTTGTGTCAGAGTTTAGACAGCTCTAGTAAGAACAGGTGTAGCATTCTAGAAATTTCCTGGAGACTCTGGGTAAGTTTGCCCCTTTTTCATATCTAAAATATTCCAGAGTGTAGAAGGAACCAAAAGTCCCTCCTTGGTCTGCCCCACAGCATCATGCACCCTAGCAATCGATGTAGCTGTGAATGTTCATGCCCCACAGGCTACCTGCTCACTGTGGAGGGACTCTACTACAAAGATACATCTCTTTGATATCTTAGGGCTGGAGATATAGTTCAGTGTCAGAACAGAGTTTCGCTATGTAGCCCTGGCTGGCCTGGACCTTGCTCTGTAGACCAGGCTGGCCTTGAACTCACAGAGATCCGCCTGCTTCTGCCTCCTGACAGCTGTAATTAAAGGCATGTGCTACCATACCCAACACTTGTGACGGAGCTCCTGTCAATCATGGGTGAGCCTCTGGGTTCCAACCTCAGCACCACTAAAACATAATGGTGAAATAGTATCTAATATCACTACCATAGGTACTGGAGGAGGTTTTGCTTTGTTTTATTTTTTGAGACATGATCTCACAATGCTATCTAGACAGATCTCAGATGCATGGACTCAAGCCATCCTACTGTCTCAGCCTCCCACACAGCTGGATCTGTAGGTATGCGTCACTGTGAACAGATAGGCTATGTTTTCCAAGCCAGATCCAGTTTCCTAATACACAAGGAAATGCATGCCAGGCTATTAGACCGTCACACACGGGTTTGTGTCCATCGTCCCGTGGTCATCAGCATCACGCACTGAGGGCCACTGGCAGAAGAAAGCTGGTCCCCGGGTCCGAGCACAGCTGATGTCTACCCTATTCTTGGCTCATAGAAACACGATAAGCGCCGGGCGGTGGTGGCGCATGCCTTTAATCCCAGCACTCGGGAGGCAGAGGCAGGCAGATCTCTGTGAGTTCGAGGCCAGCCTGGACTACCAAGTGAGTCCCAGGAAAGGCGCAAAGCTACACAGAGAAACCCTGTCTTGAAAAACCAAAAAAAAAAAAAAAAGAAACAAGATAAGCACCCAGTCTGACCTGTGTGTGTCCATCGCCCATCTGCCGAAGGCGAGAGCTGCCCTGATGTCTCCAGGGTTCCTCACAGACAGCACACCCACCACTAGAGCTGCAGCCCTTGCCTGCTCCTCTCCCTCACGACCCCCTCCCTCCTAGCCCCCGCCACGGCCCCTTCCCTCCCGGCCCCCGCCACGGCCCCTCCCCTCCCCACCTGGAAGAGAAACCTGTATGGCTTCAGCTCCAAACTCAAATTAAGTTCTTTAATCAGAAAGGGAAGGGAAAAGTGTTTTAGGCAGGTCAGTCTATTTTCACTAACTCCTTAAAAGGCAGGGAAACATGTAGGGAGGGCGTAACTACCATGTCTAATTAACCATAGACTTCCAGTTTCCAAACATCAATACAACATTCTCACTACTTTAACTTTGAACAATGAGTCACACACACCTTGTATTGTTGTTCTAAAATGTTTACATGGCCTTTAATATCTCAACAGTTCAGCAGAGAGTCAGCCGGGCAAGGAGGGACCCCCACATCACTGTTTGTCTTTTTTCTTTTTTTAGGCAAGTCAGTATATTTTCAGTAACTCCCTAAAAGGCAGGGAAACATGTAGGGAGGGCTAAACGACCATTTTCAGTGGACAGTAGAAGCTTCACCGTGAGATAGCTCTGGCTATGGCCATACCTAGCTCGTCCTCAGCACAACCCACATTCAAAACAGAGGACCACAAGAGAGAAACCCATGCCAATAAAAGACAATGCAGAAAATGGCTCAGATGATGTTAGTGTGTATTGGACTTTTAAATAAATAAATAAATAAATAAATAAATAAATAAATAAATAAATAAATAAATAAATAAATAACTCTAGAGAGCCTTTATCATGGAGGTGTGACAGACAGCTGGCATTCATTGTTTTGTGGACATATTTGATTTTACTGTATCTTTAGTCACCCTAGGAGGCATGCTTATAATGATAAACTCCATTTACAGATGAAAAAAGTGAGGTGTGGATAAATGAGGAAGTTCCCAGGGTCCCACACTGTAGAGCATAGATAGATGCCCCAACCAATGTTGGCATCAGTGCCTCTAGTCTTAGAGGATCCATATTTTCTAAAACTTTCATACATTTAATAACCACCAGTTTGGATAGAGAGGTGATGAGGGAGACAGACAGACAGACACACACACACACACAGAGAGAGAGAGAGAGAGAGAGAGAGAGAGAGAGAGAGAGAGAGAGAGAGAGAGAGAGCCTTATTACAGGTTTCAGTATTTAAATAGGAAAGCTAAGACCTGAATCTAGATCAGCTTCACCCAGAGCTTTCATTGTGCTGCCTGCAAATTTCACCTGATTTCTTTCTCACGACTGGCATGGGAAGAAGGTGTGATTCAGTAAAGCCCAGGTGTGCATTAAATGCAGGTCTACCAAGCTGGTCTGAAAGATCCCTAAACATGCAGGCGGCGCTCAGCAGAACACCTCTCTCCCGCCCTGTCCTTTAGCAGACTGCCTGATACCGGCCTGCCTTGCCATCTGTCTATGGTCTGGATGCTTACTCTGTGACCCCCAATGTTACCTCCACGGCGGTGGTATTGGGAAGTGAGAGCATTTGCAAGGTGACTGGGTGATGAGGGATCCTGAAGGGGGTGAGTGCTGCTTCAGTTCGAATCTGGAAGATCCCCCACAGGCTCATATTTGGAATTTTCAGATGTCAGCTTATGGGGCTCTGTTAAAGTTGTGGAGCCCTGAGTGACAGCCATTGCTTCCTGGCACATGCCATGAGACCAAAAAGAAGCCTTCGCCATAGACCAACTGCTCCCACCTCCATACCTCTCCCACCATGTTGGACTGGGACTTTAAAACCATGCGCCAACACACATCTTCCCTTCCCAGTCACTTCCGTCAGGTATTCTGTCATAACAAAAAATTACTAGCATAACATCCTTATAAAATAGGCCCAAGGTCTTCAGGTAGGGTCTACTTGATGAGCACCGGGTAAAAGGGGGAACTTGTTTCAAAGGAGATGGATGGTGTCACTGAGGATGACACCGGAGGTTGTCCTATGGCTTTCACACACACATGTACAACACAAATATGCACATGTATGGACAGGCACACACAATGAGCATGCGCACATACAAACATATACACACATGCGCACATGGGCACACATTTGTTTTAAATTTCTTGTAGGAGAGGGACACGGAGACAGAACAATAGGAGAGTTGCTGGTGTTTGACATCTGGTTAATTCAGGTTACTTTTTTCTGCAAGGATTTATGCCAATTGAAATTGGCTCATTTGGAAGAGCTGGTGGTTATCTTTATACCAGGCCTCTCAAAAGTGGGATAAATGGCTTAGTCCAGCTTGGGGCCCCATCCACTGCCCTCTAGTATACTTCCTGCTGGCATGACTCTCCTCTCCTCTCTGGGTTTACTGCCTGCATGCTATGTATAAATCCTTCCTGAGGACTGCACATGTTTGCTTAGCTGACCCTATGGCCTACAGCACCTCTCAGGTGGACACTGGTAACCACCCCACCGATGGAGGAGGGGGCCACTCCTTCGTGTCATGAGTCATAGTTCAAAGACAAGGGAGCTGCTTTTAGAGGCCACACTTGACTCAGTTCTTTTTAGTGTTTGGAATCAAACCGGGTCCTTGCAGGTGTCGGTATCTGACAGTCCACTGAGCCGCCTCCCTTCTCGATTTACTTTTCTCTCCTAAACCGTTAGCATTGACTTTAAGAGTCCAGAGTGTGAGAGACCCGAGAGGTCCCTTCCGGGGCCCTCTGGCTGTATTTATTTGCTCATTTTGTTGGGGTTCTGTAGCCTTCCCAGGAAATTTCAAGCAGATGTCCCAGGCAGAAAGGCCCTGTGAAGCCACCTAGAGATGTAGCCTGAGGCGATGAAAAGTTCTAAAGGAAACACACGCCAGCCTCTGCCAGCCTCTGCCAGCCTCTGCAAGCCTCTGCCAGCCTCTGCCAGCCTCTGCTTGTTTGTGTTTTTATTACAAACAAGCTGGATTCAGCTAAGAGGCTCTGAGTCACCTTTATTCTCCCACCCATCAGACAGGACAGGAAGGAGTGTGAAACATATTTAATAAGGCTTGGAAGGGAACAGAGCTGTTCCAGTGCCAGGCACTCCCATGACAGACCAACAGACAAGTGCTAGCAGAGAACCTGGTCCATCCGAGAGAGGTCATTTCATGGGTGAAAGAAGCCTCTCCCATCTTCACAAGATGATTCCTTGCTGAGGGTCAAACTCTCAGACTGCAGGGAGATTGAACAAGGACAGCTTTGAGCGAGGAACAACCTTGCCTTAGGAGTCACTCATGGAGCCTACTGTCCCCCTGGCCTGACGAGGTAACAGAGGAGCAGTGGGAAAGGATGGGAAGCAGATTCCAGTTAGGGTCAGGGAAGTTGTGCCAAGTCCGGGGTGTTACTAGTGCATAGTCTTTTAGGAGGAAACACTGAATTAATAGCTAGAGGGAAATGTCTTATCAACAAAAACAGGCCTTTTCTATTTGCTAGATAATAAGGCCACTAGATCTCAATTGGGAAAAGCATTTAAAGGCGATTACTTATCCTAAGTAAGTAAGTAAGTGCGTAAGTAAGTATAAGGGAAATCCTGTCTCGAAAAACCAAATAAATAAATAAATAGATAGAAATAAAGGCAATTACTTAGACTAACAAAATAACTCAGCTAGTATAGGCCCCTGCCACCAAGCCTAAAGCCCCTAGAACTCACACAGTGAAAGGAAGGATTCCTTCAAGTTGTCCTCACCTTGTTGAGTTTGAATTAAATTCTGACTGTGCTGTTTCCATGACATTTTCATCCTGACTCTAACAAATATTGGGGCCAGGAAAGATGAAAAAGAACATAATATTTTTAATTATGACATTCATTTATTTGTTTGTGTTTGTATGTGCATACAAACTGATTTTCATGATGACTATACCAAGTTCACACGCCAAAAGTCGTGGCTGAATTCTACCAAACTTTTAGGGAAGACCTAAATATAAACACGGCCCCAACTGGCCCACAAAATAAAAAGAAATAATTGGTCATCTAATCAAGCCTTTTCATGCTCTCTTGGTTTGGAGGAAACCTTTATGTCTTTATGAACAGGCACTCATGGAATTTCTGCGATAAAATGGACAATGTTGTAATAGACAAGAGAAGGAAACAAAAAAGGAAAGTGTAGGTAATGAGGGTGGCGAGAGAAAAACATCAGTGTTGGCAAACAAGGATTCTGATAACTCTTTTGAAACAAAGGGATATGCACATAACAACAGCCACCCCCACAAACCAAAGGACCTGCAACCAAATGAAGGGAAGATAGGAGACAGAAAACATCCACCAGCATCCACTGAGAGGGCATCCTGTTCAGGAGACAAAATGAGCTTCTACTATTACCCGGCATCGATTACAGAAACTCCTTTTATATGCGTAAATGTTCTTTGGGTCCCGCATTAGGTGCCAACATTGTCCGACTTGAAGGAAAACATGTTATTCAAAGCGAATATGAATGAGAATGAGTCAGGAAGTGGATTCAGTTACCCTGAGTGATGTGTTCCACTCTGGAAGGAATTATGCAGAATAAAGATCATAAATCAATGCATTCAACAAATATGTTGGTAGAGGTGTTGAATAGGTAGGCTACAGCAAGTAATAATTTCCTCTAGGTGTCAGGGAGATCAGATCCCATCCAATATCCACAAGAAAGACTAGAGTAAGTGCGTTTGAGGTCAGCTAAGCTTGGCAACACATTCCAACAGGAATGTAGTTGTGAGAATGTAGGGTAGATACAAAGGCCAAAAGTAAATAGCTACTTTTATAGAGGAAACTAAATAGCCCAAGAGAGTGTTATCTCTTTACCTGAAACTTTCCATTTCACCATAATTAAGGTGTTCTACCTGACCAATGTCAGCCTTCAGCTTTCCAAGCCTAATCTGAGGAAGAAAAGCAGATTACATGGTCTCCATGGGAAAGACTGATACCCAAAGGAAACCATAGAAAATTAGACTGGCCCATGCTTTGCAGTTTCTCCTTCAGTTCTTCTAATCAATACAATAATGCTCCCCCTGAGGGCGGAGGGGATTAAGTAGCAGGCAGGTGAGTGTTCTCTCACAATGAATGAAGCTGCATGAATTTGGAAATAAGGTATTATCTTGGTTATCTCTTCCCCTGTCCAGAGGCACTGTGCTGCCAAAGAAAAGGACTTGAGGTACTCAAGTTCTCCAGAGTGAAAAATTCTGCTGCAGACAGGAACTTCAGCAACACTCTGAAGCCAGCAAAGCTGGGCTGACAGCCAGTAACCAGTGGATACACTCATCCCAGATCAAGATTACCTTTCCTGCAAGAAACAAGATTACTTGGGCTCTAAGAAATATCATCTCAAACTGGGTGTATGGTGATTTAATGTCATGAATTCCAGCACTGGAGAGTCTGAGGCAGGAGGATTCCCATTAGTTAGAAGCCAGTCTGCACTTATATAGTGAGTTCTAGGCCACTATGGATGAGGCAGAGGCAAGAAATGAAAAGGAAAAGGAAAGTCCATTTGAAACTAGCTTGGGGCTCGTGGGACTAGGGATGTCACCGAGGCCTTATTCTCATTTGGTCTCAGCTCGCATTCTTGAACACTTCCTCCATGCTGTGCTGGCTGATGTCAACATGGTTAGCTACATGGGTTCCATGCAGCCATATCTCCCAGGATCAAGAAAGACCTGGAAGAAGACGGGCTCTCCCACAGAACTGGGCCATACGGACCTCAACAGTAAACACCTGAGCACTCCCCAAACCTGTACTTCCACAGACTGTCTCACTGGAGCAGGGCCGGGGGGGGGGGAGGAGACCTGTCCTTCCTGTTGCCCCCACTCCAAATCTAGCATTATCCTTCACACCTGCTTTTTATCATGCTTCATCTTCTACCCATCAGCAAATCCCTTCTGGATCCCCTTCACAGTAGTCCTAGAACCTGCCTTCCTTGCTCAAACCCCTGACCTCCCTCACTGTGTTATTAAGCTAGCTTTCTAGCCCATCTCCCTACACTTCAGCACTTGACTTAGCCTTCTCACACCAAAGTCATCCTTTTCTCCATAATGAAGATCTTGTCCGTTCCCTGACCCAAAACCTCCATGGCTGTGGTTGGCCCTGTCATTTCAAAGAAAACTTTAAATCCATGTGAGGGCTCTGAGACCCACTATGACCTGCCCCCACCCATCTATCTGATGGCTCTCCTGCCATTCCTCCCTGGATCCCCTCCTCAGACCTGCCCCCACCTATCTGATGCTGATGCCCTCCTGACATTCCTCCCTGGATCTCTTTCCCTGCCTCCACACCAGTGTCCATGCTGCCTGGCAAGCCTACCCAACATCTCCAGCTTGGGCTGAGACCCACCAGAGAGCCATGGCACTCACCCTCCCGCTTTCTTTTGGTGCCTTCTCAATGTCTCCTTTTTTTGTATTTCTTCTTCTCTCATATATTTGTACATCCTGGCTTCGGTTTCCCCGCCCCACTCCTCCCAGCCCCCCCCCCCTTTTCTCTCCCAACATCCACTCCTCCTCTGTTTCCCTTCAGAAAAGAGCAGGCCTCCAGGAATATCCACTGAACACGGCATAGCAAGTTACAATAAGACTAGACACAAACCCTCCTATCAAGAGGAATGTCAGGAGAGCCATCAGATAGGTGGGGGCAGGTCCGAGGACAAGGCAACTGAGCAGGAGGAAAAGCTCCCAAGAGCAGGCAAAAGAGTCAGAGACAATCCCCACTCCCACCGTTAGGAGTCCCACAAGAACACCAAACTATACAACCATAACATATATGCAGAGGACCTAGCTCAGACCCATACAGGCTCCCTCACTGTCAGCTCAGTTTCTGCGAGCCCTGCTTAGTTGTGGTTCTTGTGTCCTCGAGACCTCTGGCTCCTACAATCCTTCCCTCCTCTCGTTTTGTTTTGCCAGTTGTGTTTGGTTCTGTCCTCGGTCTCTGGGTCCTGGCCCTCCAGGCAGTGTCAGGCCTGGGCTCCCTCTTGTGGCATGGGCCACTGGTCGGACCAGTCATTGGTTGGCCACTCCCACAGGTTCTGTGCCACCATTACCCCAGCACATCTTGCAGGCAGGACAGATTGTAGGCCGAACGAAGGTTTTGTGGCTGGGTCGATGTTTCCGTCTCACCACTGGAAGCTTTGCCTGGTTACAGAAGTTATGAAGACATAGGAAATAATCTCCCACCAGCAAAACCAAAAGAAGGGAAGCACACACCCCACCAACAACAACAAAATAACAGGAATTATTGGTCATTAATATCTCTCAGTATCAATGCATTCAGTTCCCAGTAGAGACTCAATGTCTCCTTATTAGAGAGGGCTCCAACAATGAAATTGCTCCATATGAAATAGCCCCATTCTGACTCACATCAGCCCCATTTATTTGCCCCTCCATGCTCATCTCCACCTAACTACCATGTATTTATTTGTGGACAATCTTCCCACCCAGCCCCACTACTGCACCCCCAGTTCCCACAATAATACCTGGCTTGTAATTGGGGCTCCATAAATATTTGTTCAATGAATAACTAGGCCTTAGAGTCAGACAGACTTTGGTTGAAATGTCAGTGCTTCTGTGTGCCAGCTCTGAATCCCACAGCTGGTAATGTATCCTTGCTGGGACACCGTTTTTAATGTACAAAATTGGAATAACCTCATAGGATTCTTATGAAGACTAAATGAATTACTATAGGGCTTGTAGACTAATGCCTGGCCCATGAAAAGCACTCATTAGGCACAGCTGTCATCATCCATCATTGATGTTATTATGACCATTGTCATTTATTATTATTTATACAGAGGCTGAGTCACATGCCCCAGCCCAGGGTCCCACCCCAGTTTCCCGAGTCTTCTTCTCCAGCCAGAGGTGGAGTGGGTGACTTGAGTGGTGGCAGCCTGCCCTATGAGTCAGCGGCGAGCCTCAGCCATGCTGGGGTCCTCTGGCACAGGCTGCCTTGGCCAAGGGGCCCTTGAGTTGAGTCACCAGGGCCATGGTTCCAGCTGGAGGATGCTTTGGCAGTGGAGTTTGGCTGGCAGAGTCTGACCTCCTAGGTCCTTCCAGGAAGAGACTGGGCACCTGCCCCATGAGCTCTCAGATGTTACACCATGCCAGCATTAAACCTGTCTATGAGTGCAGCATGCAGAAGAGTGAGTGGGGGAGGGATGGGAAGGAGAAAAAATGCCTTGATTACCTGGTTCAAGTCGGAGTAGTATGGAGGACAGGTCATGGGGGACAGGTCATGTTTTCAAGTTGGATGACCTCAAATGAGTCCTTGGCTTGTCTGGGCCTCATCTGTGAAGTGTGAAGGACAGCAGGCCCTTTCAGAGCTCCACTGGGATTTGCTGAGTGGAAATCGGCCTCGCTTACTTTTTCCCTCACTGTGACAAAATGTTTGACAGAAGTGGCCCATGGGAAGAGGTTTGTTTTAGCTCAGTTTGTCCCATCATGGTGGGAGGGTGGGTCTGTCTTACCATTAATTACCGCCGCCCCGTCATGTGGATGTCTTAGTTACTATTCTATTGCTGTGAAGAGACACCACGACCCAGGCAGCTCTTGTAAAAGAAAGCATTTCATCAGGAGCTTGCTGACAGTTTCAGGTTAGTCCACGATCATCATGGTGGGGAGCATGGTGGTGGGAATCCAAGCATGGGGCTGAGAGCTTATATCCTTTAGAATCCTCATAGCCCGCCACCAGGGACACACCTCCTGCAATAAGGCCACACCAGCTCCAGCAAGGCCACACCTCCTAACCCTTCTAAACCCTTCAGACAGTTCTTCCCCCTGGTGACCACACATTCAAATACATGACCCTGTGGGGTGCCTTCAAACCACCCAGTGGGAAAGCTTGGCAGCTGAGGTTCACTCCTAGCAGTGGGAGCTCACATCTCAGCGGATCAAGAAACAGAGAGAGCTCAGTGGAGAAATCAGGCAGTCCACATCCCCCGTCTAGGCTCCATCTCCTGAAGCTGCTGAGACTCACCAAAACAGTGCCACCAGTTGAGGAATCAGTAGTCAAACAAACACATGAGCTTGTGGGAAACGTTCACACTCACACCATGAGAACATATGCTGTCTGTCTTCAAGTCCCAAATCCTTTATGAAGCCTTCTCAGATCTGCCCCTACAAAGTCCCTAACTTCAGTAACATTTGTAAAGCGGGAGAATTTCTCCTCTCTCATGTTCCTCCTAACTCTCCCTGCCCCAGAGAGAAGGGGCATCAATTTAGTCCTTCCTACCTTTCTTCACTTCAGCAGCAGCTATTTATTGGGCATCCTGTGTTGTGTCATGGATATGCAAACCATGATCTAGTAGGAAAAGCAGACAACATATAAATAAGTAAGTAAACAAATCTTTAGAAAGCCTACTCGGTACTAGGAAGGGAGAAACAGGTTGATAAATGAGAGAGAAATACAGTGCCGCTATCAGAAAAAGTATTTAAGGTCATGGCATTCAAGCAAAGAATGCAGAATGAAAATGCCCTGAACAAGAGGGAAGGACTTCCCAGGCAGAGAACAGCTTGGCTGTTTAAAGAATGGCAGGCAGGCACTGCGCAAGAGTGTCCTGCAGACGGGCAGAGTAGGAGGAGGCAGGCTGAAAGGAGCTGGACCAACCCGGGGCTCCTGTCCAGAGGCCCCCTCCTCGCAGGCACTGCGGCCTTGCATGGCCTGTTTCCACCGCCTACAAACAGTTGCCTCAGAGACTGTTCTCAGTTTTATAGTTGTTTACAGAGACTGGGCTTGTCTGGGTACATAACGGCCGGAAGCCCCCAAGACTGTTTCTGAAGAGTGAGATGATACGTGCAAATTGGGTGAGACTCTTTCTTGGCTGTACAATCCCTGGCACATAGTCAGCACGCAATAAAATAAAATAAGTAAAATCTTTTCAAATAATGAATGTAGAAAGATTGATATCTGTAAACCCCATGTCAATTTGTCCTTATTCCCCCAGCACTGGTAGAGCTTGCACTGAGGACCTCACACATGCCAAGCACCTATTCTGTTACTGCGTTACCCCAGACATCTCTTCTACAGAACAAGGGATTAGCAGTCAACACAGCATAAGCAATTATGTCCAGACCAAGTGACCGAGAAGACCTGTGTAGCTAGTGTCCTTGGTCCCCATGCAGGCTTCTAAGAAGTTGTAGGGAGGGGCCAGTGCAGACTCAGGCCCGGCTTCTCTTCAGCACTGTGGAAAGAGACTGTATAGTGCAGACAGAATTCTGTGCCCCACTTTGCCACTTAGAGACCAGGGGAAGTGGCCTGCAGGAGACTCATTGTGGAGCCATTTAGTCCCTGTAATCGCTACAGGGAAAACCCAGGTACAACCTATCATGGTACCTAGGAAACCTTCTGAGAGGTTCAGGGTCTATATGCTACATGCCACAATATACTGCTTTTGTACCTCAATGGTACTGGTAACCATCTACTGAGTTATCTGTCCCCCTATGTCCCTACCCCTGCATGGACTGTGAATTTCTCAGGCACATGGACTGTGCCTCAACTCCCCTTTATCAGAAACAGGGTCTCTTGTAGCCCAGACTGACCTTGAACTCAACACAGGGCCCAGAATGACCTTGTGTTCCTGGTCTTCCTGCCTCTGCCTCCCAAGTGTTCTAACATCATGCCCAACTCTCTCAAATACTTCTCTGATGCAGTGCTTAGGCGTGTGTGTGTGTGTGTGTGTGTGTGTGTGTGTGTGTGTGTGTGTGCGCGCGCGCGCACACAAAAAGAAGGGCATTCACCCCTGCCTACAGAACTTGAAGGAACACCACTGCAGTGTCCCATCTCCAGATGCTGACCTTTGGTCCACAGTCACATGAGAACCCTGTTAACCCTCCCAAGGCATCTCCCCCAGTGACCCTTCCTAGGCCATACCTCTTTAAGATCTCATGTGACTTCCTAGTAGCACACTGAGGACTAGCCTGCCCACCTGTGAGCCTTTGGAGGACACGATCAAAGTATATGAGTTTTGCCTTCTGAGCCTAGATACACGGTGCATGCCAGTCACTTCCTGTAGCTCCGATGCTCCCCTGCAGATGGCCTGGGAGGGATCCACACCAGTCCACCAAGCCCCATCTCCCAGCACAGAGCACATCAGTTCTGCCGGAGGTCTCAGCAGCCATGGCGGTGGACGAGCAGCATACCTTGTTCTCTGCGTAGTCTCTCCTCTCCCACTTCCAGAGCCATGATGCCCATGAACCTGTTTGGCTCACAGCCCTCTCTGCCCCAGCACACATTGGGAGGTGACACCTTGGTCTCCTCTGCTCAGCTCCCACTGAGACTGGAGGGACTGACCCACTTTACGTCTCCTTGAGTGAGCATATTCAAAGACTGTTTCCAGTGAAGTGCAAAGAAGTCTTACCAGTTTAGGCTTACAGGATGGAGACCTTTATCTTTTTCCAGGTATTCTTTTATATTGTAGCCCTTGTTAGACTGTATGTGTGTAATATTTTTTCAACTACAAAAGTGCACTTTCTGAAAAGTGGATCAAAAGTGGTTCCAAAGTTGCATTCCCTTGATCACTTGAAAGCTGTTTGCCTTGAACGATGCTTTATGGAAAAGACATGAGGACATGAGAGGCGTTGGAACGAATTGTGTAACAGGAAGGGCTCATGTTGAGCTGCGAGATAACGCTGTCAGCAAAGGGCTTGCTTTGTGAGCATGAGGATCTGAGTTCAATCCCCAGGACCCACATTAAAAAATAATAATAAATAAGTCAAGTGTGGTATTGCCTGTTTGTGACCTCAGCACTGGAAAGATCTGGAGACAGGCAGATCCCTGGAACTCTGGCCAGCCAGCTCAACGTACTTGGTGGGTTCCAGGCCACTGAGAGACTCTGTCTCAAATAACAAGGTTGAGGAAGGACACCTGAGGCTGTCTTCTGGCCTCTGGATGTTCACCTCCAAATACATGACCACAGAGACAGACAGACAGACAGACAGACAGACAGACAGACTCGCACTAAAGCTCAAGCCCCCACACAATGGTATTTGCAAGATGAGACCTTTGAGAGGCTTACTTGAGGTACGGAGTGTGGGGCCCTCCTGCTGAGTTTAGCTGAGAGCCTGTTCCCACTCTCTTCATGTGAGGACCCAGCAAGACGGCAAGGACCTGCAGCCAGAACCAGCACCAGCCTCGCCAGCACCTCCATGTCAGACTTCCTGGCCCCCAGAGCTGGGAGAACAACCATCTGCTGTTTCTGAACCTCAATGTGCAAGGTTCTGATATGGTGACTGGAGCAGAGGAAGACAAGAGGGTGGAGGGAAAGACCTCAGTCACTGGAGGTGGGCTGGTTTCGGGCACAGCAGCCCCTGGGGAAAGTGTGGGAAGATGCCACTTTGCATGTGTTGCAGGAATGGCTGCAATTCCTCTTAGGGGAGCTGGGTCGTGCTCTCTGTTGTTGTTTACCACACACAGAGGGGCCACGCCCACTGCCAGACATTGCCATTTGCATTTTGGACCTCCTTCTGACCCTAATTTCATATCCTCACCCCTTTCGTCTTTTTCTTTCTGTCCTACTTGGTTTTAAATTTTTAGTATAGAAATTTTCAGGTATACACAGAGGAGGAGAAAATGGTCAGCCTTGGGCTTCCACCACCATTGCTTCACATCACACACTCATTTCCTCTCAAAAGCTAGATACTGTTTCATTTTTAAAAACTGAGCTCTGCTTCTCACACAGTTTCTCCTTCTGAAGTGTGTGATCCAGTGGGTGTCTTCTTTCTTGGTATTTGCCAAAATGGGAGCCATGAGCACGCTGGAGTCCTATCTCCATGTTCCTTCCTCATTAGAAGTCACTGCCAACCCCCTGCCCTTGGGCCTGGCAGCCACGCCTCTTCTGTCTGTCTCTATGGCTCGCCAGGTTGTTTCAAAGCAAATCCCAGATAGCATGTCATTTTACCCAGGAATAGCTCAGAATGTATTTTTAACATGTAAAGGCTTCTTTTTGCTGTAGCAGAGCCGAATGCCACTATTACACCTAAAACTTAATAATCCACAATCTAACGTATAGTCAGTGTTCAATAGCTCCCCTTTTATTTGGATCTTATTTTGTTTGGTTGGTTTTGGTATTGTTGTTGTTTTAAATAGGAGTCTTGCTATGTAACCATGACTGACCTGGTACTCACTGTGCAGCCCGGGTTGGCCTTAATTCTGCCTCAGCCTTCCACGTGCTGGGTTTATAGGTATGTACCACCATGTTAGTAAACCCCTCGTTCTGGCTGTAGCCAAACAAAGGCTGAATTCACACAGCTAGTGTTATTGTAACAACCCTTCTTCCTTTGCTCTTACTAGGTTTTATTTCTATGTCATTTAGTTATTGAGTGGAGAACAAATAATTTTCTATAGAATTTCCCACATTCCGAGTTTAGCTGGCAACCCATGATGCTGTCTTTCCTGGGAGCTAGGAAGGTAGAACCCAAGATGCCCTGCAAGTCCTGTCCTGAGATGAGGAGAGTACACTCCTTGAGAGAGTAAGGACATTATCCTGCATCGTACCTGAGGCGCAGCTCTGTCTCAGGAGTTCTTTTCGTGTTAAGCTGACCTGTGAGTTCAGGTTTTGTCTTTATGACCTCCACCTTAGGAAGCTCCCAGCAACCCTTGCTGAACAGTCTGGGCATCTACCACTGTTGCCTGGGTGCACCATTGCTAGGGTTTGCCAAAGGATGCCCTCCTTGGTCCTCACCCTTCCATTTATTATCAGAAAACAACATTTCTTCATCCTTTTGCCAGCCCAGGACAATGATGTCTCTTAGTTAACTCCAAAGGTGACGATCACTTATTTTTAAGTCATGGATTATTAACAATCCGATGTCTTTAAATCTGTTGAATTTGTTATTCTTTCTGGCACTCGAATGGTCTGGACATGACTGCATCTCTCCTCTTGCCATGATGAAATAGATGCTCCCAGGTCACCACACATTTTCTACCTAAACCCTGGAGTCAGCCATGGCTCCCTTCAGGACAACAGCATTTTCCAAGGACCATAATCAAAGTACTAAGCGTGTCTGTCACTGTTTTGCTGGCCACTTCTTCTGGGTCCTTTGGAGGGCACAGGAAAAATTAGAACATAAATCCACACTGACATTTTCAATTCAAATTTTAGATAAGAGAGATTTCACTTCTTTTCTTTGATTTTCAAATTGTGTTTCCTTTTCACTTAGGACTAGGGATGTAACTGGGTGGTGTAGCACTTGGCAAACAAAGAGCAGGAGAAGAGAGGAAGGAGGGGGAGAGGAAGGGAGGGAGGGGAGAGGAAAGGAGGGAGGGAGACTAGGAGGCAGTGAGGGGAAGGGAGGATCTTGGCTCCTAATAAGGCTGACATAATTACTATCATGGAGCTTTTCAAACAGCATTGCCGTTATTATTCCCACAATGTGGTCATTGACCATCAATCTCTATACATACGTAGATAGATTTCTTACTCGTTTTAAAGAATTTGTTATATACTTTCCACCAAGGATATACATAGTTACTGTTGCGTAAGTTGCTGTTGTTCAAGTTAAACAAATACTTATGAGCCATGTCCATCTGCTAATTATTGATGAGGCAGAAAGGCATGTGGCATTTTCTTCTTTAACATCCTCCAAATATAAGCTGCCTCTAGATCCTTTGAGTGTCTTCAAATGTCTCAAACTCCATGGAGCCCAGAATCACTCAGCATATTCTAGATGTGGCTGGCTCTAGGCCCTTCCCTCTCAGGAATACATCTGTGGCTCAACACACACACACACACACACACACACACACACACACACACACACACACACACACACTTCACTCAGGCCTCGGTTCTGTTCAAGCTTGGCCTCACCACATTATCTGAGTGGTTTCTCTTCCCACCCAGCATCCCTCACCCTCCTCACCCTGCTTTATCTTACTCCACAGCACACACCCCCTTTCTATCACACCATTAACAGTTTGTTGCCTTAAATACTGTATGTTGACTTTCTGTCACTGTCAAAAAACTCCTGAGATAATCAACTTAAAAAGAGCAAAGTTTCATTCGGGGTCACAATCGTGGATGTTTCAGTCCTTGACTGTTTGGGTTTGTGGTGAAGCTGTACATCATGGTAGGAGAGTGCTAGAGAAAGCTACTCACCCAGTGGTGATTGGGAAGCAAACAGAGAAAAGAAGGAGCTGGGATCCCGATATCCTTTCAGTGACACACTACACTGGGTATGTCACTGGGTCACATCATAAAGGTCCCACCACCTCCCAGTAGCACCCTGGGCTGAGAAGCCAGCCTTTAACACAGGAGCCTTTGGTGAAATTTCAGATCCAGTCTATGGTAATCATCTGTAACAGTTCAAGAAGCACAATAGGGAGTTAATTAATTGTTGAATAACTAAATGAACATATCTAAGGGTGTATCTCCGAGAACCCATGAGGCACTGGTTCTGTGTCACCATAGACACCAAATTCACAGATTCTCACATTCTTCATTACGGTGTTAATGTTGTCAACTTGACAGAATCTAGGATTGTGGGGAGATGGACATCTGGGCATGGCTGGGTGCACTATTCCGATTCAGTTAATTGGTGTGGGAAGCCCTGTCTTAGTGGTGGGTGGGGTTATTCCCTCTGCAGGGAATCTTGAACTGGAAAGAGAAAGCAAGCTGAGCATGGCTGTCTGGATTTGACTATGGATGTGATGTGATGTGAGCAGCTGCTTTCCAGGAACTGTGTACCTCAAACTGTGAGAATAAATCCTTTCTCCCTTAAGTTGCCTCTGCCAGGGTATTTTATCAGTAAGAAAAAAAGACTAAGACATTAATAAAAAAATTCATGTTGGCACATAGCACACACATTTATACACTCCTGAACACTTTTAATCACCTCTACTTATCATATCTAAGACCATCTATGTACTTTGTAAATTGTTATTTTTGTTTAAAGAATAATGACAAAAAAAATTCTCTATATGTTTAGTGTGAACAGAGTTTTTGGCCAAATATTTTAAGTCTACACATGGGCAAAACCAGGAACACAATACCCCTAGCTAAGAGGGGATAACAGTGCTTACAGATGTGGAGCATGAGATGCTAGGCTGGAGTATGGGAGTACAAGAGGGACAGGAGCCTGACTAGTCTTACCCATGGCACTTGATATCTGTTAACTGTCTTGTTTCTAACACAGCTTAACGCAGTATTTGCCCTGCTAAAATCTACATGGAGCTGCCTTAGATAATACTTCCAGGTCATTGTCATACATGAAATCCTGAAAGTCCACATCTCTCCTTGGACTTGGGTGACTAAATATTCCAGTTTCAGAGGACAGTTTTGAATTTTCCCAGCCAGTGTTTAGCTCTTGTGTTCTCGTCCATCTTTACAACCCATTCTGTTAATGGTCCCTCTCAGCTCTACATCAGTCTTGACCTTGGTGGACCTTTCTCAGACCAACTTCCAGCTGTTACCTGAAATACTTCTCTGAACTCTGTTTTCCTTAACTTTTACATGAGATAATAACTGCTTTGCAAGATGATTTTGATTTTCAATTAAATTATAATAATTGTCCAAGGACTTCCCTCGCTTAATGTCTACCACATTCTAGGTGCTCAATAGAAGTTGGTTTTCTTTAGTTGGATAGTTGTTGAGGGTTTTTTGCTGGCATAGAACCATCGCCAAACACTTTGTTTCCTCCAGTTGCAAATCTACCTCCCCCATACTCATCCAAATCTCATTTCAGCTCTGTGGTGTGTAGGATCGTGTAAAGCTGAGTCTCATTGCAGAGGTCCAAGAACACAGTAGATATTATTTTTAATGTGTATGTATTTGTTGTTTTTTTTTTCTTGTCAATGTAGCTTCTCAGTAATGGACTATGGAGTAGGGATCTCAGGTCATATGGGGACTGGCTATAAACTCTCTAGTCCCATCCCTACAGCAAATACATATACATATTTAAATAACATCTACTGTGTTCTTGGACCGCTACAGCCTCATGTCAGCCAGCTAGGTCACATGTCTAGAAGGCTCACAACCGCCCTAAACAAGCTGCAGACCAAGGGTTCAAACCCACGCGCTTGTCAGGGGACACTTCATAGTCAACCATAGCAGTGCACTAAACAGATGGCCAAATGGGAATTCCTGAGAATTGGGTGGTGATTCGACTTACTCACTCGTGTGACCACATAATTAAAAAGCAAAGTGAAACTAAACTAAAGAGATGTAATGAAAGCCATATTGAAATAAAGGAATTGGATTAAGTTAAAAAAAAAAAAAGCAAAGTGAGTCAAATGGAGGAAGCATCTTTAAAATTTGACAAATGAAATGACTCAACCATGTGTCACAGTGGTGCCTTAGACACAGAATTATTTCAAGTAACCCTAGGAATCACTGTGGTTTCTAAGTTTTTTGGATGGATTAACTTTTTTTCTAGCCTGTAAACTTCAGCACCACAACCCTCTTCCTTCATCATCCTCACACAGATGAAGAGCAGACACAGGCAGAGGGCAAGACTATCCACTGGGACCATTCATTCACTCTTGGGCCAACACATAGTGAGACAAGGTAGAGGGTCCCTGAAGAAGAAGGAGCTGCCAGGACCATCACAAGCCCCATCCCTTGTTGGAGATATCTGAGCACATGATGAGCAGTCCTTTGAGGATGTAGATCATCTTCCTGTCCCAGACTGGAATTCCAGGTCTTCACAGGAGAATTCTCACCAGAAGAGTCTAACTGGAATCCTGGCCCTTCTGCAGCTCCTCTTGTTCTCTTTGGCTACTTTCCCTCCTAGTTTCTCCTCAGGACAGTGTGTGCACACACACTCACATGCACACACGTGTGCATACGCATATGTATATGTGATATATATATGTGTATACACACACACATATGAGGGAAGAAAAGAACTTCCAAAGGCAGTAAGGGAGAGGCATGTGACCCCCCTGAGCATGAGTATGGTGGAGAGAGTGGGCAGAGAGAGAAGTGGTCATAGAGACAGAGAGCAGGAGGAGAGTAGGTATCCATGAGAGAAGGGACAGGCAAGCTGAGGATGAGAGGGAGAACAGAGCGAAAGGGGGAAGTGGAGAAAGCAAGGAACAAATTAGGCAGGAAGATGGAACATGATAAAAGAGAGATGTTAACAGAGAGAGGAAAGATGGGGTGATGAAGGAGGATGTGAGAAGGGGAGAAAAAATCAGAGGTGCAGGCAAGACAGGGTGCTGAGGCTACGCCTGCGCAGCTGGAGTTCTCTGGTCCCACACTCTGGGTAGCACATGGGTCCCCTTGAATCACAGCTCATTTGGGCCTTCCTGTTTTCGTCTCCTCTTTGTGAACCCTTGGAGGCTTTTCCAGCCAGCAAATCAGGCAGAGTACCAGGTTCCCTGTCCAGGGCCCAGCTCTGCATCCCACAGCTGTGTTTTGCATGGCTCTCAACACTCTGCATTCCTGGCCTAAGGACCATCCCAGAGTCCTCTCCATTATGTCCCCAGGAACATCTGACAGAAGCTATAACCCTCTAACGGGGTAGATCCAGCCTAGACTTCTGCAAAACTTCACTCTATGAAAAGACACACTTACTTGTCCAGGAGCTGGGGAGATGGTTCTGTGGTTAAGCCCTCACCAAGTAGGTATGAGGACTAGAGTTCAGATCCCCAGAACACCCACCCGCAAGTGGTGGGTGAGCATGGCAGCCTGCCTGGAATTCCACCAAGGAACTCTCCCTTGAAGGCAGGTACAGGAGAGCCACGAGAAAGCTGCCTAGGAAGATTAGCTGTGCAGGTGAGCCCTGGCTTTGGTTGAGAGACTCTGCTTCAGTTAATAATGTGAAAGACTGAGTGAGGACAGTTCGCGACCCCAACCGGGGCACACACACCTGCCACTCACATGGAACTTGGAAAGAATGCACACCCCTAAAGCACACTCTCTTTGCCATTCTCTGACTCGCTTATGTCTTCCATGACACTCTCTCAACTCCAAGTTCTAGTCTCCATCCAGCCTCTTGCATTCATTCCAGAAAACACCTTTTAACCCCTATCCTGTGCCACGCATGGATGTTATGACTTAGAACAAAATCCATTGTCCACCCCCGAGAAGCTCAGCATCTAAAGGGAGACCAACAAAGTGGACTCAGGGGAGAGCCAGGATTTTGAGGAGCCCCAGCATTGTATAATCTGGGGAATCCTCTGTAAAAAAAAAAGAAAAGCATACTGTTGCTAGGGACATTTGGCTCTTTTGAAAGAGCCCATGGAAGAGCCATGCCAGCTCTGGAGGGGGCAGGATGAGTGGCACTCCCCTCCCCCAACTATTCAGACAGGAAGGTGGGCTGGCGCACTGGCTCGCTGATTAAACCATCATTATCTATACTTTCTCTTTTGGTTCCCTTTTGTCCACACTGTGAAAAAAAAAGAAAAAAGAAAAAATCCCAGATGCCTTCTAAGGCTTAGATTGTAATTGAGATAAAGTCTGATTGTCAAAACAAACTAGAAGTTTCTGTTTCCTCTAATGGAACTGGGTGAAAAGCAGCACAGGCTGGCGTGGAGCCTGCCTGGTTTCCGGGGGCCAGTTTCCTTCCATCGTGTGACGCATCCACTTGTCATCCATGAAGCCATTGGTGGGCCACATTCCAGCCAACAGGAAGAGGACGAGAACAAGGGGAAAGCCCCGCCCCTTCCTACACTCCACACCCCTTCTTTGATCATACCCAAGCATCAAGATGTTGTTCCATGGCCCCACTAAGGTGTTAGGGGAAAGGGCAACTGTGGTATTTATTCTGGTGGCCGTGTGTCCCTAGGTCAGGGAGAATGCAGATGGAGAAAGGGTGTGCGGCCATTAGACATCTGTAAGGCAGCCTTTCATGTGCACTGTGTGGTCTAGGAACCACAGAGCAGAAGCCACTAGTGAGTGACTGAAGCATGGTTGTGCTGTGAGGTCCCTGTAAGCACTCTCCTGGAGTCTTTCATTCTGATGACTTTGGATCCCTGCACCTGAACCCATGTGTTGACTAAGGATGAAACCCTAGCTACCATCCAAAGGGCACTGGAGACACCAAGACAAGGCAGTACCAACTGAAAGGAAAGTACCAAAAAGGAAAGAACAGTGGTGTGTAAACCAAATTTCAAAAGTTTTCCAATTTCGTATGATACCCAGAGCCACAACAGGATGCAACCCAAGGAACTCTACAGAATTAGCCATTGAGGAGGGTGGGGTGGTTTATGTGGATTGTCAACTTGGCAGGATCTAGAATCACCTTGAAGATAAACCTCTGAGGATGTCTGTGGGGGATTATCTAGATTAGGTTAACTGAGGTGCAAAGACCTATCCCAACTTCCAGGCTGAATAAAAAGGAGAAACCAAGGTGAATAAGGGCATTGAGAACTCTGCTTCCTGACTGTGAACGGAATGTGATTTGGCTGCCTCCGGCTCCTGCCACAATGGCCTCCCTCCACGATGGACTCTTCCCTCAGACTATGAGTCTAAATAAAACCTCCCTTCCTTCTTCAAGTTGCTTTTGTTGGGGAGCTTTGCATAGCAATGCACAAAGTAACTAATACAGAGGCCAAGTCAACTTCGGTGTGATGGAAGAGACTGAGACCTGAAGATGGTGGCTTGAGAGAAGACCATAAAGACACAGTCAGCCAGCAGAAGCAGAGGGTGGTGACAAATGGCAGATCCTGACTCGCCCCGTCATGATAATGTACAAAAAATGAGACTGAAACTAAATGACAAAAATATAGTTCCGCTTCTTTAACAGAGACTAAAAGCAACAGCAACTTAACCAAGTTGAAGTTTATTGCTCTTTCCTGCAAGAATCTAAAGGTACAAAATACCTTTGGGGGTGGGGGGCAGGGTATAACACTGGCAATCCGGATTCCCTCCATGTTACCACTCAGCCATCCTCAGTGTATGACTTCTATCACATGCCCAAGATGACTGCTGCTGCTCAAGTTACCACATCCACATCACAGCCGTAAGAAAGAAGGAAAGGGCAAAGGAAGGTCTCTTCACCTTCAGGGACCACCAAGAGGCGACTCACACCACATCTGCTTGATTTTCATTGGCTAGAACTTAGAGTTCATCATATCCGCTTGGAAAGG
Organism: Peromyscus leucopus; assembly: GCF_004664715.2. Classification (NCBI taxonomy): domain Eukaryota; kingdom Metazoa; phylum Chordata; class Mammalia; order Rodentia; family Cricetidae; genus Peromyscus; species Peromyscus leucopus. The sequence goes on along the minus strand of NC_051078.1, from coordinate 47,095,135 downwards.
ACACTAGACAAAAAGCATCTGTATCTTGGAGATCGGGTGCTCAGCTTCAACTAAAGGGTTCTGTTGCTAAAAGGAGTGGGGACAGCCAGCAGTCAGAGCCTCAGGAGACCTAAGACAAAGGAACAAGACACACTTCGGCCTCTGCTACAGCTGGAGGGAGAGAGGGGTCCAGTAAGCTGGAAAATGTGTAGAACATAGGGACATCTTCCTGGTCCACCTTGTTTTCTCTGCAATATGGGCCTGAGCTTCATTACTTGGAGGTTGTGCTCTTCAAGGGTGAAGAGGAAAGAAGACTTGCCAAGGCTTGCTTACTTACAACCCTCATGGTGAGAAGAAAGTCTGCACCCACAGAGACCTGAGCTGGATAGCAACTGAGCTGGCCTTTGGGTCAGGGCTTTAGTGTAGGCACTCTGCTCAGATGCACTAATTTCAGATAAAGACAACTCAGTTTCCACATCTGTAGAGACTGTATGTGTAGCTTGGATGCCTTGTCCCTAAGGGTACATTTGATACAGGTGGTACAAATGTGAATGGCCTACACCATAGAAGAGATGGTGTTTTCAAAGCTGAGATGCAAAGGGCAAGGGACATGGCAAAGGAGAAGGTACCCCTGAGGTTCAGCCCTGTTCTTGTCACGGACCTACCCAGGCTGCCAATACACTCAGCACTTTTGGGGTTTTACCTGCCTCTGGTCCAGCATTAGAGTGTGCCACTGTCAACGTGAGAGAAGCAGGAGAGAGGGCCACTCTAGACAAGCAGCACCCTGTGGCCAGCTGGAAGGGGCACTCCACCCTGTTGTCCACGGACACTGAGATTCAGCTTCTGCAGTGTCTTGAGGTTACTGCCACAGAGCCTTGATCTTGTATCCTGCCCTTGGTCTTGGCAGCTCTCTTGAGACTTCTTCCTTACCTCACACTACCCTGTGGTCCTGGCCTCAACCTTGTAAACAGGGCAAGTTTCTCCCCCAAGCTTCTAGACTACAAAGCCAGCCTGCCGACTGCATACATACACACACTCATACACACTACTATATGCACATCAGGTATAAACACAATATATACACAGCAAATACCAATGAATGTACAAAAACACACCATACATGTAGCATCCACTAAATACATACAAACAACACGAACATGCTCATGCTCACGTGCGCATACACACACACACCACTTTTTTTCAAACTGGTTTCTCATTTGCCCATCACACTCTCCCATTCAACTCCTTACATAACTGAGTGATTGTTCTGAAAACACAAATTAAAGCACTTGCTCGTTTAAATGCCAGTCTCTTCCTGTGGCTTCTGGACCTTCTGGCTGAACCCTGAGCATCTGATCAGAGCTAGCAGGACCCTTCATGGGCTGTCCCCTACAACGCCATCCAGCCATTGTCCCCACTTACCTACCCCCAGCAGCCAGGTGACCAACCAGTCTTCCAAGAGGCTCTGAGGTTCCTTATGGCTGTTCCCAGGCCCACATCACCAGCCAGTCACACATCCAGAATGTATATGCACAGTCCAGGCATGGTGGTGCATACCTTTAACCCAGTACTCAAGAGGTCTCAGAGGCTGGAGGATCTCCAGAATTGGAGGCCAACCTGATCAGCGTAGAGAGCTCTAGGACTATAAGAGAGACCCTGTCTCCAAACAAAAGTATTATCATTCTGAACCCCTTAGGAGCTCACCTGTTCTCTAAAGGGCCCCTGACTTCCCAGCTGGAACCAGTCCCTTCCTCTTCTGTTCCTTGGGAAGGTAGGTGGTAGGACTGTTCACCTCCCATGTCTGTGTCCCTGCAAGACAGGTGACCTTCTTTTTGGTGGAGTACCCCGTCCTGGTCTGGGAAGGTGTGCAGTGGAGACTGGGTGGATGGCCACACTCACATGTCCTCCTTACCCCACAGATCAAAGTAGAAAACCAGCATGACTACCAGGACATCACCAGTGTGGTGGCCATGGCCAAAACCTATGCCACCACCGAAGCCTTTATCGACTCCAAGTATGACATTCGCATCCAGAAGATTGGATCCAACTACAAGGCATACATGTGAGTCAGTGGGCAGGGGCTGGGAGGAAGGTGGGAGGAGCCTGCTTCCTTCTACCATGATGCTTTGTTTGTCCTCACCTCTGGTTCTGTTGCAGCTTAGCCCAGGATAGACTTCTCTACAAAGGAGTGTGTGTGTGTGTGTGTGTGTGTGTGTGTGTGTGTGTGTGTGTATGTGTGTGTGTGTGTGTGTGTGTGGCTGTGTGTGTGGCTGTGTGTGTGTCTGTGTGTCTATGTGTGTAGAGATTTGTGCAAATCAAGGAGTCATTTGAGTACCTTGCTGAGGAGTTGGAATTTTCTTTGGTGTGAAGGAGAGAGCTGGCCCAGTGTGTGTGGAACAGCAATCTGTTGTTCTCTGGAACCAACAAGACTCACTAAGTAGTCAATCAAATTCTCTGGTTGCAAGCAACAGAAACTACTTCTGGATATTACATGTTTTATTTTTAAGGAAATTTGTTAGAAAATCATGGGTAATCAGAAATTTTAAAAACAAACCAAAATCCCACTAAATTACTGATTTCAGAAGCAATGGGATTCACGGCAGCCCCAGTGTACGTAGCCAGAAGTAATAGCTGACATTCGTGGTGCCAACGGGTGAAGAATCCACTGGGATCTTGTGCAGCACTTATCTCAGAGTGTGCTCTGTCGCTAGCATTTTGGTTAGAGAGAGGCAGAAAATCACTATGGGAAGTCCAAGCAGCAGGACAGGCGATTTGAGCAAGATCATGGCCTGGTAGAAGTGGAGGTGCTGCCTCTAAAGGAAGAGCTATGAATGCCAGGTGAAAAGGGCAGTCCCCTGCCTCTGCTTCAAGGTGAGTCAGCAAAGGATGGGCTCACCTGGGACTGAGGTCATCAGTTTCAGTGGGACTTTGGAGTAGGTGGAAAGGCTCTCCCTTGAAGAGCTCTTACCTGCGTCTGGGTCTCTGTGACCCTCACTTTGGAATGTTGTTACTGGTTCCACTTCAAATGGTGAGACCCAAGAGCCAAGCGTGGCTTTCTTGTGGCATTCATGCAGCCCTGTGGGCACATGTGAAGCATGTGGGCACAGCTTCCTATCAAGAAGCTGCTGTGACTAGCCATCAACAGTTAGACAGTCTGTCTGTCCATGTGCTTCTGTGCTTCATGGTTTTTGCCTGAGAATCCTGTGGGCAAGCCAAGCTGTCACCTGCTTCTGTAAAGATGTCAAGCCAATCAAATCTGTGCCTAGTTGTGAATGCATTGTCTGCCATGACTTTTTACCACCTGGATTGCCTAGACCATAAGGAAAACGCATCTTTGTGTAAAGGGCCAGGTAGAGACCAGGGAGATAGCTCAGTTGGTAAGGTGCAATCATAGGGACCTGAGTTCGATTCCCAGCATCCATCTAGAAAGATGTGATGGTGCATATTTATAATCCCAGCCCCAGGGAAAATTCCTGCGGCTCAGTGCCCAGCCAGTCTAACATAATTAGCAAGCCCCAGGTCACAGTGAGAGGCCAGTGGTTCCTGATGAACAACACCCAAGATTGACCTCTGGTTTCTCACTCACTCACCTACTGTGTGTATGTGTGTGTGTGTGTGTGTGTGTGTGTGTGTGTGTGTGTGTGTGTGTGTGTGATTTTAAATAGATCTAGGAGAGGTTCAATGAGTAAAGCATTTGATTTGCAAGCACAAGAACCTGAGTTCCATCCCCAAATCCCACATGAAAGTACCAGGTATGAGGTTGGGCATGATGGTGAACACCATTAACTCCAGTACTTGGGAGGGAGGTGGATCTCTGTGAGTTGGAGGCCAGCCTGGTCTACATAGTGAGTTCCAAGATGTCCAGAGTTAGTGAGGCCCTGTCTCAAAAGACAAAACAAAAATAGAACTAACAGGTAGAGTCATATGCTCTTGTAATCCAAGCACTAGGTAAGCAGACAGGGGGCTCTCTGGGGCTCCCTGACAGGTCAGTCTATTCTAACTGGTGACTTCCAGGCCAATGACAGACCTTGTTGCAAAGGAGGTAGATGACATTCTGAGGATGATACCCAGCTTTTCCTCCAGCCTCAACAGGTTCACACACACACACACACACACACACACACACACACACACACACACACAAAATAAAGGGTTCGGGTGATTTTAGGCTTTGAGACCCATGCAGTTGGTTGCAACTGTACAATTGCCTGGGACACTGGAAGAGATGCAGGCAGTTGACCAATAAGGACATAGTCCCAGAAAAGAGATAAAGCCATTTCCAAGTCCATCCTGTCAGTCAACCACCCCCTTGTTCCCCCAAGGCAGGCCAGGGCTGTTTCTGCTTTCAGATGTCCTCTCACAGTGTCTCAGGGATCAGATCTCCCCCTCATCCCGCCACCCTGAATCATCTGGGCTCATGCCAGTGAGGTGGTCGGTGCATTCTTGCGGCACCATGGTATCATTTCCTTCCTCCCTCATTGTTAGAATTTGCATTTGACATTGGTGTCACCTTGGCCCAGTTTCTTTTCAGAGGATTACCTCATTGCTGCATTCTTCAGGCTGAGCCCTTCTGGCCTGACAGCTCCAATTTGTCAATGGTTACAGAGATTCCTGGACCCTGGGTTGGTCCACATCCAAGGGCTGGGGATCATACCACACTTGAGCTGAGAATGTCCTCTGTGCCCATAACCATCCACCCTCCTCTGGCCCACATTCTGTTCTGCACTTAGACCTTTCTGCTTGCTGCCACTGAGGTATCACTGCTTTTAGATTCTCGTAACATACACAGCCAGGGCATATACGTGCATATTTGCCCACTCGTACACATGCATCCATAATGATTTCTCTGTATATCCATCTGCATGTGCATTACTCTAAATGGAGTCACACTGCTGTCTGGACTTTTGTCCAGTACCATGTGGTTCAATTTTGCCTTCCCTGACTGCTTGTCTGTAGCTCCTACGCCAGTCAAGAGAAAGCTGGCTTCCACCATCCACCACTCACTGAGCTGTCACATGACCCCCATCATGAGAACAGTTCAGCCTGTGCCTGACACAGTGGGAAGCAAGTCTACCAAGCACAGCACATGCTTATAGAAAGTATCATTACATTCGGTCTTCACTCTTGTCCCAAGTTTCTCAGGCCAGAAACGTTCCCTCTACCTCCAAGGTTGTACATTTGGACTTATATACCCCCACCCCAAATTCATATTGAAAGTCCACCACCTCCCAAGTGATAATCTTAGGAAGAGGGTAGAACCTTCCAGAAAGCAATCAGTGCTTGTTCTAGTTCCATCCTGTTACTGTGTTAAAACACTCTGAACAAAAGCAACTTAAGGGGAAAAGAATTTATTTTGACTTTCATCACTGAGGGAAGTCAGGGCAGGAACTCAAGTAGGAATTTGAAGCAGAGACCATGGAAAAATGCTATTTGCTGGCTGACCTATAGACCCATGTTTAGTTAGCTTTCTAATACAGCCAAGGACCACCTCTCTAGGGAATGGTGCCACCCACAGTGGGCTGGGCCCTCCTACATCAGTTAACAATAAGACAATTTCCACAGACACGCTCACAGGCCAATCTGGTTTGGTCAGTCTCTCAACTGAAATGCCTTTCTCAGACTTGATTTGATTCTAGGTTGTATCAAGTTAACAGTTAAGGGAGTTAAAAAAAAAAAAAAAAAAGAACTCAAAGGGATCCCTTGCTTCATCCACTGCATGAAAACACAGTAAAAAGGCATAAACTGCCGGGCGGTGGTGGCACACGCCTTTAGTCCCAGCACTCGGGAGGCAGAGCCAGGCGGATCTCTGTGAGTTCAAGGCCAGCCTGGGCTACCAAGTGAGTTCCAGGAAAGGCACAAAGCTACACAGAGAAACCCTGTCTCGAAAAACCAAAAAAAAAAGAAGGCATAGACTAAGAAATGGGTCCTCACTAAACATGAATCTTTAGGCAACTTGAACTTGGACTTCCAAGTCTCCAGAACCATCAGAATGAGTTGTTGTTTATAAATCACACCGTTAATGGTCCTCTCTTACATCAGCCCAGATAAATAAAAGTGATTATAGTATAGACAGATGCTTTGACCACAATATCCATTCCATCCTATATCCTTCTGGTATCATCTCATTCAAGTCAGTGGCACAGGCCCTTCCATACATGTGTGATGAGCTCCATGAGCTCTGTACAGGGAGTCAAGGGTTTGTGGAGTATAGTTTGGGGGCATCTGCCATTCAGAGAGAAGGATAACACTGGTGCCATCTCCTTCAGTTCTGTGGGGCTGACACAAGCTGATGCTTGTGAAGCTCTTGGACACAAATCTCAGATGCCCAAAGCTGTCCTCCGGTACCAGCCCTCCCAGTATCGTCCTCTTGGAACGAGAGCAATCTGGCTTGAGTTCCTGCTGCTTCAGCCCTTGGAATGCCTTCTTATTTTTTTATCTTCTCCTGCTGAAAATAACAGTGCAGCCCATTTGTGCTGAGGAGTTAGTTGATGGGAATATTTCCTCTCACTCACACAGGACCCCACTAAGGTCTACAATTATCCCCATTTTGCCAAGGAAGAAGTTAAAGACTCGGAGATGCTGCCCATGGTCTATTACTAGACAATGCTAGAACCACAGTGTCCATCGGTCCTTCTCTTCTCCCACCACCAACTCACTATGCCAAATGCTGTTCATCTGCCAGGGTGCATCTCAGTGGATACACTCTGGGGCCACATCCAGTGACCCTGGGAATCCTTTGGCTTCCCTGGAGTCCATATCCATTGCTAATTTACCATGTCAGTCTTATGGCTCAAAGGTAGTGAAGGCAGGAAGTGAACAGCCGAAGGAGGATGCAGCTTTCCACTCTTAGACTAATCCGTAGCCAGATGTAGGCTGACCCTGCGAGCATTGTTGTCATAGTTTCTGTCAACCTGACACAAACCGAGGCACAGCTGAGAAGAGGGACCCTGTGGAGGAATCGCCTCCATCAGAAGGGCCGTGTTGCTGTGTCTGTGGGGCGTTTTCTTGATTACTAATTGGTGGAGGAGGACCCAACCTACTGCAGGTGGTGCCATCTCTGGGCAGATGGGCCTGGACTGTAGAAGAAAGGTAACTGAAGAGCAGCACCCTGTGATCTCTGTCTCAGTTCCTGCTCCCAGCTTCCTGCTTAAGATCCTGCCCTGGCTTTCCTCAGAGATGGGCTGTGTCTTGGTGACTGTTTTGTTGCTGTGAAGAGACGCCATGATGAAGGCACTTATAAAATAGAGCGTTTAATTGGGGACTGGATTCCAGGGGTCCAAATGTGTCCCGGGTTCTCCCCAGCATACATCATCCCCTCACCCAGTCAGTAGCTACTGGGCACCTACTGCATGTTGAGTCCCATTGGAATTGTGTGCCCAGGGGATGGAGCAAAGCATGTTCCCTGTTTTTAGGGCTTCTCCTCCATCAGGACAGGTTAGATGAGCACTCCCGAGCACAGTGCCAAGGAGAAGGGGGAAGAGGGAAGCAGGGCAGGGCAGTCCATGTGAGTCTAGGAAGGTGTGCTGCACGGGAGCCACGTTCAAATGAAGCCTGAAAGGTGAGCAAGGACCTGGGAAGGAAAGGTGGTAACAGAGGCTGCCAGGGGCAAAGGGGAAAGTGAGTGTGTGGGACAGGAGCCATGCGTGGGCGAGCACCAAGAAGGGGGGTAGCCGTGGCTGCAAGGCAGGCAGAGGTCACAAAGCCTTCCCAACTCTTCAACATGGGAAAGTAATCACTTCCTTCCTAAGATCATTTTTTTCCCTATATTTTAAAACCTGTAAAAAAAATTCCAGAATCACCAAGTGGTACACTTCTCTAGTTCTCCTCAAAAAAAAAAAAAAAAAAAAAGCAAGAGGTCACGTATATGCATTTTTCCATTACTATAACAAAATACTTGAGACAATCAACTTAAAAAGAAGAAAGGTTTGTTCAGACTCACAGTTCTACAGGTTTTAGCTCATGGTTACTTGTCCCTATTGCTTTGAGCCTGTGGTAATACAGTCATGGAGGCTACTCACCTCATGGTGGCCAGGAAGCCAAGAAAGAGGCAAGAAGGACTTGGGTCCCTTCATGACCCCCAAGACCTAACTTCCTCCCCCCACCCCATCACTTGCTAAAGGTCCCCACACCTCCCAATAGCACCATCAGATGCTAAGGTCAAGCCTTAGCATGGGGGATCTGGAGTGGGGACACTGTAGGACCAAAGCTTGTGCCATTTTATCTGAGGTGACGACAGCCTTTTAAATTTTTGATCTTAATCTGGGGGCTGGAAACATGGCTCAGCTGTAAGAGCATTTTATTGCTCTTGCTGAGGACCAGGGTTTGGTTCCCAGCATCCAGATGGCAGTTAATGGGCTTCTGTCACTCCAGTTTCTGTGCATCTGATGCCCTCTTCTGGACTCTGTGGGCATCACACTCACATGTGTATATGGGCCAGATGTTTGAAACATCTCCTAACCACCAAAGTGAAGAAGGACAGCAGATGAGTGACAGACATCCCTAATGACCTCAATGTATGGTTTGTTCTAACCCAGGAGAACCTCCATCTCTGGAAACTGGAAGGCCAACACAGGCTCTGCCATGCTGGAGCAGGTGGCCATGACAGAGAGGTAAGAGACAAAGGGCGTGTGGAGAGAGGCGCCAGCATCCAGGAGAAAGGTACTCCAGCCACTTCCCCGTTTGCTCTTCTTGATGGTCAGCAGCAACAGCAGGGCACCTGTCAAAATAACACTTGCAGATGGTACGAGTTCAGAGGAGGGAAGTGGTTTGCCCTGCGCTCTGGAGGTAACAGTGGAACACTGAGGTATTGGCTTCAAGCCCAGGGATCTTCTGGGTCCTGCCCTGCTGCCTCAGTAAGGGAGATTGAAGCCTTCACCAGTCCCCAGTCATTTGCAGATAACTGGGAGAAAGCATGTTTATTACAACATCATAAAAATGGAGATGGGCCTTCCTCAGACCATATGAAGAGAGAAAAGCCACTTAAATTGTGAGTGCTTTGGGATGCACTGTGGCTGAGGGACCTACAGGTCTCTGTCCTCTTAAGCACTGCTGTGTGGCCTCCTCAGCTGAGGGAGGGCTGAGCCCTGCTCTCCGTACAAGTCACACACACACACCTTCCCTGGGAATCCACTGGACACTAGAGCCTGCTGCATGCCACAGTATGCTGAGCAGTAAAGAGACCAAGGCAAGGGGCACTGATTCTCTCCTCTAAGAACTGCGGGTCAGCAGCAAGCACCAGAACAGAGCGTATTAGTCTGCGCTTTGGGAATTAGCCTTTGTTGATGAAAACTTGAGAGGCATGCTTTCAGGAGAGGCCTAAGACCCCACCTCCACCTGCTCCATTGAAATCAGTTCTTTCATGGCTGTGTTGGATCACACTTTCTCCAACAACGGTTCACAGCATCACCTGACTTAAAGCCTCAGTGTCAAGTCTGACAGAAAGAAAGCATCTTTCCCCTCATTTATCCAAAAGCCTGGAATAGAACCTTATTGGCTGCTTAGCCGGGGGTTTGGGTCATATGATGGCCCCTAAGCCAATCACTGGCTGAGAAGGCTGCAGGTCCGTGTTTGACAAAACCTATGGCCAGTTTCTACTCTAAAGGGTGGAGTGGGGCCAACCTCTGCAGCAACCGTGGCCGAGACCCGGGAAGGGAGGTAACACTGCATGCTGAGCAGTCTTCAGTAGGAGGGAAAGTGACGGCCCCACGGCGCTAACGACAGCCATCTTCCCCACTTGTCTGAGGGATGGCACAGTTGTAGCTGAATGCAGTAAAGCTAGGACAGCGTGCCCTCAACCCTTGAGACAGGAAGGAGAAGGGGCACCCAGGGAAATTTAGGGAAGGAGAGGCTGGGAGTGGTTCCTGAGGGAATGGGTGCCAGCGTTTCATCCTAAAGAATGGGTGAGAACCTGAAGGAGCCAGCTCTCCTTTGTCTCTACAGCTATGCCACAGGCACTCACTGCAGGCTGGTCTTAGAGCTGCGCCTTGGAGAAAGTGGTGGGGAAGAGAGACATCAGCCCTGGCCCTATGAAATCCCAGCTCAGGGTCCCTAAGCTCAGAAAGCCAGACGACCCGAGGTGAATGCCCCCGCCCCTTCTAGATAAGCTAAGAGACAGTTCTGAACTTCTTCAGCTAGAAGATGAAAGCAAGTTTGCATGCCATCAGAAAGGCTAACCACAGCAGAGGCCCCTGCCAGGGTGGAAGGCTAACTCCAGCACAGGTCCCTGCCAGGGTGGAAGGCTAACCCCAGCACAGGCCCTGCCAAGGTGGGTACCTGCCCTTCTCAGTCCTAGCCCATCTGCTGCTACAGCTTCCATCTGGGAACTCCCTTGTACTGGCTGGTCTTGTGGGGTGTACCAAGTACCAGGAACACCCCTCCCACGGGGGGCACTCATGGACAGCCGGTGCCCTCTTCTTCATGTCTTTCCCAGGAAGTCTTACCTCTCCTCAGAAGTTTATGGTGGAGATCTACAGCACACCACCATCCACAGGGGTGACTGCACAGGAACATTCATAGGACAGGGTCTGCTCAACCTAGCATGTACTGTCCCTCAGACAGTCGTGAGCTGTGCTCATGGCCTGGACAGAACCCCCAGTCCCATTCCTATAGTCCCAAAGCCCCTGGAGTCCCTTAAGCAGGCCCAGGCCCTATGTGGTTCACCTCTTGTGGGGTAGCTTGACTCCTGAGCGATTTTCATTCAGTTTGCTTAGTGCTAGTCTACCTGGTTGAAGGGGGACCTTTCCCATATTTCCTGGCCCCTGGGATAATGCACACACATGACCTAGATGTTCATCATTTGAAAACAATCCCTGGAAACCAGTTGCCTCCAGTCCTAAGTCTAGACTTCTATCTCTCATGAGAAGAGCCTGACTCATGAGTGTGTCTCAGGCATCGTGCTCCTTGAGCACGTTGTGTCCCATGAGTCAGCCACCAGCGTCAAGTACAGTAGCTCTAACACCTGGCCCCCAGAAGCCTCTCAAAGCCCCAAGGATCAACGTTGTCGCCAAATGTGGCTGCACATGGGTCAGAGCGTTGTATGAAGCATTGAAAATAGGCAGAGGCCTCCCAATGACACAGGGTAGAGCCCAGAAGCTGGCCGTTTGTAGGTACATGGCCTCTGCTATCCTTGTGAGTCCCAAGAACAAGAAGCATCAAATAAAGGAAACTGAGGCACCAGGAAGGAGAGGCTCATCCAAAATCACTAAGGAAATAGCAAACATCCAGATCACAGGCCGGGGAGACAGATCGGTCCATAAAGCACTTACCACACAAGCATGAGGGCATAGGTTCGATCCCCAGATCACACATGGAAAAGCCAGGCAGGTATGAAAGCATGCAGCTGTGATCCCAGCCCTGGGGAGAAAGAGACGGGAGGATCCTAGGGCTCCCTCGCCCGCACATTCCACATTCAGTGGAAACCTTGTCTCAAAAATCAAGGTAGAAGGCTCCTGAGAAACAGCACCCAAGGTCCACTTTGGACCTGCCACTCACGAGGGTATACATGTGCTCCTACCCAACATGTTTACTTAAACTTGGACACAGATTGGAAGCCAGCCTGTTAGTTATTACTCTCTCAGCCTCGGCTTCTTCATCTGAAAAACTGAACTCAACCCTCCCTCCTTGAGCAGTGGTGCTGGGATGAGAAGGAATGAGGAGCTAGGCTGCCGGGCACAGAATGGGTCTTCATCCCGCCTTCTACTCCCAACATGCTCCTGGCTGCAGCTGGATGAGAGACTGAGGCTGGACTCCAGTTGGAGATCTAGAGGAGCACAACCGTGTTACTGCACTGCTGCGTAACCTTGGAGAGAGCCCTTCTCTTGGGCCTCAGTGGGCCGGGGTTGATAGGATCAGTGAGTGAGTTCTTGGAAATCGTCAGCCATGCGTGCTGCTCCCCATTCCAGGTCACATGGCTCAAACACACAAATAGATCTGAGAGCTGGAGTGTCCCGTGTGACCCTAGAGAGTGGGGAGAGAAGCAGGAACATTGACAAAGTCCCCTGTGACTCCCAAATCCAGTCCACAAGGAAAGCCAAGTGCATGCCCAGAAGATCTCCCCAGATACAACCAACCCCTTGTCGTAGGGTCAAAGTTCACAGCCCAGATCTGTCCCCAGCAAAGCAAACTGGCCCTGCAGCTGTCAGTCACTGGAATAGGAACAAAAGCAGTTGGTCCAGAGGGCCAGGCCCCCAGGCAAGTCAGGAGCTGTCTGAAGGCGCTCCCCTGCCCCCCTCTCCCCTGCCTGCACTCTCCCCTGCCCCCACTCTCCCCTGCCCCCCACCCCCCCTGCCCCCTACTCCCTGCTCTGGGGAGAATAAGGCCCTTTGTCCCCTACAGGCTCTTGTCTGGCTGGGGCTCTGAGCAGGGAGGGCAGCCTGGAGGGATTTTTAGAGCCCTTCAAATAGCTTTCCCAAGGGAAAAGGGCTGCAGGGGTGGCTGGGTGTCCGGATGGCTCTGGATTGGGGCAAGGCAAGCTTCATACTGCTGCAGAGCCAAGGTCCTGGGGCAGCAAAAGGGTGGCCTGGGTCTCTGAGACCTCTTGGTTCTTACCCCGTCCCTCCCCATCCTCTCTCCCTGCTTCCTGCGTGTCCGTCCTTGGTCCTCCTTCACTCCTGTCTCCTTCTGACCTCTTGCCTTGCTTCTTACCCCATGCTCACTGTCAGTCTGTCTGTCTTTGCAGGTACAGGCTATGGGTGGACAGCTGCTCCGAAATGTTCGGTGGCCTAGACATATGTGCTGTCAAGGCTGTCCACAGCAAGGATGGCAGAGATTATATCATCGAGGTGAGGAATGGAGCAGGGGGGTCCAGCCTGGACCATCCCAGCAGGAAAAACTCCAAGATGACCCCCAGCACGGCAGCCATGTCCTGGCTCCTGGCCTGCCACATGTAGCTCAGGGCATAGGGAGCCCCTCCCAGAGTGCTTCACGCACCCACCTCGGCTGCAGTAACAGAGGGAGCCTTCCTGCTCAGCACTCTGACCTCAGAGTTCAGAACTCAGGGCACCATTTTTCCTAACATGTCAAGCTAAGTGTCCACAAGATTCTGTGCCAGTGTCCAGTGTCCTCGGTGTTGAAGGATATGACGTAAATGCACTTCCTTTCCCACCGTGCAGGGTTCCATTCTTAAGTTCTTTCAACAAACGAAATTCTGAGGCAGCCTTGAACACAGCAGATACAGAATTTGCAAGAGAAGATAACAGAGAAGCAAAGGGACACCGTTGTACAGGGTGTGGCTGGAGGGACAGATGAATTCCAGAAATAGAGTTGTAAGAGATGTTCGCAGATGGGCACTGGGACCCAGAACCACTCGCTCCAAAGACCCTTCTGCAGCCATGCATCTCTCCATCCCGCAGTATCCTCTTCCCTCTACAACCCCTTCCTATCCTCCTCAGGGGCTCCCTCTCCTCTCCCCTCCCAGCCTCCAACAGTTCTGCAGCTTTAACCTAAAACATCCCTGCGGCCTCAGGGCTCCCCTCCACTCCCAGCTCCCAGCTCCATGGCCATGCATGGTCCTTTCAGCTCACTCCTTCTATGGGCCTCACTTCTCAACCTATCAGGGAGGAATGGGCTGACACCAGGCCCAGACACGTGAAGGGAGCCCTGCGGCCACCCTCCCCTGCAGCTGCCTCTCCACGGGTGTGGGCTGCTACAGAGAGGCACATGGCTGGGATGACCTCAGTAGCCAGCCAGTCCTCCAGTCCCGCATGTCTGCCCGACTGCCCAAGGACCAACAAGCAAACAGCAGCAGGTAACTGAATGGGCAGAAGTGTGGAATGCAGGAAGGTGGACCACCAGGTCAGGAAAAGGCTGCCTTGGCAGTGGGAGCCCAGGACCAGAGACAGTCTCACTAGCTGGGCCCCCAGAAAGGTTGGATGCTACCGCCAGGTAAATGGGCATCTCTATGCAGGCCTGCGTCCTCACCTCAAGTCAGACGCCACTTTTCCTCTGACCATTCCCAGAACAGATGTGAGTCAAGGGCCTCTTCACTTGGGACATCAACAGCTCCTGGCAAACCACCCAACACTGCCTTTCCTCGCTAGGACACTAGATATGACTGGTTGGGACTCACACACACTCATTTCTTCACTCTGGGCACCTGGCTCTAAGACAGGTGAATGGGGCTCAGATGCGTCAGCAGAGTAGGAGAGGGCTGCTATCCCATTAGGAGTGAGGCCCAGGGGTCAGGAGAGACGGCTTATAGTCAAGAGCTCTCATTGCTCTCGCAGAGGACCTAGGTTTGGTTCTCAGCATCCACATGGTGGCTCACAGCCATCTGGAATATGCACACACATACATACATGCAAGCAAAACACTCATACAAACCAAATAAATAAATCTTTAAAACGTGAAAAGAAGAACATGAAATGCTTCCCTCCTCTCTTGGTTCAGCACCACACACACACATACACACACACACACACACACACACACACACACACACACATACACATGCATACACACACACATACACACACATACATACATACACACATACACACACATACACACACATCACACACACATACACACATACATACACACACATCACACACACACATACATACACACATACATGCATACATAAACACACATACACATGCATACACACACACATACACACACATACATACATACACACATACACACACATACACACACATCACACACACATACACACATACATACACACACATCACACACACACATACATACACACATACATGCATACATAAACACACATACACATGCATACACACACACATACACACACATACATACATACACACATACACACACATACACACACATCACACACACATACACACATACATACACACACATCACACACACACATACATACACACATACATGCATACATAAACACACATACACATACACACCACACACACATACACACACACATACACACACACATACACACACACATACACACACATCACACACACATACACACACACACATACACACATACATGCATACATACACACACATACACACACATCACACACACACATACACACACACACACACACACACACACACACGCACGCACACACGCACGCAAGTGAGCTCGTCTCTGAAATCCCTCCACTTTCACAAAAAGCTGTCTATACCCAGAGGCCCCAGTTCCAGACACTTAGGGGCTGGGAGGAGGTCAGGAATAAAGGACACTTCACATTTAAAAACAAACAAACAAAAAAGCCACTTTGGGTCTTCTAAACACAAGAAAACAACTTTTCAAAAATGTTCCAGAAAAATCTCAAACAAATAAAAAAGATGGCTTTCAGATTTGGGGTTTTTTTCCTCAGAAACATTAGGGAATTATTTTCCTTCGGGGTTTGGGATGGGATCAGGAAGAGAGGGAACCTGTTCCTAGGAATAAAAAAAAAAATGTATTTTTCCCAGTAAGGGGAAAGAGGCAGCAGAGATCCAAAAACACTGTCTCTCAGCCACCTCTGTGTGCGGGCACAGCGTTTGTGTGGCACATTCAGTGAGGGTGCTCAGGGGAAACACGCTGAACCTTGTCCTCTCTGACCTGGCCCAGGGGATGACCTTGCTCTCTGGGAAAAAATGTTTCCCTGGGGGGAGTGACCGTCCACTTCCTTTGGCCGTGTCCACTATGGGGACTCCAGGTCCAGCTCTGTGTCGTGTCTGTTTTCCACTGCAGAGAATGTGGGGAACAGTCCAGGGCAAAGCAGCGGGCAGGACGGGAGGCAGAACCACAGGCTGGGTGCTAGGAGCCCAGGACCCTTGGGGACAGGCCTTAGGACAGCTGTAACTGCTGGTGGAGACTGCCTGTGACCCAGGCAGGAGTTCCATTTAGGGACAGTTTACAGGACCTTCTGGGATCCACACCCATGCCCTGGTTTGTGTTTCAGTCCCCCGAGGCACACTGGGTGCTTGTACCCACAATTCCCTGAAAATTACAGCCAGGAGGGTGTTAGCAGCTGCCTGAACCCTTAGTTGATGAAAAGTATACCCAGAGAAGACAAGAGACTTCCCCCAGTACATCCATAGCAGAACACAGGCTTGGAACCAGGCTGCCTCATCCAAAGCCTTACCACAGAGCCACCCAGTGCTTGGTGAGAAGATCCCTGCTGCCCTAGAACTTCCCAGTCTGACCCTCGGTTTCATCACTCTGGTGAGGATAATCAGAATAACCATAAGCCTCAAAGATTGTTGTTGTTGTGAGATAGGGTCCCATGTAGCCCAGGCTGCCCTCAGATTCGATATGTAGGAAGACCTTGAACATCTCCTGTCCCTGCCTCCATCTCCGGAATGCCGGGGTTATAGTGCTGGGGATGGAAGTGAAGCCCCAAACATGCTAAGAGAGCACTCTACCAGAGAGCCACATCCCCGGCCAGCAAAGTGCTGCTCTAAGATGAACTGACGTCATCTATACCTGGCTCTTAGAATACTGCCCCATATCTCACCAGTGCCCAGTGAAACTGTACTGTCAGTGCCTTCCCAGGGTGAGCACAGGACACCCCTGACTGCCTGGGCTTCCAGATGGCAAATGATAGTTCTGGGACTAAGCTCTCCAAAGGGACAGTCATGTGAGCTCCGCAAAGACACAGATACAGAGGGGCTCCTAGGAACTTGTGGGGTCCTGAAGGGGCTTCTGGAAGGGAGGGCTGACTAGGTATTTCATGATGGATAAGGAGTTGGCTAGGTGAGGGGTGGGTACAGAGAGTTGGGTACAGGATCTGGAAATGAGACTGTCTGATTACCCCAGAGCTGGGCACAGGGCAAAGACGGTTTGACAGGGTGAGGCAGGTGACAGAGGAAAACTGGATTCCTGCAGGAGAGGAGAGAGGTAGCCAGCACAGCTCTGTCACAGGTCTACCAAGACTTTGTGTTCCCTCAAGACTGTCAGCTGCCTGTGCCTAGTGATCACCTGGCCCACTGGCTCTCGTCTCTGAGCCTCAGTTTCCCCATCTATTATAAAAGTAGACTAAACCAACATGACCCCCCAGGACTGTCACCCCTCTTCCTTAAGAATAGCCTGGTTCCCAGGGAATGAGATTCATGTCAGGACTGCGTCCTGCCGGGGCCCCAGAACAACTGTCTGTCCTCTTCTGTCTTCTCCATAAACCCTGGGTCACTTCCAGCCTGCGTCCAATTTTTGGTTGTTGTTGTTGTGATTGAGCCCCATTACTGTTCCCAGCTCTGAGGACATCGTCAACCTTAGGCCAGAAGACAGGGGGCCAGTCCCAACCCCAGGAGGAAGCTGGGGTGGGAAATGAGGGGGCGGAGACCGACGCCCCAAAGAAAAGTACAGAAAAGGTCAGCACGTGCTCCCCGGCCCTGGTCACGTTGCTGGACTCCAGCGTGTGGAGGCTGAGTTGAACTGAATCCAGAAGTCTGTTGGGAAGGAAACAGAAGGGATGTCTACTGGGGACCCAGGCAGCAGGAAGAGCACAGCCGAGCTGTTTGCATGGAGGACATTGCCATCTAGTGGTCATTCTGTTCTGAGCGCAGAGTCAACACTCCCAGAACAGGAAGCCCGAGGCCAAGCTGTCTTAATTCAGGTCCTTCAACCTCCTTTTCCTCCCCCAGGTCATGGATAGTTCAATGCCCCTGATCGGAGAGCATGTAGAAGAGGACAAGCAGTTAATGGCCGACCTTGTTGTCTCCAAGATGAGCCAACTCCTGGTGCCAGGCAGCATGGTGCCCTCACCCCTGAGACCTTGGGTAAGGCCCCCTTGAGAACAAAGGAGATTAGTGGCTCCGGAATGAAAACCCCCAGGACCCAATGGAGATAACCCCAGGCAGAATGGGGTGGGGACAGGGGACAGCCGGAGCCCTGCCCCCTTCCCCAATCCCCCAGGAAGAAAACTCCTGTCCCATCAGCCTTTGCACAGATTGTTGACAGTGTTGATTTCTGTGTCCCATCTTGGGCCTGAGCTTGGGTGTGTGCGCCTGTGTGTGCAAGAATACATGTACACATGTGTCCTGTGTTCCCCAGCACAGGTCAATAGAGACTATTGTGTCTCCTGCTTCCCCGCTCCCCAACCCGGCAAGCTCCCGCCCCGCCTCTGCAGAGGCCCCACCAGGGACTACAGACCCTCTCCAAAGAATGTACCAGCTGGCCAGCCTTCTGGAAAAGCGAGTTTCAAATCCTCCTCCAACCCCAGTCCCTGCTTTTCCCACAGGGACTCTTCATCCCTTCATAGCCACGGAGATAGGAGTTGAACTCTAGGAGCTAGCAGGAGGGAGGGGCTTATGCAGCATCCTTCACGAGGTCCACTGAAGAGTCATGCATCGGGGGTCTTACATCAGTGATATTTAAAAAACAAAAACAAAACTGTGTAAGGCCTTGACTTCCACCTGGAAACTGTCGCCACAGGCTTCCTTTCTCTTCTCTCGCTCTAGGGTCCACAAACTAAACTTGCAAAATCTCCTGGGCAAGGCCAGCTGGGTCCTCAGCTAGGACAGCCGCAGCCAAGGCCACCCCCACAAGGTAAGACTCAGGACAGCCACTGAGAAACACTGCATCAATGAGGACGCTGAAACGCTGTGCTTGCGGTGCAAACCTGAGTTCAAATCCCCAGCACTCACGTAAATAAGCTGGCCACAGCCAAGCATGCCTGTCGCTCCAGCCCTGGAGGAAGGGAGGAACAGGCAGCTCTTGGGAACCTGTTGACCAACTAGTCTAGCGGGAATGGCAGGGTTTGGGTTCTCAACCTGTGGGTCATGGCCCCCCTGGGGGTCACATATTGGATAACCTGCATATCAGCCATTTACATTACAGTTCATCACAGTAGCAAATTCCAGTTATGAAGTAGCAATGGAATAATTTTATGTTTGAGAGTCACCACAACATGAAGAACTGTATTAAAGGGCCACGGCATAAGGAGGGTTGAGAACCACTGCTCTACAGGGAGTAAGGTAGGACCCAAGGGTGTGTGCATAGACACTGAGCGATTAAATAATAACTAAGTCGATAAAATGTGTTGCTGAAGACAGCCTAGAGCAGTGATTCTCAACCTTCCTAATGCTGTAGCCCTTTAATACACTTCCTCATGTTGTGGCGACCCCCAACCATAAAATTACTTTCATTACTACTTCATAATTGTAATTTTGCTCCTGTTATGAATCATAATGTAAATATCTGTGTTTTCTGATGGTCTTAGGCAAACTTGGTGAAAGGGTCACTTGACGACCTCCAAGGCGTTGTGGCCCACAGGTTGAGAACTGCTGGTCTGGACAATCCATCCTGATACTTTCTCTTTGGGCTGTGCACACTCCTCCATCTGCAGGATGAGGAAGTTGGGAGGGCTGCTGTCCCCTTAAGGGCAGGGAAGGCCCTGTGCTGGGCCCTTCCCTTCTGTCCCCATTTCCATCCTCACAGCCACTTTGCAGAGGAAACATCAGTGTATCCTTTTCCCCAAGTAGGAAACTGAAGCTTTGCCCAGAAGGCACAATGAACGATGGCAGGTTGTCAAGCCTGGATGCTCAAACCTTCTGGGAAATGTTATTTCCAGCCACTAGTGGTGCCTGAGTATACATTTGTGAGCCAACCAGCCATAGTGAGAAAGAGAAGAAGAAGAAGCCAGGGCATTATACCCGCAACTGCTGCCGTTCCTTCACAGAACCATCCTGATCTGCTCCAGAAGAGCCACGGCTTGTTAGAGGGTGGATTCGGGGTGGACGACAAGAGAGGGGAGAATCGTGAGAATAGCTAAAGACTTGCTGGAGGAAGGTCACGTGTGGAGGGTTTCCCACGCACGGGCTCCAGGGGAACACCTGCCAAGCGAGTCCCTTGTAGCAGATCTGTGCTCAGCCTGGCTGCTCTGGGCCAGATCAGGCTTCAGAGCAGCTTGGCATGGAGATGCCCTCCTTACAATCTCGACAGAAGGCATTTCCATCCTGTCCTGAACTTTCTAGTCACATCTATTAAAGCGGCAGATTCGTTGCTTCTTGGGAGAAATGGGCCCTGGGCACCAGATGGCTTCCTCTTCCACAGCTCTATGTGAAAGCGCCCTCCTCCTTCCCTCTTTCCCTCCATCCCTTTCAGCCTTCTCTCCTTCTTTTCTTTCCCCATTACTCCATTTACTTAACATAATCATCCAGGTTAGCTTACTTTCCCATATAAATGCCTTTGGAATTGACTGCCCCAAATATTCTCCAAATGTATACACAATAGTCAAAATTACATTTAACCACAGACTAAAAGTTACCATATTTGTGAAAATCCAGTTAGGTAGCATTTTAATTCTCAGTATCTGTGGTCAAATAGTCTTCTCAGAATATAACAAACAAGGCATGATGAGTCCCAGCACAAAAGAAACTGAGACAGGAGGATTGCTGTGAGTTTGAAGCTAGTCTAGACTACCAGGTGAATTCAATGCCAGGCCACCCTGGGTTACAGTATGAGATCCTGTCTCCAGAGAGGGAGTGGGAAGCTGCGGAGATAGCTTGGTGGGTGGGTGGGTGCCTTCCAAGCATGAGGGCATGACTGATCTCCAGTGCCCACCTTCCAAAACAACCAACAGACTGGGTGCGACAGGAATCCTAGAGCTGGTGAGGTGAAGATGGAGGGAATCTGAGGCTAGTTTGCCAACTAGCCCACTCGGAGAGTTTCAGTGTCAAAAAAAGGACAGAGGTTGACCTCTGACCTTTACATGCAGGTTGGTACCTGTGCATACAGATGTACACACACACACACACACACTCATGCAGGTTTGTACCTGTGCATACATATATGCACATACACACGCACACACTCATGGGGTGGGGGACATATAATAACATATCCCAAACTGTGTTCATTCTAGAGGCCAAAGTTAGCCTCCCCATTTCTTTCTGAGTCTTTCTCCCAAAGGTTTGTTTTATTCTCTGTAGTGACAAGTCTCCACAGCTCGAATAACTCAGAACCCTTTACATTAAGAACAGAAACATTCTGTGGACAATAACCTGCTAGCCACACACAGGGCTTGTCCACCCATCCTTCTTACCTGCGCTGGTTTACTTCTTTTTTCTGGGGAAATTGGGGAGACTTCAACAAAAAGAGATGGCAGACGTTCACCCCTGTGTTCCCATGATGAAACACCTGAACTCAACTCTAAAAGGAGAAAGGCTTTATCGGCTCCTGTTTCGGAGGTCCAGTCACGTGGCCCTGTGTTTGGAACCTGTGACGGCACAGTATTCACAGCAGAGGGGACATCACAGACGAAGACAGTTACTCGTGGCAGCAGAGACACAGAGAGGGAGGGATTAGGTCCCCAGTGACCTACCTTCCATCCTCTTCATCCCCAGAGGGACACAAACGGGGTGACGCCTCTAACACGCAGAGCTCTGGGGGCCTTTAAGACAACCCTGAAGCAAACCTGTATAATGAACAGTAGTTCTCTCCTGGCAGTATAGTATATATGCGCTCAGTCCAGTTCCACGGAACCACCCTTCAGGTTTAGGTGAGTGGTGACACCCCTTCGAACCTCAATTCCCCAGTGACAATGAAGGAAATAACAGCTTCCATGATGAGTAATGAGCACTTGCCCATAGGATGGCGCTGACTCCGTTAGAGGGCTCAGTCCTCACTGCTAACAATGTACATCATCTAATGGCGATGATGTGGCTCTTCCTGTTAATACCTGCTGTCTCACCAGCAATTCTAACTGAGACTGCTTTTCTGACACACGAAGCCCTTCTCCCCTTTGCCTGGCAATAATAATAGTTACAAATGGTCCCAGGCTCTATATTCACCACCCTGCCAAGGCCCTGGCTGGCCCCGCCGCCGCCGCCGCCGCCTTTCCCTCACTTTGCAAGACTAACTCTTTAAACCTTTGAGTGGCACCTCTTTAAAAAGAAGAGAGTAGGGTTGGGGATTTAGCTCAGTGGTCCAGTGATTGCCTAGCAAGCGCAAGGTCCTGGGTTCGGTCCTCAGCTCTGAGAAAAAAAAAGACAAAAAACTCTAGCCGGGCGGTGGTGGTGCACGCCTTTAATCCCAGCACTCGGGAGGCAGAGCCAGGCGGATCTCTGTGAGTTCAAGGCCAGCCTGGGCTACCAAGTGAGCTCCAGGAAAGGCACAAAGCTACACAGAGAAACCCTGTCTCAAAAAACCAAAAAAAAAAAAAAAGAAGAAGAAGAAGAAGAAGAAGAAGAAGAAGAAGAAGAAGAAGAAGAAGAGAGTAGCTGGCAGTGGTGACACACGCCTTTAATCCCAGAACTCGGAAGGAAGAGGCAGGCGGATCTCTGTGAGTTTGTGGCCAGCCTGGGCTACAGAGTGAGTTCCAGGACAGCCAGAGCTACATAGAGAAACCATGCCTAAATAAATAAATAAATAAATAAATAAATAAATAAATACCGGAGAGCTAGTGTATTCTAGCTCTGGCCCAGAGGAGAAGCAGCTTGATAAAGAGAGATTATTTTAGAAACATGTAGCTAAACTCCATGTGGGTGAGTTGAAAAATAATTAATTTAAAACCAATTGAGGCAATTAAAGGAAATGTTCAGTGAATTACCACTCAGACTGAAAATAACTAGGCCAACTTAAAAAGTTTTTCACCAGTTTCTATAAATAACAGAATCACATTATTAACTTGTTTTGAACTCATTTTCAAACTCAGTGAACATGAAGTTTTCTTTTAATAAACTTTATCTTTTTAGGGTCAATTCTGTGCTTAGGAAAACATTATATATACAAAATATTTTCTGTATATGCCCAAATAAAAAATACTAAGTTGTTTGCTTTGCCAAAGAGCTGTAAGAAACAACCAACATATCTCCTGATGGATCCCAGTGGTAAAGGAGAAACACATGAAATAGTCAATGAGTTATTGAACAAGGACACAGGTTTTCCAAGATAGTATCAACCCAGGGTTGGGGGGGGGGGTTAAGACAAAAGGAGAAAACAGATATTTTGTTTGACCTGCGCTGGGTTGAGAAAACACAAAAGTGGTCAGCATACAAAACTGTGAAACTTCTCCTTACACACCCAGGGTTTCTCTCAAGTCTCCCACCCCTACTACTGCTCAGTCTCCAGCCTCTCCGGAAAGCAGATGTTCTAGAAATACCCAGCATCCCCTGGTGGTTAGTAAGGGCTGTTGCCTTGGTCACAGAGGGACTTGCCATTTGCCTCAGGGCCTTCTCTTCCCTTCTTCATTTCCACAGAGACAAGAATCCATTTCCTTATGTTCATTCTCTTTAGAAAGAGAGGGAGAACTATGTCTTAAACCAAGTGGGAATTAAGACTTGGTATTTGAGATAGTGTCTCACTCTGAACACAGACTGGACTGACACTCACCATATAGCCACAACTAGCCTCAAATTTGACACAATCCTCCTGCCTCAACTGCCTAAGCAAGTCACTACACTTGACTCTATATATCTCCCTTCCTAATTACCTCTTCCTTTTCATATAAGGACTCCATGCCTATTGCATCAAAACCTCACCTTTAGCCTTAATTACCTCCTTTAAGACCCTGTCTCCAAATGTAGTCACATTGAGTGTTTAAGAAAACATATTTCTGTCTATAACGGCATGTCCAATCCCTATCCTGATGCAACTGCCCCATGAACCCATCCCTGCTTCAGAGTGTGAGGCCTGCCTGCACTCTGTACAGCTTTCCAGTGTTTCCTTATTATATGGCTCCACACATCAATGCTCAAATGAAAAACAAATATGCCGGGCAATGGCACACGCCTTTAATCTCAGCACTCGGGAGGCAGAGCCGGGTGGATCTCTGTGAGTTCGAGGTCAGCCTGGTCTACAGAGCAAGATCCATGACAGGCACCAAAACTACATGGAGAAACTCTGTCTCAAAAAACAAAAAACAAAACAATACCATACATGCTATGTTAGAAACTGCTTTTTCTCTTTCTGTTTAGTGGTGTCTACTTAGCACATACTGTCAACAGGTCAGTTAATGTTACCATAACATAACATATGACAATAAGCCCACACTCCATTATCTGGATGCTTTCTTGTGGCTGTTTTTGTTTTAACACAGGGTCTTACGTAGTCCAGGCTGGCCTTGAATTCTCTATATCAAAGATGACTTTGAAATTCTGATCTTCTTGCATCTGCCTCCTGAACATTGGAATTACAGGCATGCACCGCCATGCCTAGCCACGCTGGAAATCAATTAGAGGGCTTTGTGCATGCTAGACAAGCAGGCTACCAACAGAGCTACGTCCCTTGCCATCGAGATGTTTCCTGATGTTCCTAACCACGTCCCTGAGATCTGGCATCTGTTGTTTTCCGTTATAAACAACGTGTTTATATAAACATGTGTGTTCAGTGCACAGCCACATTTATTCCCAAAACAAATTAAAACTTAACCCTTTCTTCTATTTGTAGGCGGCTCTCGTCAAGCTCAGTCTCCTCAGCCTCCCAGATCTAGAAGTCCATCCCAGCAGAGGCTTTCCCCACAGGGCCAACAGCCTGTGAGCCCCCAGTCAGGCTCTCCACAGCAGCAAAGGTCCCCAGGTTCTCCACAGCTATCCCGGGCATCTGGTGGCAGTTCTCCAAACCAGGCCTCCAAGCCAAGTGCCAGCCTCGGCTCACATCCC
Organism: Peromyscus leucopus; assembly: GCF_004664715.2. NCBI lineage: Eukaryota > Metazoa > Chordata > Mammalia > Rodentia > Cricetidae > Peromyscus > Peromyscus leucopus. The sequence goes on along the minus strand of NC_051078.1, from coordinate 47,070,622 downwards.
CGGCCGCCTGTGCAGGGCCGCAGCACCTCCCAGCAGGGTGAAGAGCCCCAAAAGTCAGCACCGCCTCACCCCCACCTCAAGTAAGTGTTTGAAGTCTGAATGGGCAGAGAGTAGAATTAGAGTGTGTCCTAATTCTTACTGACTCAGGGTCAGGAACTAAGAGACAAAGGACCGAACAAAACCTTGCCTAGAATTCAGAGAGGGGCACGTGGACCTATAGAGTGGCATTTGTGTAGCAGGGACCAGCATTTGGAGAGTACAGATTAGGCTCCACCACATCCTCAAGATCCCTGTATCAGTCACCACTTGCAATGTAACAAACCCAAATTTATGTGACTGAAGCAAATCAGTTTCCTGCTTGTTCTAGTTTCCTGTTGCTGTGATAAAACACTCAGACAAAAAGCAGTTTTAGAAAAGCTAGAGGGATAGCTCAGTGGTTAAGAGCATCCTTCTAGAGGACCAGGGTTCAGTTCCCAGCACCCACATAGTGGCTGACAACCATCTGTAATTCAATTTCCAGAAGATCTGACACCCTCTTCTGGCCTCTATGGGCTCTACATGCATGTAATGCACAGAGATACATGCAGGCAAAGCACCCATGCACATAAAATACAAATAAAAATCTTGAAAAATTGTTTTCTAAACAACTTAGGGGAGGAGAGGATTTGTTTCAGCTTCCAGGTCACAGTTCATCATTGAGAGAAATCAGGAAGTGACCTCAAACAGGAACTTGAAGCAGAAACTATGGAGAAATGCTGTTAGCTCACTTGCTCACTGACCCCTACTTAGCTAGCTCTCTCTCATAGCCCAGAGCCTGTCCAGGGAATGGTGCCGCCCACAGTGGCCAGGCCCTCCTACCTTAATTAACAAGCAGAGCAATCCTCACAGACACGCCCACGGGCCTCCCTCGGCTGAGGATCTGGAACAGGGACGGCCTGGCATCTCAGCTAATGCTGGGAACTCTGTGAGAATAACTGGAGCCTGACTCAGCCCACTAAGGCTGAAACAGCCCCATAAATTACAGAGCAGCCTGGGATTGGGTGGGGAGGGGGGATGGAAGCTGTGCATGCTCCCTACTTCTTGCTGGAAGGTCTATCCAAGCCACATACTTGCCTCTGGGAATACTGATTTCAATACCTAAGAAAATGAAGGCAACACCTCCCACCTTGCAAATTCTAGGCTAACATCATACACACTGCGATGCCTGGTTTCTGGTCTCACCGTCTTTTGACGACTGGGCTCAGCCAACCTTAGGGCCAGCCCCAGACTCATTCCCTTGGAAGTCCCAGCCATAACCATCCCCAAAACCTTGCTTTCTGTTTCAGCAAATCTCAGTCTCTGACGAACAGCCTCAGCACATCAGATGCCTCCCATCGAGGGACCCCAAGTGAAGATGAGGCCAAGGCCGAGACCATCCGCAACCTGAGGAAGTCCTTTGCCAGCCTCTTCTCTGACTAGCCCCACCTAAGCTGGAGGGCAGGAAGACTCGGTGACTGGAGACTTTCTCTGGTTCCCTCCTTCTCAGCCTTGGTTCCTGGTGGAAACACGCTTCCTAGATGCCTCTGACCCAGGAACTGATGATCTATATGCATTCCCACCTCCTTGACCATGACATTCCAATGCCGTCTGAATGAGCTGTAGCCTTGAGAGCCCCTGGGTTCCTCAACACGGGCCTTCCAGACAGACAAGGCATCACTACACCCACCATATGCTTGCTCCCCTGCCACTGGTACCAAGTGAGATGTCTATGTGGCTCGATTTTTGCATTCTTATTAGTGTTTTGCTTGCCTTTGGGCAGAGGTCCTCTTTGAGGCCTTGACTCTCCTCCATCAAATGCAGACATTGTAGTCGGACCTCAGCAACGTAAGAGGCAATACTTTTTAATGGTGTTTTTGCAAACAGAAATAGGGAAGCCCCGCCCAGGAGCCTACTACATACCTAAAGCAAGCTAGTGCCATCTTTGCTGGGAGCAGGCTGACCAAGGCCCCATCTCAGCTGGCCCTCCCAGAAAGAAGCTAGACTCTCTGCAACAAGTGGGGCCTTTCAGGACAGAACAGAGGGAACCCCACACAGTGCTACCCATGCTTAGAGCCAACAGCAAGAATCCAGAGATAGCCTGTGCCCCCTGTGGAGAGGGTCACAGGATTGGGCCTCTCTGACCTCACACAGAATCTGTTCTTCTTCCTCCTTAAGGCTAGATGGGAAACCAGAGAGAGTGGATAGCTCCCTGCCACAGGATCACAAGACATGGTGATGGAGTCTATATGGTTCGGCATTTTACCTGCTCTGAACAAGGTGTCAATAGGCCACTCAGTTTCCCAAAGGTCTCCTGGTGAGACAGCCTTCAGAAACAGTACGTGTTTCTCTTTAGGAGACACAGAATACAGAACACACATTGAACTTTGAAATTTCTTCCAGAAAAAGTTCCACTCCCACCTTGTTTTAGTCATTATGACGAAGATAGCTTGCCGCAGAGCTAGGCAAAGTGGTCCTGACTCCCCCTCCAGTGCTCCTTTGCTCCTTCCCTGACACCAGACTTCCTCCCGGATCACATCACCAAGCACCTGGTGCTAGAAACGCTGTAGGTGCCAGAACAGTGTCCTGGTCCCAAGACGACCCAGAACATCAGAACACAGCCATGCTATCTGTACAGCCCTGCTGGCCACCTGCGGTATGGCTTCCTTGCTCAGTGTGAGGAGGGAAGTGACTAACTACACAGCTTCTGCTTCTGCTCGAGTTCTGCAGATTGCTTAGTGATCATCCGAGGCATTTCCAAGTCTCCAGGAGTATAGAAGCAGTCACTGTAGTTTCTGGGGGAGTTTTCTGCTTGTTTTCTTGAAACAGACTCATTCAGCAACTCAGGCTGGTCTAAAACTCATGTAGCCCACGCAAGTCTCAAACTCATGGTGATTCTCCCTCTTTATCAGCCTCCCAAGAGCTGAGACTGCAGGAATGAACTGCCACACCCGGCGGGTCATCATCCTCCCAGCCCAGACTGGAGTGGCAGAGACAAGGGTAGAGACCCTCTCCTGCCTTGGCTCACTTAGAACCCTGCATTTCTGCAGAATGCACCTTCAAGCTGGTTTCCAGCAGGGATCAGCTCAGCATCCAAAGTGGCAGCTTTGGCCATGGCTATAGAGATCCATTTGGCCCTGGGGTCACCCTCTTCCTTCTTGCCTTTTCCCTCCCTCATGATCAAGTCAATATGGAGAGCAAGCGCACCGGAATTATTTGAAAAGCCCTCTTTGGCCTCTCTTTCCATATCTTTGGCTTGGAGGAATAAACAGCAGCTCTAAGTCTACGTTGTGCAGGTCGAGTGACCACTGAGGCCATAATTTGGAGCTGTAGACCACAGGGTTTTGGCATAGTTGGAACTGACTACTCAAGAGCAAATATGCTGTGGTGTGATGTGCGGAGTGAACTTCTGAAGGCCTGGTACCCCTCCCAGTACCAACAAAGCCCAACCTTTTTTATTCCTAAGTTCCAATGAGTTCAGTGAGTACAGGACAGTCCCCGAGGCACATCTTCCTCATTTTGCCCAACTGCTCTTCTACCACAGAATGAGACTGGCAAATACTTCCAGAATGCTCCTTGAGGACAATAGGGATGACCCAGAATGTGGTAAGACACATGGCCAAGGGTCAGTACATTCTCCTGCCCCCACCCTCCCCGGTGAGGGAGAGGAGGTCTTAAGGCCAGCATCCCCAAGCAATGCTTTAGGTAGGTTATCCAAAGGAAGAAAAAAGGTCAGTCTGAGTTCGCAGAATGTTGCTTCTTCCTCCTGCTCCTCCTACTCTGACTTAGCTCTTGCACCTTTCTCTAGAACCTCTGAAGAAAAATAGGTGGAGCAGAAGGAAGGATTCGGCGGGGAGGGTAAGATTTGAAATGTCAAAGATAGTTTGTGAAAGTGAATTCTACAGAAGAAGATGTGGGTGTTGGCTTTCTGATTATCTACCAGAAGATGTGAGTCCCTTTTTCAGGTCCCCCAGCACCTTCCTCCCTTCTCCTCCTCACCCCCTCTCTATTTCACACACACACACACACACACACACACACACACACACAATATGCCTGGCTAATGACCAGAATGAACACATTAAAATGTAACATCTCGCCGGGCATGGGGGTGCACCCTTTAATCCCAGCACTTGGGAGGCAGAGGAAGGCAGAGGAAGGCAGATCTCTGAGTTTGAGGCCAGCCTGGTCTATACTTTGAGTTCCAGAACAGCCAGGACTATATAGAGAAACTCTGTCTTGAAAAACAAAAAAAAAAATGAAAAAAAAAGGAAAGGAAAAAAGGAACAGTAAGATGTTAAAACCCCATTACCTCATTTCAGACCATAGTCCTCTTTCTAGGGGGTCCCTGATGACTTGTTTCAGTAACAGACTGCTTCCCTACCAGACCTTGAGAAGCCAGGGCTCACTCATGAGGCACATGTGGAGGAAATCAGCACACCAACCTCACGTGATTGAGGAGTCTAAGAGCCTGGACCTGACGATGACAGCTGAAGTTGGCCCGTAGAAAGGTCTGCCCCAGTCGGTAAGATGCAAGCAGTCTCACACAGGTGGGGGGTGGGGGATGACCTTGCATTCCGGAAAAGCATAAGATAGTATACATCACAGTTAAGAACACAGTGAACACCTGTGGCAGCCATCACCCATGTCTCAATAAACCACAGCTCCAGACACATCATGGAGTAACAGGCAGCAGGAAATTCCTTCTAGTATAGGCCATGGCTCTGGACAGATTTTAGTTTTAAAGGCAGAGGAAACTTTGCTTCAGACAACAGGAATATGAGCTTGTAGTGAGAGGGATCAGACCTGCAGCTGGATCAGCCTCTGGGTGTTCTGGAGGTCTGCTGAGGTTGGGCGGCCATTCTGAAGCAGGGCAGGGATGGGTATGTTTCCATGCCATCGCCACCCCTGCTAGGGACCTGCCCCTTTGATAGACAGAACCAAGAGCTCCGTAAATGACCATGTGGCCAAAATATTCTCACTTATATTCTGTCCCTAAAAACATCTCAGCATTCAATGGCATCTGTCCAGGATCCCAACTATAGTAGCACAAATGTCTCTCAAAATCTGAATCATCCTGATTTTATAATCATGCCAACTATGTCTCGATCCATGACGTAACACTAGACTGTAGCCAGCACTCTGAATAACTTCCAACTGGGCCGGGAGTGAAAACAGAGGCCAAGGGTATATACAGGTCCGTGGAGTCCACACATCTCTCCAGTGGATTGTTTTCACCCATAAGCTAGTCCATGTTGCTCCCAAAACTTTAACCTTCAATAATTGTGACATTTAGAGGTAGAAAAGGGCAAAAGGAAAGGGGGGGAGTCACTGTAAATAGATTCTGAAGGGTTCTATTTATTGGGTTTTGCTATCTTTCACAACTTTGACCCAAACAATAGCAATGACTTCATGAAGCTGAGACACAACAAAGACCCATTCAATTTGTGTACAATAACCAGGGCCTTCCAAACACAGCCCCCAACAGCCACAGCAAGCTTCCTCCAGACCACTTCCCTTTCCTTCACCCCGCAAGGCCTCTGGGCTGCGGCAGTCACTCCCAGCATGCAGCTGGCTCTACTGGACTATGGGAGTGACAGTTCTTCTCTCATTAAAAAAAAAAAAATCAGTTGAAAACTCCATGTCACTGAATAACCACTGCTCCGCAAGTTCTCTTGTGAATATCCAGGAAAGAGGCTCCAGAGAAGCAAGCCAGCTGGGTACATGGGATCTGGCTCAGGAGCAGCTGCTCAGAGGCAGGTGGGTGTTCAGGACTCTCCTTAGGAGACTCTCCTAGAAAGTTAGGAAATTAGTGACATGGATGTGACACATTAAGATTGGAGATCCTCCTGGAGCTGGAGAGATGACTCAATGGTTAAGAGCACTGACTGCTCTTCCAGAGGTCCTGAGTTCAATTTCCAGCACCCACAAGGTGGCTCACAAACACCTATAATGAGATCTGGTGTCCTCTTCTTGCCTGCAGGGACACATGCAGGCAGAACACTGTACACATAATAAATCTTTTTAAAAAAGGATTGGAGATCCCCCTCCCTCCCTCTCCCCCCCCCCCACCCTCTCTCTCTTGTTTAATCCCCAAAGACCTCCTCTGCACTGGATCTGCAAAGGAAGGGGAGCAGACAGAATGAGATGGAGACTCTAGCCCTGGGGAGCATACTCCTGGGGTACACAACTTCCTGGAAGCCAGGGAGCAGCTGAGGTCAGCATGGGTTAGAGGTGGTGGCAATGGGCACTCCCAGGACCATGCTGCTGGCATTCTTTCCAAGGCCAAGACCTAGGAAAGGAAGTGTCCATCTACATGAGAGCCTTGCAGCTGTACCAACCAAACGCAGCTCAGCTTTGTAAACAAGTCCCTGGACAGTGTGCACCAGCTCCCTTGTCCTTGGTTACAGCTTGGTGGCTCATTTTGTGTAGACCGAAGTGGTAAGCAGCTGCACATTAGCCACAGGCTTGCACATACAAGTGGAAACCTAACTGTCACAGGGGCCAGCCCATTCACTGCAAGAGCCCTTTCACTGTATCTCTAGATTCTTATCCCAGAGCCAAACTGGCTGATACAACTAAGCTGGTGTCAGATGCTGCCCTTGACCTGAGCAGCTGATTAAACTAAACTGTTTGGTATTTAGACTTTACTAGGAGGCAGCACTTTGAGCTTGAGTGAAGACAAATGGGCAGGTTAGGCGACAAGCAAGGCTGATTGATCCATTTATCAAGCACAGAGCTCTCTTGTGCTCCCACAAAACACGAGCCCAGATTGACAAAACACACATACCCAGGTTTCACCTGCAGATCTAACTGGTACACCCAGAGGGAAAAACAAAAACGCCCACCCACAGCTTTTCACTGAGACTCGAGAAGCCTCGAGCTAACACTTCTTACACCAGCACTTACTTCAGAATATCAAAAACTAGTGTTACAACTCATTTGGGATTCCCAGTAGAGAAAGCAAGAAGTCAGCTCAAATTAAATCTTTAGGGGCTGGAGAAAGACAGTTCAGTCAATTAAATGTCTGCAATGCAACCCAAGGACCTGCATTCAAAAGTTGGGCGTAGTGGTGAGCACTTGTAATCTCAACACTGGGGAAGCAGAGAAAGGTGGAGCCCAAGGGCTCAATGAGCAGTCGGTCTAACCTCATCTAACCTGGAGTTCCTCCAGGCCACGTGAGGCAGATGTGTACCCACATCTTTACATGACTGGCCTAGCACACTGCCATAGTACTAGGGCACAGCAGAGCACCTGTCCAGCTCTTCTGCAAGGTTCAAATCGGCAGGTTAGGAGGAAAACAGGCCTGGGAACCAACCCTTGAACAGAAGAAAAGGAAAAAGGAGAGACTATCTGGTTCCACCGGTTAAGAATTAGGGAGCTAACCAGTGAAGCAGTGACCTCAGCAACTAAGAACTGGGCAAAGAGCGAGAGAATTCAGGGTTTTACCCAAGTTGGTAAGGGTTCTTCCCAACACCAAATTACCAGCCATGCCAAATGGGCATTTTCTGTTTATAGTGGTACAGGGAGAAGTAAGCTCCCATTACTAAAACATGGCTATAGGAGAACTTAGGGGCCAAGAAAGATGGAAGGCTACTTCAAGCCAATGCGCTGGAGCTGCACCATTCCCAAGCACGTGCTTCTAGGCTGTCCTGCTCCCATGACAATGCATGGAAATGACATCACAAGCCATGCAGTGAACAAGCTGCTACCAAGCCAGGATTCCATTCATGTTATCAGCAATACACAAAGCTCAAAAGCCTCATGACAAGGATGCAAGATTCTCTAAGCTTCTAAATGTAAAATTAGCTGCTAGTCAAGAGGAAATGCTTTGAGGACTCTAATGCACATTTCTGAGAGGTGCCTAAGTTTAGGTTGAGAGCACTCTTTCATTAACTCAAACTCACAACATCTGCCAGTTAAGTCGAGTGAGGCTGCACCAGCACCGTCAGGGGCCTCCCAGGGCTCATTTGGAAGTGACTGTGTTTTGAAAACTTGTATTTGGTGCTCTGGTCTTCAGTTTCCCATGCCTCTGAGGGCATGAGTGCATGTGCGCGCATACACACACACACACACACATACATACACACACACACACACACACACACACACACACACACACACACACACACACTACATGGGGCAACTTAACATCCAGCCACTAAGACATGTTTTGAAATGGAATCTAGATCAATAAAAACTTCAGGATGACACTTTCAGCCACAATTCAGTGGACAATAAGAAGACTGTCCTATAGATCATAGACCCATAAGCAGCCCAAATCCTCTTCTTTGTTAAAGATCACGTAGCTTATAGAAATATCAGACTGAATTTTCTTCACTGTGATGCAAAGACTCTAAACACACATGTAGCAAAGTCTCACTTGAATACAGGACTCCAAATATTCCTGCAGCACACATTCCAAGCCATTTCCTAATATGCAAACCAGGTTTTTAAAAACAGGTCTGGGCACTGTTCCTCTTTCCTGCAATGCCAACAGCGTTTTACCCATGCGGCAGCTCCGATTTAGGTTTGTCACCGCAGCATGTTCCTAGTTATCTGTGTGAGTCATCTGTGTTTGGGCCTTTTCTGTAGAATAAATAAATGTCGAATTTTGAGTATTTTAAGTCTTACAAGCGTAACATTCTTCCAGTAAAAGGGGGCTATCCTTGAACAAGTACCTGACAGCGGCTGAAGAACTCTGCTGTCAAGACCCAATGTCTCAGACACCAAACACAAGGGGGAATCCCAGCGGGTAACAAGTCTGCACCAACCCAATGGTCGTCAGAGTCCTAGAAGTTCCTCACAGAATCCAGAAAAGCTACTATAAAGGAAGAGATGGATCCCTCCAGGTTCAAGCAAACTAGCTCAGCTTTTATCAAGATTTGCAAGCTTTCACCCCACTGACATCACCGCAGAACAAAAGCAGACACCACCCGTACCAGTCACCTCCTCACACTGAGCAGCACCCTAGCAATTTTCAAATATACAAATTAACAGTATGAATAAGGTTTGACTAATAAATGTACCTTTAACAAAAGTCAAGACCACCATATAATTTTTGTTTTTATTAATCTAGCACACAACATTATCAGTACCACAGCTCCATCCCAGAGGTGAATCCAGAGCAGAGACCAGCAGTCAAGTATTCCCAAAGCCAACCCAGCTTTGAGTAACCTTGTCCTAGTTGCCAGCTGAGTTTAAGGTTTTCACTGCCACAACCAGAAACTGACAGCAGAGGTCAGTGTCCAAGGAAAGAGCATCTGCGGTTTCCATAGTCTCCAACTTGGTCACATGAATGGTAGCCGGCTGTCAGTTGACTGACCCCTGCTGGGTCTGAAGGGAAATCTGTTGTTGGGGCCACCTCTTCCTGGCAAAAGGGGGTTAGGTCCTGGAAGTGGACCAATAGGATCAAACCGTGGTCTGAGTGGCGGAAACGGGCTAGGTATCTCCCCTGGCCTTGGGATGAGTGAGTTGGCTGGGTCCCCAACACTGGGCAGTATCGGCCTCGTATCATATTCACCACCAATGATTCCTGGAGGAAGCAGCGAGGCAGAAGGAAAGGGCACGGGGTAGGGGTAGACAGGAATGGGACAAAATGGGATAGAGTGGGTTGACGACGGCAGGAACATCATATGTCGCATTCTCTGAGCCTCTTTTCTCTGTATATGCCTCTTTCTATACAGCTGTAGGAAAAAGGGGGGACAAGATATGGTGAGTGGTTTAGAGGTGACCCCCAAGTTCTAAGCTGCCTTACTTACGGCATAAGTTCATCTGCACTTTTCTTTCCCAGTCTATGCAGACAAAGCAGACACAGTCTACCCCATGAAGAGCTTCAGCTCCAGAAGCAGTGCCTAGTGAGCTCTGTTCTCTAAGTACTTTAGGCACACTGCCACAGAGTGAATGTCCAAAGGAGGGATAACCCAGTGGCAGATATTTTTAAGAATGCAATCTAGCACTCCTCAGCTGACATGCAAGTTTAGGTGAGCCTTTCCTGCACACAATTAAAGTATTTGTTGAAAAAGTCAAGCTATAAATAACATTCAGGTACTACAGGCAATTTCATGTTTTCATCCCTCATAGATCTCCATTTCAAACATAAACAAGTGGCTAGTTTAAAAGGCCGGCACACACTCAAGACTGTGGACTCTGCAAGCATCCTAGGACTTGCGTTCAATTATTTTTCTTTACTCCTTCATCCCAAATAGTTTTTCTCAGGCCTATCAGTGGTTTTTACAGTCGAAATCTACAAATAAAGCCATGTATCTTATTCTTTTCACAATGTACTGTGCTATCTAACAACTTTAGATTACCCAAACACAGTGACAGAATTTGTTTTGTTTTGTTTTTGTTTTTCAAGACAGAATTTCTCTGTGTAGCTTTGGTGTCTGACCTGGATCTCACTCTGTAGACGAGGCTGGCCTCGAACTCACCAAAGATCCACCTGCCTCTGCCTCCTGGGTGCTGGGATTAAAGGCATATGCCACCACCACCAGCCAGAATTACTTTTGTGAAAAAAAAAAAAAAAAAAAAAAAAAAAGCTTGTTTCATATTTCAATGAAAAACTATTGACTGTTCTTTGTAGTTAGAAGAAAACAAGAACTAAACCTAAAATTGAAGTCATTTTCATTAGCAATATTTAGCAATAAATTTAAATTGATTTTATCACATCACACTAGCAGTGAAAAGATACCTTTCACTATTAACTCACAGTTATTTGAGTCATAAACATTAGTCTTCGTATTTAGAAATACCTACTTCTTTCCAATCTGTGTCTGGACCTCTGGCAGTACCATCTGCAAGGTAAAACAGAGCACCCAGAATTAAACTCCACTTCATGCTCCAGGACTGACGGTGAGCCTGGACCTCACCCATGCAGAAGCAGCACCAGAGGCACACGCACACATGCACCTTCTTGAGTCAGCCAGTGGCCATCACCGCTCTCCGCCCTACCTCATGACTCAAGCAGCGATGCCTCAGGACACCACAGGACAGCGACTCATTGTCCCAGGATGTGGCTTCTGGGGCAGGCTCTCTAAGTCATGTCTGCAGTCACAGCGGTCTAGCCTGACAGCCTCTCTTAAGTGTCTGGATTACAACCCACATTCATTACTGCAAGTGAACTAACCGGCTCCCTTCTGTAGTGGTTACCTACCTCCTTCCCCCCATTCTCTAAATGGCTTCACTACCCAGAGTGTGACAGTAACACACAGAACTACTTTAAATGTACTTAAGGGGCTGGGGAGATGGCTCAGTGGTTAAGAGCACTCACTGCTCTTCCAAAGGTCCTGAGTTCAATTTCCAGAACCTACATGGCAGCTCACAACTGTCTGATCCCCTCTTCTGGTATGCAGATATACAGGCAGACAAAGTGTCCCTACACGTAAAATACATAAATAAATAAATCTTTTTTTAAAAGTATTTAAAATACATGAAATGAGGGAAAAATTCCATCGACTTGAAGTCTAATGAGAAGTTCAGGAAGAAGCTAGCCATGTCTTCTCTGTAAGTTACTAACTAGCGTGGAAGTTTATGAAAGCCCTAGCCCAGGAGTTCTCAACCTGTGGGCCATGACCCCTTTAGGGGCTGAATGATCCTTTCACAGGGGTCACCTAAGACCACTGGAAAACACAGATATTGACATTGATTTGTAACAGTAGCAAATTTACAGTTATGAAGCAGCAATGAAAATAACTTAATGGTTGGGGTCAGCACAACATGAGGCACTGTGTTAAAGGGTCACAGCGTAGGAAGGTTGAGAACCGCTGCTCTAGCCCCATACGATCTTTACACACTCACTCACCCAGGAGCTGTGACCCGCAATCAGAAGGGAATCACAGCCGGACGGCAGTTAACCGTGCAGGTGAAGGGCGTCTGTCCTCTCGTGACTTTACACCAAAGCCAGCTTTTTCCTGTCACCACTTCTGTGTATGTTGATCACTGTGCCTTTTTTTTTTTTTTAAACTACTTGTCTGGTTTTTCTTTTTAAAGACAAGGTTTTACTCTGTGACACAGACCTTCATGCCCCAGTCTCCCACATGCTGGGATTACAGACATGCCCCCCCATGCTTGGTCTATGCACTGCTGGGACGGATCCCAGGGCCCTGCACAAGCTGGGCAAGCACTCTACCAACTGAGCCGCATCCCCAACCCCGTCCTTCCTCTGTAACTGTGATTTTCTTCTGGCACCACACACACACACACACACACACACACACACACACACACACACACACACACGCTGCCTACTGTCACAAAGTAACACTTTAAGCAAAGAAAAATGAGGACCTTAGGAACCAAAGAGGAAAAGGAAGGATCTGGTTCACTCACTTCTCCCCAAGTTTAAGAATCTAAATGACCGATACTCAATTAAAAGGGGTATCTATCCACCAGATTCCCACAGCTGAGGTAGGAGGTTAACTGCACATTCACATTTTCATTACAACGTTTTTGACAGGAACCACATGGCGAGTATGTGCAGCACAGTGAATGCCGACCTGACGTAGCTCACTCCTGTTTCCTACTCTGGTTTGTTGTTCTTGCAAACTGCTGTTGTTTTGAAAACTGAACCATTACGTCAATTCCATAGCTCACCATACTTCAAAACAACAGCTTCAAAAACACTGACATGTCAGCACTGGTAGAGGAGAAGCTCACAGTCAGGCTCTTCTGGGGAGGCTCACAGTCAGGCTCTTCTGGGGAGGCTCACAGTCAGGCTCTTCTGGGAAGCTCACAGTCAGGCTCTTCTGGGAAGCTCACAGTCAGGCTCTTCTGGGGAGGATCACAGTCAGGCTCTTCTGGGGAGGATCACAGTCAGGCTCTTCTGGGGAAGCTCACAGTCAGGCTCTTCTGGGGAGGCTCACAGTCAGGCTCTTCTGGGGAGGATCACAGTCAGGCTCTTCTGGGAAGCTCACAGTCAGGCTCTTCTGGGAGGCTCACACTCAGGATCTTCTGGGGAGGCTCACACTCAGGCTCTTCTGGGGAGGATCACAGTCAGGCTCTTCTGGGGAGGATCACAGTCAGGATCTTGTGGGGAGGATCACAGTCAGGCTCTTTCTGGCTCTGACCTGGAAATCCTAGTGTACAAGGTCTAACGTCTCATCACTGGTGCAGTGACGATCCAGATCACGGCAAAGCACCCGAGCGGCACACCACAGATGAGCAGCTCTGTTAGCTGACACTGGCCCACGAGGCAGTGGGTAGAGGGACAGTTTTTCTAAGTCAGAGACGGAAAATGCTCTTTCGGATGGAATGAGCCTGTCTTCTACTTGGTATCCTGACCTAAGTTTACTGGGGCTAAAGGGTTATATTGCAGAAAATAGGAAAAAAGGAACGGGGGAGAGGTCACCATCAGGAAGCTGGAGCTTCTTTACTCAAAAGCTCCTCCTTAACAAGCTGCAGATAAACAGAACTGCAGGGGGAACCTCTACTTAAAAACCTTAGCCAGCTTTGTAACACCATGGCAACCCCGGTGAGTCTTTCTCCCGTCCACACGTCATCATGTAATCACCTCGAAAATCCCGCAGATACAAACAGCGCCACAGCAGCGGGTCACTTGATGCAAGGAAGAGGTCATGACAGACTGCAGACAAAGCCAGGACAGAACGAACATCCAGAAGTCGGAAGATGCGAAGTTTCAGCTCCAAGGGAAGAACAATCAGCCCAAAGACATCTGGAAGGTTCAGTACTAGATGGGAAAAAGCAGCAACAGGAGTCACTGAGTAAAGAGCGCCTAGGTTTCCCCACGTGCTCTTCAAAGCTGCCACCGCCTCTCTGAGACGGCGACAGTCTTGATCCTCAGCTTTCTCTGAAACCGTACTTTCAACCACTGCCACCAAGCTTCACTGACTCGCTGACTTCAGCCCGGATCTCCTGAGACCGACACTGGCGGAGCCGACAGGAGACGCTCCTGATGCAGGTCAACCTTCAACCACAGCACACCCACACACCACACGCCCATGACTACAAGTGTGTAGATGTATCCAACAGTCTTATTAAATAAGAAACACAGAAACAATGTAAAAGAGAAAGCCGAGAGGTCAGAGCTCAGAGCTAAAATCTCACCCTTCCACCTGCGGTGTCCCAGCTTCCCGAAAGAGAGCTATATCCTGTCTGTTCGTCTATTTATAGTATTTTGTTTTGCCTTCTCATTGGTTGTAAACCCAAACACGTGACTGCCTCGTCACTGTCTGAATGTACAGCCCCCTAGGTCTTAAAGGCATATGTCTCCAATGCTGGCTGTATCCCTGAACACACAGAGATCTATGGGATTAAAGGCGTGTGCCACCACCGCCACACTCTGTCTATGGCTCTAATAGCTCTGACCCCCGGGCAACTTTATTTATTAACATACAATCAAAATCACATTTCAGTACAATTAGAATACCACCACAGAAGTGAGTGCTTCTCTGTGACACAAAGGAGAGAAAGCTGACTCTGAAAAATATAAAGCTTGCTGAATGCCTAGTTCATCATTCAAAAATATTCATAGTAAAATCTACTTCAAAGTACCAACATTCACCATTCACCAACAAAGGTTGCCTCCAAACAACAACAGGAAGGCCGAGGAGACGCTCAGCAGTGAAGCGCACTTAGTGCTCTCGCAGACCCAGGTTTGTTTCCCAGGACCACACGTGGCTCACCACCTTCCTTAACTCCATTTTCAGGATCCAGCGCCCTCCTCTGATCTCTGCCTGCATTGCAAGCACACAAGGAACATAGACATGCAAGCAAAATACTAACACAGATATAAAAGTGTTTTGTTTTGTTTTTTAATTTTTTAAGATGTGTTTTTAAAACAAAAATGGGAGCCAGTGATGGTGTGGCAGATAAAGGCACCCGCCACTAGGGCTGACGACCTGAACTCAACTCCGTGGGATCATATGATGCAAGGAAAGAACCAATTCCTGCAAGCTGTCCTCTTCTCACATGTGTCCGACATAGTGGCCCAAGTGCATATGTGCGCACACGCACGCACATTCATGTACACGCACACACGCACGCACACACGCACATTCATGTACACACACACACACACACACACACACACACGCACGCACGCACGCACGCACGCACGCACGCATGCCCATTACAGACCAATGCTATAGACACTGAGAACACAAGACTGGTGAAGACACCTGACTCCTTACCTTCAGTCACAGCCTGACCCTGAAGAGGAAGCATGTCAACCAGGAAGATACAGTGCAAATACTGCCATAAAAATCAGGCGTGGCAGGCAGGCTGAGGCAGGAGGATCACAAATTCAAGGCAAAGCCTGTGCTACTTAACAAGTCAGATGCCTCCCTGGGCTCCCCAGGGAGATGAACCTGTCTCAGGAGAAAGAGAATGACAAGAGGCTCTGGATAAAAGGTACAGAGAGAGAGTGGGTAACACTTGAGGAATAAACACTGCAGTCGTTTTTAAAGGGACATCTCGGTAGGATGGAGAAAGAGAAGTCAGATCTCAGAGGTACTGAGGATGTTCAACCTGTGACGTTCCCACCTCTCACCTTGTCGTGTGAAGGCCAGAAGAGGGTACACCAGCTGGTCTTTGAAGAGGCGAGAGAGCTTCTTAAGATCTTTGTACACTTTGGCTGCACTTTCCCCTGGAGTATTTTTTACAAAGGAGAAGTCAAAACACAAAACCAAACAGAAAAACCTCAAGTATGTCAAACAAGATCCAAGTGTTAAATATTCATGGGTGACCCCCTCGGATAAAGGGGTCAGAACAGAAGAGCTGCCCAGGGCAGGACTGCCAGAGTCAACCCAGCGGCAACGCTAACGGGATGTGAGGCTGCAGGGAACGCCTGTGGATCTGCACACACTAGTCTGTTGTGGCACTGTGCGGTGTGGAATGCTCTCATGAGGCACCGAGCCCAAGGAAAGGATTGCACCTCACACAACAAACACACAACAATACAGTGCTGAGCAGTTCGCCAGCGTCCCCTGACATCAGCAGCTTCCTCCAAGAGAAACTGCAAGAGCCATGGCAGAGTCTGTCCTCAGCCCCGGGGTGACAGGGCAGGAAGTACTGACCTATCTGTGTCTGATCCCAAAGTTCTTATTTCTCCAAGTGTCCACAATCACAGCATAGCCATCAGTGCTGGCTATTTGTCCAAGCTACAGTAATTTTAGAAAAGGGGACCTCAATTGAGAAAGTGCCCCCATTAGACTGGCCTTAATTGATGTGGGGCCCGGCTCACGATGGGTGGTGTCACCCCTGGGCTGGTGGTCCTGGTATTATAAGAAAGCAGGCTGAATGAACAAGCTATGGAACAAGCCAGTAAGCAGCATCCCTTGAGGGCTTCGGCATCAGTTCCTGCCTCCAGGTTCCGGCCTTGAGTTCCCACCCTGACTTCCCTGGAGGACGGACTACAAGAAGTAAAATGAAATAGATCTGTCCTCTTCTGAGTTCTCTTGGTCATGGTGTTTTATCACAGCAATAAAAACTAAGTCACCACCACTACTGCATGAATAAACAGAGGCCATGAATTTGAGAGAACAAGTGTGGGGTTGTGTGGAAAGGGTTGGGGAGGGGAGGAGAGGGAAGGGGAAACGAGGCGAGGAGAGAAGTGAGAAGAAAAACAATGTAATTGTATTTAATTTCAAATAATAAAAAGTCATATATAAATATAAATACACACACACTGTTTTTCAAAACAGGGTTTCTCTGTGTAGCCCTGCCTGTCCTGGAACTCACAGAGATCCACCTGCTTCAACTCCCAAGTGCTGGGATTAAAGCCAGCACCCCCCAGCAAAAGTATGTATTTTTAAAAGACAGAAAGAAACATAGAAATAAAGAGAAAGTAAATCTGGGGGAAGGAACAGACTCTAGGACCCAACCATAGCCCTCCTGGTCAAGACCCACACTTCAGGTAGCGCTCAGGCAATTCACTCGTACATTAATGGAAACGTGACCATGAACCTGAGGGCCCCATTATCTCTGACCAAGTGTACAGTCCCAGACAATTACCTCTAATCCTCACTTGCTGGCTCACCATAAAGAGAAGAGACACAGAGACCTGAGTTCCATACACAGTCTGACCTAGCAGTATGTCAGTAGCCTACATGTTCTACATAGATCTACATTCGCATGTTTCACTGTGGCAGTAGTACGCTTATTTTAATTTGACCCATAAGAACAGAGGAAGAGATATGTACCTCAACTCCTTTAGTGCTTAAATCTGTGTTGAGTTTGAAATCTCTCAAGATACTACTACTTTACAAATCAGTGTGGGCTCTCCTCTCTCTGTTCCCCCAGACCCAACCCCTCAGTCTCACCCCTCGCACTGCACCAGGACACCAGCTGCAGCCCCCGCTCCCACCCGTCCTCCTCTTCTACCAGCCTCCAGCACCAGCAAGTACTCCTGTGAGCACACCAGCCAGGCAGACCAGTTAAACAGGCAGCACACAGCCAACACACTCTGAAAATCCAGACAGGAGACAGAAACCAAGGAACAAAACACCCACCCAACAAAGGCAAACCCCAAAATCAGCACCTAGACCTACAATCATTCCAAACCCATAACAATACAATCAATAATAGCTGGAAAAATATGCCTCCATTAGAGTCCAGCTGTCCTACCACAGCAGACCCTGAATATTCCAACATAGCTGAAGCACAAGAAAAATCCTGGAAATGAAAATTTAGGAATGCAAACAAGAAATACAGAGGCAAGCTTCACAACAGACTACAAGAGATGGAAGAAAGATTGGCACTGAAGATACAATAGAAGAAATGGATACATCAGTCAAAGGAAATGTTAAATCTAAAAAATTCCAGACAAAAAATTTCCAGGAAATCTGGAACACTATGAAAAGACCAAAGCTAAAATAATAGCAATAGAAGAAGGAGAAGAATCCCAGCTCAAAAGCCCAAAAAAACAAAATCATAGAAGAAAATTTTCTTAACCTAAAGAAGGAAAAGCCTATAAAAGGTACAAGAAGCATACAGAACACTTGATAGGCTTGACCAGAAAAGAAAGGCCCCTCACCACATAATTAAAACACTAAACATACATAATGAAGAGAGAATAAAAAGGGCATAAAAGAATAAAAAGAAAGAATTCAAGGGGGAAAGACCAAGTAACATCTAAAGGTAGACCAATTAGACTAACACTGACTTCTAAATGGAGACTCTAAAGCCAGAAGGGCTTGAACAGGAATGCTGCCAACTCTAAGAGACCACAGATGCCAACCCAGACTACTATACCCACAAAGCAGTTCAATTAACATAGGTGGAAAAATAAGACATTCCACGATAAAGCCAAGTTTAAGCAATATTTATGTACAAACCAATCCCTACAGAATATACTAGAGGGAAAACGCTAACCTAAGAAGGTTAACTACAACCACGAAAACATAGGGAATAAATAATCTCAGAACAGGAAAATCAAAAGAAAAGAAGCCACACACTCCCACACACCCACACCACACCACACCACACCACCATCACCACCATCACCATCACCACCAAAAGCAACAACATAAAAGGAATCAACTATTATTGGTCATTGCTATCTCTCAATATCAATCCCCACCCAAAAAAAAAAAAAAAAAAAACAGACTAACAGAATGGATGTGAAAACAGGATCCCTCCTCCTGCTGCACACCTCAACATCAAGAAGAGACATCACTTCAGGGTAAAGGTTGTAAGAAGATATACCAAGCAAATGGACCTAAGAAGTAAACTTGTTTAGCCATTTTAATGTCTAACAAAACAGAATTCAAACCAACACTAATCCAAAGAGATGGGGCAGGACACTATACTCATGAAATGAAAGTCTACCAAGATGACATTTCAATTCTTAACATCTATGCGCAAACACGAGGGTACCCAAAGTTTGTAAAAGAAACACTACTACAGCTTAAATCACACACCACTCTCACACACTGATAGCAGGAGACTTCAATATCCCACTCTCACCAATGGACAGGTCATCAAGACAAAAACTAAGCAGAGAAATACTGGAGCTAACAGATGTTATAAACCAAATGGACCTAACAGATATCTACAGAACATTTTATACAAACACAAAAGAATATACCTTCTTCTCAGCACCTCATGGAACTTTCTCCAAAACTGATTACATGCTCAGACACAAAGCAAGTTTCAACAGTTACAAGAAAACTGAAGCAACTCCCTGCATCCTACGAAACCACATGGATTAAAGCTGGATATCAACAACAACAGAAAACTTACAAACTCATGGACAGAACAACTCTCTACTGAATGGAAAATAAGTCAAGACAGAATTAAAGAAATTAAAGACTTCCAAGAACTCAATGAAAATGAATACACAAGATACCCAAACTTGTAGGACACAATGAAAGCAGTTCTAAGAAGCAAATTTATAGCATAAGTGTCTACATTAAAAGGGGGGGGGGGGGTTTCCTACTAGCAACTTAACAACACACCTGAAAGCTCTAGAACAAAAATTTAAAAAAAGAAAAAAGAAAAAAGCAAGCTCACCCAAGAATAGATGGCAAAAAATAATCAAACTGAGGGCTGAAATTAATAAAATAGAAACAAAGAGAACAATACAATGAATCAATGAAACAAGGAGTTGGTTCTTTGAGAAAAATCAACAAGATAGACAAACCTTTATTCAAAATAACTAAAAGAAGGAGAATATTCAAATTAATAAAATCAGAAACAAAAAGGGGGACATAACAACAGATACTGAGGAAATCCAAAGAATTCTAAGGACATACTTTAAAAATCTATACTCCACCAACTTGGAAAATCTAAAGAATTGGATAATTTTCTCAATAGGTACCACTTACCAAAGTTAAAAGGTCAGATTAAACAATATAATCTAGTGATATAGATGCAGTCATTAAAAGTCTCCCAACCAAAAAAGTCCAGGGCCAGACAGTTTTAGCACAGAATCCTATTAGACTTTCAAATAGTTAATGCCTATACTCCTCAAATTAGTCCACAAAATAGAAACTGAAGTAACACTGCCCAATTCATTTTATCAGGCCACAGTTACCCTGATAACTGTGAGTATACCCAAACCATATAAAGAATCAACAAAAAAAAAGAATTACAGACCAATTTCCCTTATGAACATAGATGCAAAAATACTCAATAAAATACTTGCAAACCCAATCTAAGAACATATCAAAAAGATCACCAGCCATGATCAAGCAGGCTTCAGGGATGGTTCAACATATGAAAATCAATAAATATAATCCACCACAGAAACTGAAACTACATGATCATCTCATTGGATGCAGAAAAGGCCTTTGACAAAATCCAACAACCTTTCATGATAAAAGTCCTGGAGAGATTAGAGATACAAAGGACATACCTAAACATAATACAAACAATTTACAGCAAGCATGTGGCCAACATCACCTTAAATGGAGAGAAACCCAAACCAATTCCACTAAAATCAGGAATAAGACAAGGTTGTCCACTCTCCCATACCTGATCACCATAGTACTTGAAGTCTTAGCTAGAGCCATAAGATAACTGAGGGAGATCAAGGGGATACAAATTGGAAAGGAAGAAGTCAAAGTATCATTATTTGCAGACAATGTGATAGTATACATAAGTGACCCCAAAAACTCTAGCAAGGAACTCCCTCAACTGATAAACACTTTCAGTAAAGTAGCTGGATACAAGGTTAACTAAAAATAATCAGTAGCCCTCCTATAAATAAATTACAAATGGACTGAGAAAGAAATCAGGGAAACATCTTTCACAATAGCCTCAAATATATAAAGTATCTCAGGGTAACCCTAACCAAGCAAGTGGAAGACCTGTATGACAAAAACTTCAAGTCTTTGAAGAAAGAAATTGAAAAGAATATCAGAAGATGGAAAGATCTCCCATGTTCATGGATCAGTAGGATTAACATAGTAAAAATGACCATCCTACCAAAAGCAATCTAGACTCAATGCAATCCTCATTAAAATCCCAACACAATTCTTTACAGACCTTGAAAGGACAATTCTCAACTCCATATGGAAAAACAAAAAACCCCAAAGCAGCCAAAACAGTCCTGAACAATAAAAGAAATGTTGGGTCTCACCATCCCTGATTTCAAGTTGTACTACAAAGCTATAGAAATAAAAACTGCATGGTATTGGCATAAAAACAGGAACACTGATCAATAGAATGTAACTGATGACTAGACATAAATCTACACATCAATGGACACTGATTTTCTCATAAAGAAGCCAGAAATACACACTGGGAAAAGTCAGCATCTTCAACAAATGGTACTGATCTAACGGGATGTCTGAATGTAGAAGAATGCAAATAGAACCATATTTATTACCCTGCACAAAACTCAATTCCAAGTGGGTCAAAGACCTCAATATAAAACCGGACACACAGAACCTGACAGAAGAGAAAGTGGGGAACAGCCTTGAACACACTGGCACAGGAGAAGACTTTCTAAACATAACACCAACAGTGTAGACACTGAGATCAACAAGAAATGGGACCTCATGGAACTGGTAAGGTTCTGTAAGGCAAAGGGCACTGTCAATTGGACAAAGTGGCAGCCTACAGAATGGGAAAAGATCTTCACCAACTCCACATCCAATAAAGGACTAATATCCAAATTATACAAAGACTCAAGAAATTAGATGAGGTACAGAAAAGAGAATTCTCAGTAGAAAATCTCAAATGGAAGATATAAACACTTAAAGAAATGTTCAGCATCCTTCACCACTGGGAAATGCAAATCAAAACTGCTTTGAGATTCCATCTTATACCTGTCAGAATGGGTAAGATCAGTAACACAAGTGACACTCGTGCTGGTGAGAAGGTGGAGCAAGGGGAACACTCCTCCATTGCTGGTGGGAGTGCAAACTTGTACAGCTACTATGGAAATCAATATGGCTATTCCTCAGAAAATTGGGAATTAATCTACCTCAAGACCTAGCTGTACCACTCTTGGGCATATATCCAAAGGATGCTCCATCCTACCACAAGGACACTTGCTCAACTATGTTCATTGCAGCTTTATTCATAATAGTCAGAAACTGGAAACACCTAGATGTCCCTCAACAGAAGAATGGATAAAGAAATTTTGGTACCATTTACACAATGAAGTATTACTCAGCTGTTAAAGAAAATGACATCATGAAATCTGCAGGCCAATGTATGGAACTAGAAAAAAAAAAAAAATCACCCTAAATGAGGTAACCCAGACCCAGAAAGACAAATACGGTATGTACTCACTTGTAAGTGGCTATCGGCCATTAAGTAAATGATAATCCATCTACAACCTGTTGACGCACAGGTCAGGTGAAGAGGAGTGCTCTAGTGGGGATGCATGGATCTCCTTGGGAAGGAGAAATAGAATAGACTGTGTGGGTGGACGGGGCAGGTGAGGGGGAGATGATCAGATGGAGGGAGAGTGCAGGAAGAGACAGCTGGAATTGGGGGGCATTTGGGAAGTGGAATGGAATCCTAGCACAGTGAAAATGTCCTGGAATCTAAGAAAGTGATGCTAATGAGGACTCCTAACCATGGAGGATAAGGAGTCTGAACGGGTCATCTCTTGTAACCAGGCAATGCTTCCAATGGAGGGACTGGGTTGCATTCTCAATTGAGTTATCGGCCAAGCGAGTACCATGGAAATACCCACACAACCCAGGCTGATGATAAGACAAAGGGTTGCTCTCTGCAAACTGACAGTGGGGTCCCAGTGCTAAGGACATCCATATAACTCATTGAACATGGCATAGTCAAGCTGGTGCTTACATGGAGCCTACACGCCTTACACTGTAGGGGTGTCTCTTTGGTGTGGGAAGGTATTCTGCAGGCTACCAAAAGGGAAACATGGACACCAACCCAGCCACAAAACCTTTGACCTACAATCTGTCCTGACTGCAAACTAAGCTGGGGCAGTGGGGGCACAGGACTAGTGAGAGTGGCCAACCAATGTCTGATGTGACTTAAGACCTATTAAAGGAGTCAGAACCCATACCTGACACTGCTTGGGTGACCAAGAACCAGAGACTAGATAACTCAGAGGCCTAGGGTAAAACCAAACATAACTGGTAAAAAAAAGAAAGAGAGAGAGAAAGAGAGAGAGAGAGAGAGAGAGAGAGAGAGAGAGAGAGAGAGAGAGAGAGAGAGAGAGAGAGAGAGAAAGAAAGAAAGAAAGAAAGAAAGAAAGAAAGAAAGAAAGAAAGAAAGAAAGGAAGAAAGGAAGAAAGGAAGAAGGAAAGAAAGAAAGAAAGAAAGAAAGAGAGAGAGAGAGAGAGAGAGAGAGAGAAAGAAAGAAAGAAAGAAAGAAAGAAAGAAAGAAAGAAAGAAAGAAAGAAAGAAAGAAAGAAAGAAAGAAAGAATTAAAATGAATTAATTGCTGGGTCGTGGTAGCCCACACCTTTAATCCCAACACTTGGGAGTCAGAGGCAGGTAGACCTCCATGAGTTCGAGGCCAGCCTGGTCTACAGAGCAAGTTCCAGGTCTCAAAAAAATAAAAATAAAAATAAAAAGTCAATAAAATGACTCCTAATGATATTCTGCTATACTCATAGATCAGTGCCTTGTCCAGTCATCGACGGAGTGGCTTTTTCTGGCAGGAGATGGGAATTGATGCAGAGACCCACAGCCAGACATTGCACAGAAAGAGAGACTAATGGGAGGTCTCCATCAAATCCCACCCCTGCCCCTCAGAGCTCAGGGAATCCTGTGGAAAAGAAGGCCCACAAAGTGTAAGAGCCAGAGGGGATGGAGGACACCAGGAGAACAAGGCCCTCTGAATCAACTCAACAAGGCACATACGAACTCACAAAGACTGAATCAGCAAGCACAGGGCTGATATGGGTCTGCACCAGGTCCTCTGCATATTTATTACAGCTATTAGCTTAGTATTTTTATGGGACTCCCAAGTGTGAGAATGAGTGTGTCTCTGACTCTTGTACCTGCTATGGGGACTCTTTTCCTTCTGCTGGTTGCCATGTCCAACTTTGATATGATGGTTTTTGTTTCATCTTATTATATTTTATTTTGTCAAGTTTTGTTATCTCTTAGAAGTCTGTTCTTTACTAATTAGAGACAGAAATGGAGCAGATCTGGAAGGGAGGAGAAGTGTGGAGGAACTGGGAGGAGTAGAGGGAGGGGAAACTATAATCAGGATATATCATATGAGAAAAGATTTTATTTTATTTTGAATGAAAAAATCAATTTGGTTCAAGACCTTTTTTCAAATATAAAAATCAATTTTCATTAGATTGTTTCTATCAACAATCACGTTCTGCCTTCAGCACTTTGCCTGTGCTTACCGTGTTGAAGAAGGGTGGCTTGTCTCATGTGTGTATGTCTTGATGCATATCTTAGCATGACAGATACAATGTAGTGTGCAGAAAAAGTCAGTCTGGTAGAGCTGTTTTCAGATCTTCAATAAATTTTTTCTTTTTCAAAACAAAACAAAAACTAACTTAAAAGTATCTGATTAGGAACTCAGAAGAGTAATTTGAGCTACTGGGGTCTGTTGTGAAATATTATTTTAACTATGTAAAGATGTACTAGATTTGTTTATGCTATGGAATATTACTTTAACTTTGTAAAGGTGTGTTACATTTGTTTATGCTGAGTTTGTTTAACTATGTAAGGATGTGTTACATTTGTTTATGCTGCATTTGTTTAATTATGTAAAGATGTGTTGCTGTTTCACCTTGCCTGCCTAAAGCATCTGATTGGTCTAATAAAAAGCTGAAGGGCCAATAGCTAGGTAGCAGAGGGATAGGCAGGGCTGGTGGGCAGAGAGAGTAAGTAGGAGAAATCTAGAAGAGAAGAACAAAGGAGGAGAATGAGGGAGAGAGGGGCATGCCTGGGCCTGAAGCCAGACAGCAGCCAGGCAGGAGGAAGGGAAAGGAAAGGAAAAAGGGAAGGGAGAAGGGAAGGGAAGGGAAGGGAAGGGAAGGGAAGGGAAGGGAAGGGAAGGGAAGGGAAGGAAAGGGAAGGGAAGGAAAGGGAAGGAAGAAAGAGAGAAAGAGAGAAAGAAAGAGAGAAGGAAAAAAAGAAAGAGAGAAAGGTAAAAAGGCCCAAGGCAGAACATAAAGAATAACAGATTAAATAAGAGCTACTATAAGGCCGAGCATTCATAGCTAATAGTAAGTTTCCATGTCATGATTTGGGAGCTGGTTGTTGGCTCAAAAGAAAAAGCCTGTTAGAGGTCTAAACTATGAGCTACAATAAAATAAAAATGCCGTGCCAAATGAACAGCATATGCTTACCTAACACAAAAGTACTTCACTAAAATATATAAACTTTTCCAAAGAAACAAACTTTCTCCCTCCCTTTTGCTTGTTTCATATTTAACAGATAATGAACAGGGATCTGAGCTGTTTTTAAAAAACTTCTAGGAGTCAGATGATCTACTCCAATCCTCATTCCCTCTACTACTTAAGTCTGAGACACTGAAATGATTCAGCCTTCCCTAGAACTAATTTCCTTATCTATAATATAAGCATAAAGCCTGCTCTGGAGTATGAAATACTCACAGCAAGGTCCTCCCTAGGGTGGAGATAAACATAGTGCTGAGGAACTTTTAGGTTCTCTGATCATGATAGAAAGCATAGTTACAGATTCATAACTCTAGCACACATTCCCAATAGCGACAAGAAACACAAAAACTGGTTCTTGGAGAACACCAACTTGAAGCCAACTGTAGACTCAAGAGGGCTACACTATTTAAGTACAGAGTGTATTTGTGGTACTAAAACTTCACAGGGAAGAGTGACTGTATGATAAAGGACCGGGCGGCTAGGAGTCACTTAATAACGGGCTGACTGAAGCCTGGCTGAGAGCCACCATCTGGATGTGCGTCCAGTGAGAGCTACAAGAACACACTGTGGTCCTCTTCCTTCCATCAGTCTCCCAGGCCTGATCCCCATCCCAGTTCACAAGAACCAATCCTCACAGGAACAGCCTGGTCAGCCTTGTCTGAGAGATGCTGCTGTAAATGCCATGTCCCCCCCTCTCAACACTCCCATTCGCCTCTTACTATTTCCTGTAGTTTACCCCCAAGGACTACAGGGGAGGTACATGCTCAGCACGAAACAGAAAGGAAGATCCACCCATTCTTCTCCACCTACCTCACCACTCCTGTTGACCACCTGGTCTCTCAGTTTAGGTTTAACCAGAAACAGTAAAAAGAGAAACTGGACTTTTCTGCATCTATTAATAATTTTATGGGATACAGGTAAAGCCATACTTAAAACCCCAATTTTAGGGAAAGTCTAATCTCATTAAATAACAGTATATACATTAAATTTATAGTAAAAATATTCAAGTAGTTTTTCCTCCATTAATATTCAATAAAGAAGACACACTGAATTACTTCCATGAAACAAAGATCTTCTCTGTATCAGTTAAATACAATCGTAAAAAGACCTCCAAGGGTTAACCTGAGAGACCAGGAGGGAACATCTAACACTATATAAATACAATTTTGTACTCAAAGACCCTAAGAATTATAAGAAACAAGTTCTTCAGATTGTAATCAAATCTTCCACTTTCTTTCCCTCTGTATTTGTGGTGCAGAAGTGGCGCCCAGGCCTTGCACACGCTAGGCAAATGCTCTACCACTGACCTACACTCCTAAGCCCTAAACATCTCAATTCCTAGAAGCAACATTGTTTCCACACGTGCTTTAATCTCACTCAGGAACCTTCAGCCTCTTCCACATAATCTTCCCCACTTTGTTTCTGCAGTGAGCCTCCCAAAACTTCACCCAAAGTTAAGGGTTACATCACCTGGTTCCACTTCACAAACGTAGGATCTTGGCTTCAGCTGCACTGATTTCACATTTTTAATCCCACCATCAATTTTTATTGTAGCTGTAAATAAAGGAAAGAAAAGATGATAAGCAATCTGTCACTTCCTGAGTCGCTTCCCTTTTAGTGCAGGCCTGCACTTCCTTGCCTCCCTATACTGAGAACACATTATTCCAAACAAACTGTTCTGAGCACATGCTTCCTCTCAAAGCAAGGTCAAACAGCTAAACCTGCCATGAAGTCATCAGCCTCGAACACCACCTTTAAAGACGACAGTGAGTGTCTTCATACACGGTCCACTAAGCATCACCAACAGCAGCTTACTAGTAAATGACAGATCTGTAACAAGGTCAATAGGAGGCAGGCAAGTACAGAAGACCATTATTCCCAATGAGGTCACTAAAGCGCTATTCACTTTTTCTTAACCCTTGCCAACGGTCAACCCTTGTTCATTAACAGGATCCTGCTAGTTTTCACAGCACCAGCGCTTTCTAGACCCAAAGGACTGATATTCTTGACATCACCAGAGGGTTCCAATTTAGTTTCGTGTACAAAGGCGCACTTCATCTCAGCTTATGAAAGAGCTAGTGATGGGCTTATGCACATGTGCACCAAGCCATGCCCTGAGTGAAAGGTTTAAAGACACTGCTCCTTTTCAAATACTTGAGCCTGGATGACCGGCTACTGCGAGAGCCTGCAAGTCACTGATCTGTAAAGAATTAAAGAGTAAAACATCAGAAATTTAAGAAATCGTCGAAATATTTACTGAAGAGAGGGTATTATATGCATGTCATTAGGTACCTTTATATGAAACTGAGATAAAACTAACCACCTCGCATTTGCTTTTTATGTTTGGCAACTTCCATCTTCCAAGTTGTGACGTGATAAACCAAAAACTATTGCCACTCTAGCCACAAAACGCCACACTACAAGCTATGCAAGCTAACTGTGAAGAACTAACAGAGACGTCACTCAGCCTTCATGCATCACACTCACATCCAGACAAGTGTGCAGGGTCACTAGCAGCTAAAGCTCAAATGCAGAGACACTGAGGAGATGTGGGTAATTAAAAGGAATTGGGGGAAATTACACGAGAAGACTAAAAAAAAAAAACTACTAGTTCTAAAATTGAAAATGCCTTAAGTTAGCTTTCAAAATAAATTTTAGTAGAAAGCTTTTTTTAACCAACACAAAAGAGGTTAAGTATGTTGTGGAGACGGGGATTCCACCTTACATCATCTCAGCGAAAACAAGCAGCTGCAGGGTTAGTGAAGACCCCTGACCTGAGGCGGGAGAGCAAGGCAATCTGTTATACAAACATTACATTCTAAGTATCTGGAAAGATAACCTCAAAAGCAAAGCAGTGTTAGCGCGGTGGGGTGATGCTCACACTCCTGAAGGAACAGAAGTTCAAGGCCAGCGTCAGCTACATAAAGAATTGGAGGCCAGTCTGGGCTACAAAAGACCCAATTGCAAAACTATAAAAATAAAATAAAAAATCAGAATGTAACATAAGATCCTGGTCACCCAAATGGATCTCCAATGTGAGATCATGAGAACATTCCAGAGCCCAGTAGTGGTTAGGAAGGACCTGTGTGACATCTCAACTAAAATGGAACCCAGAGATAGGATGTAATGGCACCTCAGTGAAGCTTCTAATAGGAGAGGGGAAGCAGAGAGCTTCTTTATTCAGGGCACTTCTATGAGGAAGGCAGCTAAATTATGCATATACTAAGGCCTCAAAATCTCAGCAGCATTTCTGTGTATGGACAGCCACAGAGATGCCAAACTAGATAAACAGGAACCTCAATCCACCTCATAAACCCAGGTGAAGACTTTAAAAAAGTGAACAAAAAGAGAGATTCACAGACATGCACAAAATGCCCCCTTCAAATAGCTTGTACACAGTAACTCATTTCATTCCTGTGACCACAGCTCTCACAGAATGAAGTATTCAAAGACTGAGACATCAAGAGAAAGGGGCTGAGGCTGGAGAGGTGACTCAGCAGTTAGTTACAGGCATTGGTTGTTCTTCTAGAAGAGCCTGGTTCAATTCCCAGCACCCACACAGCAGCTAACAACCATCTGTAACTCCAGCTCCAGGGGATCTGATGCCCTCTCCTGGCTTCCGAAGGCACTACATGCACATGATGCACACACATAAACATGGGTAAAACACTCACACACACGAGATAAAAAATATTTTAAAAGAAAGAAAAAAAGGGGCTACCCCAAGAGTGAAGGGTGATGTCCTAAACCAACATCACCCTCACATTTTAATCCTTCAGGCACATTATCAGTGGTAGAGTAGTTAAGCTGTGAATGACTCGGAACTATTTCTTGACAGCCAGCCCCTGAAGTGGCTATAAGATGTTTAAAAAGAAACAAGTTACTATTCATAAGCAGCAGCCATGACCGCACCGTCCATTACCGTTTATAACCATTTGGGTTTCCAAAGGCACACAGGCCAGCACAGCAGTGCCGCCCTCACAGAGAGGGTGTGTGTACTGCAGCTTGTACACACCACTTGACTTCCACTTCTCAGGCATGACTGCTGCCTTGGCTTCGGTCCCCTGAGGAATGAAAGGAAAGGAAAAATGATGGTAAAAGGTGTTATACTAAAAATCCTGAAAATCTGAAACACCCCTAACTCAGCAAGCCATGCAGCCCCCTGGGCCGCTGATTTGGCTCAGCAGGCAAAAAGTGCTTGCACAAAAGCCATGGGCCCCACACAAAGGTGAGAGCAGAGAACCAGCCCCACAGAACCGTGCTGACTGCCCCACATGCACACGCCACACACATGCAGAACGGTACACACATGCACCACATGCACGCGCCACACACATGCAGTATGGTACGCACATGCAGCACATGCACACGCCACACACATGCAGAACAGTACACACATGCACCACATGCACACGCCACACACATGCAGAATGGTACACACATGCCCCACATGCACACGCCACACACATGCAGAACGGTACACACATGCCCCACATGCTCACACCACACACATGCAGTATGATATACACACACCCCACATGCACACATCACTCACATGCAGTATGGTACACACACATGCCCCACATGCACACATTGCACACATTTTTAAAAAGATGCATGACCTTTTTAACAGAATTGCACACCATTAGTACTGCTACTAAAGGAGGATAATGTAATATTTTTCTATCAAAAATGTTTTAATCTTTCTAAGACTCCCATTTCTGTCTAGCAAAGCCATGCCATTATTCAAGACCCCAGGTTGAATATTACTTCTTTTATACAGCCCTTTTCAGAAAACAGTTATTTTCTTACATTCTGTTCACATTTCTGTCACTGCATAATTGTGAAGCTTTTTATCAATTTACACTATTATTTAATATGTCATATTTGTCTTTCTGGCCCATTTGTGAACTCTGAGGGCAAGGACTGTATTTGATGTGTTCATTTCTGATTCAGTGGATGGTGTGCAGAGGCATACAATGATCTGGAGTTATTTTTATCTTTGTATCCCGTCACGTGGCCCACAAGGAATGTGTACAGGCCAGCAGGGCAGGGGCCGCACAGGAGTGTGCAAGAAGCTCCACTCCATCCTAAGTTTAGCAGTTCAGAATCTGCCCTGTAGTAAGATCCCAAGTAGTCCTCAGCTCTAACTGTTCCCTCCAAGTCCCTGGGGCTCTAGATGTGGAAGTGTCTCTCCTAGAACTTACACAATATGCTATAATGGTCTACATTCTTGTCTATTCTCAGACTAAGGGAACTTGAGAACAAAGACCTGAAACAGGGACCAAGGAAACAAAACCACTGACATTGGCAGATGCTTAATGAACACAAGCCAATGCAGACAAGCAAGCACAGCACAAAGCCATTGACATGAACAGCCTAGTTGGCCAGCACTTAGTCACATTCAGTCCACACCACAGCATTTTATCTGCACATTACCACAGATAAACCTTCCGTCTTTTTAAACCAGTTACCATCATCTATGCACTACTAAATGCTAACAAAGGAAGTGAAGGATGAAGAAGGGCACATTAACTGAGTACCTATGACAACCCCTTCCTGTGCCTGGCATTTTGTGTTCAACAACAACCACATTTAATAAGGGAGGACCACCACAATCCCTGTGACTAAGGCACCCTCGGAGACCTCCTGAGGTCTTTGGGATGAACTCACCTGAGGTATGTAGCCCGACTCGAGCATGAGGAGATGCACCAGCACTACCAAGGCATCACTGACGCTGGAGCAACCAGCTGACTGATACAGAGTCTCTAGTGAATGTGGCACCTGCCCATCCTCTGTTTCATTGCACAGCATTGGTTCCAGTGGATGGAAACCAGAATCCTCTTCCATACCCACGGCATCCTGAATTGACTCAGCTTCGACATTTTGACTAGGCCCTTCCTAAAAAGGATGACAATAATAAATTCATCATAACAAATAATAAAATCATTAATTTTACATAGGACATTCTATACCCTAAGCTGAGCAGATTAGTGCTCAAAACCAAACCATGAGGTTGAGAAATAGGAGCCCTCTCAAGGAAGCTCTCATAAATAAGTGAGACTGCAGTCTACACCTCCATCCTGAGTCCTTAACTCCCTTTATGCTGACAGGCTGAACACCTGGAACCCATCTGTACATCTCCACACGTACTAAACAGTACTCTAAATGTGGTATATCTTCACAGTTCCAACTACTACCATGCCTGAATACCTCTAAAGCTGTCTTCCTACGCCACAGGTGCTTCAGACCCCCACTATGTGTCTGCTGACTTCCAGCAACAGCACCCCCAAAAGTGCCTGCCTCCCCTTCCTGTCTCACACACACCATGCACTCCTGCCAGTTTCCCTGGAAATTAAGAATCCAATCATGTCTTATGCCCCAGTTTAAAATGCACCAGAACTTCCCCAAAACAGGCGATGGCATTTCCCACAACTGTACCTTAAGACTGTGTGCCTAGATGTTCTTGGGGAAAAGTTGGTACAGAGCCTGGTGCAGAAACACCACATGCTATGTCTGCCTAATCCGGCCTACAGTCACAGCATCCAGTATTAACCTTATAAAAGCTCTGAAATTCTAGAAACAGTAATGTGTGCAATTAACCAAAATGCATCCTCCTCCTTTACTCACACTTAGCATCTCCGTTACACTTAGTACAGACTCATAAAACTGGATTTTCAGAAACAGACTGAGGAGTGCAGGCCTAGAAAATTAAGTCCAAATGCCCGGGCACAAAAGGCCCGCCATTACCTGTTCCCTGGCTGGTCATCTGTTTACTTTCTACCAACCCTTTCCCACCCACTGCAGTATTCCCACTTCTTCAAGAGACCCAAGGGATGTACAGCCTTTATTATTGCACCTCACCACACTGTATTGCTATTTTTCAGTTCACACATCTCCATCTCTCCATGACTGCAAGTTTGTGTAAAGTACGAGACTACCCAAGTACAGGCCCACCACGTGGTACACATCCAGTAAAGTGAACAACTGCTCAAAGATGACGTACTACAGCTTCATGCTTTCGTTTGCAAGGTGTTCTCCCATTTGTGCCTTACAATGACCACACAACTTGGGAGAGGACAATGCCTGCTTATAGACACTACAGCTGTAACTCAGAAAAATCAGTAACTAGTCGAGATCACCAGTTCATACAACTCTGAAGTGAACCCATGTCCTCAGAGTCACCATTAGGCTGTTAGATATACATCAGCCTCAGTAAAGCAAGGTTACTGCGTTGATTTTATTCAGGAAGTTTGTTCCCTAGTTTGTGCTCAACTCTTAATACAAAGCAACTTGCTTCTTTTTAGGAGGGGCAGGGGATTTAAAGTTCTATAGCACGAACCAAAGCTGAAGGACCGCAATCGAGCAGACCTGACACTCACTCTTTGGAAATCAGCAGAGCTAAAGCCTGACGGCTACAGACCACAGGCGGGCATGGTGACACACACCTGTAATCCCTGCACTTGGGAGGCTGAGGCAGAAGAATTCAGAGTTTAAGGTCAGCCTGAGCTACATGACAAGATCCTGTCTCCAAAAAAAATCTTTAATTCAATTTAAAAGGCCACGGTAACTCACACTACATAAAAGATGCTACTGCACAAAACATTCCCATGATTTTCTCTGAACAGAAGTCACCATATTAAAAAGAATATATCAAGCTAAATTATGAAAATAATCTCTTCACTTTTCCCCATTATTCCTACTTCGGCCACTTATTACTTGGGCAGTATCATGGTACAAAACAGATGTGGAAATTTTCAAGAAGCCTTACCCTAAGCTGCTAACTACACACCCACTGTGGGCTTATCTAACTATTCCTAAGTCCAAGAAACACTGGCATCTGCTGAGCTGCTCTGATATGAGTGTCTATCATCTTCCAAGCATCACCTCTAAACAGTCTTGTCACAGGCCACTTACACAACAATCAGCTAACGTGTAGAGCTCCTTCTCGGGTCTGTACAGGTCTGTACCTTGCTGTCACTAAAGGTAGTTCTCGGGTGCAATGAAGTCAAACTAACTTACATTTAGTCACAAAATAAAATTCCTCCCTTTGGGTTTTTTTTTTTTTTTTTTTTTTTTTTTTTTTTTTTTTTTTTTTTGAGCTGAGGATCGAACCCAGGGCCTTGCGCATAGCAAGCGCTCTACTACTGAGCTAAATCCCCAACCCCTCCCTTTAGTTTTGAGTCTTGTCCATCAAGCTATTTTCCTTTTCCACAGCTTCCTTCTACACTGAACCAGCACATCATATAGATTCAAGGACTCCAAGCATTATTTATGACTTCAATGTCCCTGCTAAGGTTTCATAGTCACCCCATAAAAAACCTTACAAGACAGCTGGGCAGTGGTGGTGCATGCCTTTAATTCCAGCACTCAGGAGACAGAACCAGGCGGATCTCTGTGAGTTCAAGGCCAGCCTGGTCTACAGTGCAAGATCCAGAACAGGCACCAAAACTACACAGAGAAACCCTGTCTCGAAAAACCAGGAAAAAAAAAAAAAAACTTACAAGACAAACAGTATGCTCTTAGAACTAGAATCACTACCTTGAGGCATCAGTAACATATCAAAAATTTACAAAGAAAAATTAACTAAGTATTACACACACTGTAAAACTCCATCTTACTGGAGGATTTTTAGAGCACACCAAAGTAAAGGGAATGAGCTCTTTTTCTAGGTTTATCTCTAAAAGAGTCTTTTTTTTAAAGTATGCAGTCAGATAGCCTTATTCATCCCACACACTGCCCTACGAAGCAGAAACAAGCAAGAGATACAAGAATGATTCAAAAGACAAATTAAATTTCTTGTATCGGGAAATATGTGCTTATTCTTAATGTCATGATTCAGTGTTTAAGGCTTGCAAAAGAAATTTACAGTGTTAAGAATATATACATAAAAACAGTGTTAGTATTAAAGAAGTGTTTCGTTTAAGGCCTACTAGCAAGTACCACGACAGCCAGGGCTATTATACAGAGAAACCCTGTCTCAAAAAACCTAACAAAAAAAAAAAAACAAAACAACAACAAAAACCTTAAAAATGTAATTTAAAAAAGAATTGTTTCATACAAAGTATTAAAAGGGAAAATAAATAATGAGGAACTTAAAAAGTTATAAAGATGAATAAATGTTTTAAATCACTGGACTATAATTAGCAAAGACCTTGGAATACAGAAAGACAAACAGGAAAAGGAGGATCAGCAAGGGCACCATCACTGGTCACAACAAGGTCAGCAGGTTGTACACTTACGTGTGAGTATGCAAATGGAAGAATGAGAATTAGCAGGAATCTGTACTCATGAGAGACCACCACTAACAGGAAAGAACAGAAACTGGCCCTGGAGAGACAGGGTAGGACAACTTACAGAAAGCCTGGGTACACAGGACAATAAGAAACTTGGTCTTCTGTGAAATAACATGACTGGACTAGAGACATTTGTATCTCAGACACAGAGGTACTAAAGAGCAAGCGAATGACATTGAAGACATAGGACGAGAAAACCTAGTGCAGTGAAGAACACAGCCTGGCAGCCTATGATAGAAGTCAAAAGGTGGGCTGTAGCCGGGCAGTGGTGGCGCACGCCTTTAATCCCAGCACTCGGGAGGCAGAGGCAGGTGGATCTCTGTGAGTTCAAGTCCAGCCTGGACTATAAATTGAGTTCTAGGACAGCCAAGGCTGTTACACAGAGAAACCTTGTCTCAAAAAACCACCACCACCATCAACAAGTCAAAAGGCACAGGATGTCAGGAGTCCCACTTAGGGACAGGGCAGGGAGTTCCCATGTGGAGGACAGACCTAATGGTGTATTTTATTTCCAAACTGATGTTAGACAGTCTGTGATAACCATTTAAAGGTCCAGCAAATCATTTGGAAATAAGTGGACTATAGGTACAACATAAGTGAGTGCTCAGACATGGTAAGTTAGGAATTATAAACTCACAAACATCAGACACCATGGGATACATGAGCTAAAGGAACATCTGAACAAAACCACAAAACCATGCATGTTAGAATGCTAGCAAATTATCAGTCCAGACATCTAGCAGCTAAAAAGAAAATGTTCAGAAAGGGCACAGTCTACAATTTACTGATGCTAACCATCCTGACTGGTGCAGAAGTCCTCTGAACTGTCAATATATCCTATCAATACTCTATTTCGTCTCTTCATCTTTAATACCCACCATACTGTCATCATTCGAGGCATCGGATTGGGTGGCCTGTCCTTGAGAAGAACCACTGCACTGTTCATCAGGGATGCTGGCCTGACGTGAGCTGGCAGCCAAAGAAGCTTGGTCGTTATTCTGGAGTGAGGAATGCTCTGAATCTGTAGATGAAGGTAAGTTAGGTGCCGGCATGTCATCTTCAAGAACCAAACATATCAAGTCCCCAGAAACAATCCCATATGAAGCCAAGGTCTCTTCATCTCCAGTGAGGGCATCCTTGTTGTTCAATGTAATTGCAAATCGGGTATCAGAACTGCCAAGAAAGATGGATGAGCACCGTAAGAGCTCCCTACTGCACCATCCCAAATAATACACTTGGAATACATCAAAGTACAGGCTATACACCCAGAAGCACTAAGGAGAAAACCGCAGGGGACTAAATTACTTGTTCTTCTCATCAAATGGCCATAGATTTCTAACAGTCAAAACTTCAGCACCTTAGCCAGGGCGTTAGAGTCCTTAGGGCACCGATTTCATCAGTTCTAAAGCACGCAGTTTTCAGTATTCCAACATCTTTGAAGTGGAGATGCTTCCTAACTTCACACATCAGTTTAATCCGCAGCTTTACCACCAGCTTTACATGGGTCCTGGGATGTCACACTCGGGGTGTCAGGCTTGTGCGGCAAATGCTTTAGAATCTCCCCAGCCCGATTCATTTTGCTTATACACATTCATTTTCGTCTTACCAATTAAACAGACATCACTGGAGTCAAAGCTATTCCCTCTCCTAATAAAATAAGTTGCTCTGTCACTGCTTGCAAAATGTTCTGATAAACAAAAAGTTGAAAACCTGCCAGCTGCCCATGAAAACACCATCTCAGCTTTGGCAGAAAAAGGGGAAACTCCCTCAAACAATTCACTTTGAGGAAAACATAAGGAACGGTCTGCTTAACAGAAATGCCAGTTTTTCCCTCCCACCCTTCTGAAGTGTTTCCAAGGTACCATTTTCTGAAGTTATAAGGGTGAGAGTGTGCATTACACACACACACACACACACACACACACACACACACACACAGACCTGCAACTCTAGAAACGACAAACTTTAAAAATCTATTTTATACCAATCTTTGGTGTGCTTAACTAGAAAATACTCTTTAGAAATAACAACTGTGTCACACGGACATATTTTAAAGCTTCCCTTTTGTTCCCCAAAAAACAAAATTTCCGAAGAATGAATTTACTTTCACAAGCTGAGGTTTAAATTCCATCCAACTAATCGACCGCAACTGTGAAAACAAGCCTGAAAGAGAAACTAACTGGGGCTCTTGGGTTTCACATCTTTTCAAGACTGTCCTGCTTAGCTGAAAAGGAATACAACTTATAACTACCTTAAAAACAGACTTCCCAAAGTGTGTGGAAGGGTAACTGTCAATATAGAAAACACTCAGCTTGACACCAAGAAGTAGTGTAGTCACCATTATGTGGTAATAGGACAATATGTTAATTCTTTTCATGTGGAAAAAAAACAGCTTTTTTTTTTGTTTTTGATAACATTATTTTATTAGACAAGGTCTCACTCTGTAACCCTGGCTGGTCTGAAACTTGCTATGCAGACCAGGCTGGCCTTGAACTCAGAGATCCCCCTGCCTCTGAGTGACAGGAATAAAGGCGTAGCTCAGGCTCACTTTTTAACTAACAATATCTTAATCTGGGGGAGAAGGGGTGAAAGGAAGAGAAATCCGTATAGGACCTCATTTTGCTCAATTTCCTACAAATAAACTGAAAGGTTATTAAAAGTGTCAATTAACGAGATGGACCTAGAGCCCATCTTTTTAAAATTCAGGAGCTCAAATTTCTAGCTCAGCTCTTGAAGTGGGTCGTCCATAAACTTGTCTCTCTACGACCTGAAAATAACTTCTGCAAAAACACAGAAGCTTCATCTGCAACCCCATAAATTAGTAAGAACTCACTCCCTTTTCAACTTGCCACCCACTGGAAGCTCTCTGGGGTCATGCCTCTATTTTAGAGAAAAATGCCCATTGGCCTGAAGCATGCGTACTTCCTGAAAGGTTGCAATGAGAAAGTTACAGCATCGGGTGCAGTCTAGCACAAGCATGCTCTGCTGTTTTTAGTTACTGTTGCCTTAAGCGGTAGCACAAATTACAGCGGCCTAGGGTGCAAGAAGTTTGTTACTTCAGGCACGATGCTTTTCCAATGTAACCACTGAGATATCTCCACGGCCGAGGTGCACTCAAGCCCAGGGGGTTCACACTGCGAGGTTTAACGCAAGCTTCCCACTTCGGACAGCAGCAGGCGCGTCCGGCGTTTCCCGCGCTCGGGGTGGCGGTGACCGCAGACCCGGAAGTGGCTACTCACCGGGGGAGACAGCGGGACCCCGGGGAGGCTGCGCCATGGTCTCCCGGAGCTGGAACCCGGCGGGCGAGCACTGTCACGAGGGCTCGGCGCAGCTACGCCCGGGAGGCCCTGGCCTCACGTGACCGCCCGGCGGGCACACCCGCCCTCCCGGGGCCCCGCGATCGGGGCGCCGCTCACCTGAACCCCCACGTGGGCAGCAGAGCCTGGCTGAGGTGCGCGCGCAGCTGCCCGAGCGTCGGCTCCGGCTCCGGCACCTCTAGCGGCTGGGTCCGCTTCTGAAGCCGCACACGCAGCCTCATGGCGACAGAACCGCAAGCCTCGGGCGGCGGGGAGGCGGCGGCGGCGGTGACGGCGGCTACCGGAGCGAAGGAGAAACCGAAAGCCAGCGGTTCCGGGCCTGCGCCTCGGAGGCCGCCGAGCGCTCGTTCTCTCTCTCGACTGCGCCCCCTACCGCCCAGTACGCGAGCGGAGCGCCGAGCGCCTGCGCTTCCCATCGGTGGCTCGGCGCACGACGGCGCCACCTGGCGGTGAGATGCGCACGGCGCAGGCGCTGAGCTTGCTTCGGCGCACTGAGTCTCCATCTGCGCCTCTCTGCTTGCAGCATCTTTAGCTCTGGAAGGACCGGTGTGGGGACATGGCCCTAACCTGGTGGCACTGTGTGTTTGCCTGCCCAGAAATGAACGGTTCTATCCCAGTCGTTGGAGTGCTCAGACCTAAAACAGGTCCCCCGTGATGATTAGAGAACCTTAGTATGGAACCAGGCATCCCTTAAGGGCAGTTGACCTGGAGTGCCTGGGAGATCCTAGTGGCCTCCAGGTGAGACAAGAAAAGGATAATGGGCTATGAGACGTTAACAGCTGCCTTTGCTTCTGTAAAACTTGCTTATCGCTATGGTCTTTTTATTACTACATAGTGGAAAAGTAAGAAAAAAACGAGAGAAGTAAAACAATTTTCCTGCCCAGCCGTGGATTCCATGAATAGTTGTAATCCACACCTTTAGATGTCCATTTTAAACCCCACCTTTACCCCTGTCCACACGGCATGCTGTTTGGCTCTAAAGTGGCCGTCCTGCCAGCACTAAAAACACATTCTTTGAATATAAATTTGGATTGGGGCTACGTCTCCGGTTTCTCTCAGTGGCTCTCCACTTCCCAGGGCAAATCCTGGTAAACCAGCCTGCATCCATCTCAGGCTTGAAGGCCATCTTACAGTAAAGACAAACCAGGCTCATTCCTGTTTACTATTAACCCCCTGTTTCTCAAGGATTGGGCTATGCCCCACCTGTAACTTTACTACAAATGGTTCTGTACTGCCTGCTCCAGGACTAGCAATCATGTCTTTGTTTCAGGGAGTTGTTATAACCACTTGCTGTTATGACCACCTTGCAACCATTTTGTTGTTGTTGTTGTTGTTGTTTAAGAAGGTTGTTATGGGGGTTGGTGAGATGGCTTAGTGGTTAAGAGCACTGGCTGCCCTTCCAGAGGTCGTGAGTTCAATTTCCAGCAACCACGTGGTGGCTCACAACCATCTGTAATAGAATCGATGTCCTCTTCTGGCATGCAGGTGTACATGCGGACAGATGATTCATATATTTAAAAAGAAAAAGAAGGTTGTTATGACCAACTTGTTATGCTTGTGTTCTGCTCCTATAACCCCACCTATTTGCCTGCCAAATCCCCCATTTGGAAACCCCCTACTCCCTAACAACCTTTATCATACCCATGTTCGATGCTGATCTCCTGAACCTTGCCTTTAGGGATACACACCATGTACACGACCAAAATAAAGCATGCTTTAATTAATTTGGCCATGATGATTTGGGCTGGTGGTCTTTCTCCTCTAACCTGTGGGATTATCATTTTTTCTGTGGAATTAACAATCCCTGCCTCATTTCTTCCTTGGCACTGCTCTGAGAAGCTTGAAGTTGAAGCCAACTCCTTTACCTCCCTCAAGTTACAGCAAAATTTAAAGCAGCTTATAGGTGCTAATCTTTGTTGCACAGTGTATTAGTAATCTCTTGCTGCATAACAGTTGTCCCCCAACGCTTACTAGCCTGCATCAGTAAAACATCTGTTTCCCCGTAGGTTCTGTAGATAGGGAACTCGGGGGTAGTGTGGATAGGTGGTTCTGTCTCAGGGGCTCCTGCCAAAGCTGCCTGAAGACTCAACTCCATACACCATTCAGCCCATTTCCTGAGTTTTTCACAGATTTTCCCAGAGGTCTGCTAACATGATA
The DNA here is from genome assembly GCF_004664715.2 of Peromyscus leucopus. Lineage (NCBI taxonomy): Eukaryota > Metazoa > Chordata > Mammalia > Rodentia > Cricetidae > Peromyscus > Peromyscus leucopus. Next base: position 47,030,578 of record NC_051078.1, on the reverse strand, counting down.
GGTGGATTCCCTCAGGGTGAATGACCCAAGGGTAACCGAGACAGAAGCTGCAAAGTCTTTTATGACCCAACCTCAAAAGTTACATATTTTCTTCTATCATATTTTTGGCTACAAGCCAATATTTCAGTATAAGAATATCAAGCTAAAAGCATGAATATTGATAGATCAGATCACATTGGTTTGAGACTGATAGTAATAGAAAACCAATTTTTTTTTCTGGTGTTTCTCTGTGTAGCTTTGGAGCCTGTTCTGGAACTCGCTCTGTAGACCAGGCTGTCCTGGAACTCACAGAGATCCACATGCCTCTGCCTCCCTCTGCCACCACCAGGCTGAAAAACAATTTTTATGAAAGAGATAGATATATTTGGGCTAGGCAAAGGGTTTGAGACACATTCTAGAATATGTGAGAAGCCATTGGAGAGTTTAAGGGAGTCTTCATTATCAAGATCTTTAGTTCTGGCCAGTGGAAATTGACTCTGGACAACTACCTAGGAAGGGATGAATTAAAAGGATACTATATGTATGGTGTAGGGATTCTAGGGATGCTTGGAGAGAACTCATAACCACACCAAAGACTGGCCTGATCAGGAGTGTACCAAAGGGGGACTATTGGAGGAAACTGCTGTCACCACTGCCCAGGAGCACTGGGGAGTGGCTGACACTGCCTCTGCTGTCAGCGGACACTTTGTGGTTTTTGTTTTGTTTTGTTTTTGTTTGTTTTGTTTGCTATTTCCTGCACCAACAAAAATGACACTTCCCAAAAAGATTCTGTTTTCTCACCTCACTTCCCAATCAAGGGCTTACAGGGGTGCAATCTGACTGAGGAAGTTTGGGCCCCATCCCTTAATCCTGACTACAAGAGATTGAAAATCAGAATCTGACTCTCTCTTTGGGGAGGCAGAACTTATTAGAATTTCCAGAAGCTTAAGGAAGGCTGTTAAAAGAGTATTAGGAGGCCATGAATTTGACAGGTGCCCACTAGGGCCGTGCTCTGATCTGAAAAGTGTGGTTCCCATAAAAAGGCAGGTGGAGGAGGTTGACACCCTGCAGGGCTGGAGAGATGTCTCAGTGGTTAAGAGGACTGGCTGCTCTTCTGGCGGACTTGGATTTAATTCTCAGCACCCACATGGCAGCTCACAGCCATCTGTAACTCCAGTTCCAGAGGATCCAATGCCCTCTTCTGACCTCTGCGGACACCAGACAGCCACATAGTCACAGACATGCAGGCAAAATACTCATACCCTTAAAATTTTTAAACACTTTAAAATCGGGGCTGTCTTCCAACTCATTGAAGGTGGCCCTGTGTTTGATCCACAACACTGCATAAGCTAGGTATAATGGTGTATGCCTGTAGTCCCGGCACTTAGGAAGGCCTGATACTCCCAGGTAGGAAATCAGGAGTTTAAGGTCATCCCTGGCTACTTAACAATCCCAGATCAGTCAGTTGCATGATCCTGACATAAATAATAGCCAGGCATAGTGGTGTATGCCTTTAATCTTAGCACTCAGGGAGCAGAGGCAAGGTCATTTCTGTGAGTTCAAGGCCAGCCTGATCTACATTCCAGACCAGAGAAGGCTATATAGAAAGCTCCTGTCTAAAAATTAATAAATTTGTTCTGGCTTGTTCTACATACCATATTTGTCTTTTTTTTTTTTTTGGCGCGCAGGGGGAGGGGCAGTTCGAGACAGGGTTTCTCTGTGTAACTTTGCGCCTTTCCTGGAACTCGCTCTGTAGCCCAGGCTGGCCTCGAACTCACAGAGATCCGCCTGGCTCTGCCTCCTGAGTGCTGGGATTAAAGGCGTGAGCCACCACCGCCCGGCTTTGTCTATTTTTTCATCCAATCAATTATATTAGTGTGAATTAAATGCTTTACATTTTGCATCATAGTCTGAAACTAGTTCTTCACTGCTGCTGCTGCTCAGCTCTGTCCACTAGACGGGTCTTCCATTGGCTCCTGTGTCCATTTTCCATCTCTGCTTTTCCTTCATTTGTTTGCATTCAATTCCATTCTTGAGCATTTCCTAACTTTCTTTAACTATGAGATGCTATGGGATAATGTTGTGTATTTCCTGCCCCAGCACAAAAAACAGCAATTTGTTTTTCTAAGAATCCCTACCTACTTCTGGTTTTTGGAAAATGGTATTTGAAACCATGATCTGGGTGACAATTGTGCGCATTGTTACTGGAGTGTCTTTGCTTCTAAGCCTTCCTGGCTGACTGAGCGAGGATATCGCTTATTTCCATCATAGAATATATATTTCTATATGTAACCAGACACGTGTTGATAGATCCAACTCTGACCCATTCACACATGAATCACAGCCTCCTCCTTCAGCAGCCGGGGCAGCACAAGCTGAAACTTGGGAGTTCCTGAAGAGGAGAGAATAACACATGCACAGGACACAGTCTCTGCTTTCTTTTACTTGGGAGAGAGAACAGCTTTATTTCCCAGCTTGGTGTATTAAAGAGCCGAGTGGGGTTACTGGGTTACTGAGAGTATCAGGCCTTCACTCGAGCTTTGGTGGTCATAAGGGCTCAGAACTCTGAAGCATTTTCCTCCTGGCTATCAGATTGCCCTGCAGTTTTCCACAGAGATGGAAGAAACACGGGGAGGATTAACTGAATCACGGGTTGCCCTTAAATTTAGATTTACCCTTGAAAGCCTTCTCTTCTGTATAGCAGCATCCTCCCCTGCTTATCTCCAACTTCCTAGGCCAACTATGAGAGACCCAGCTACAATTATCTGCCATCAATTGACTCCATTGCTTAATCATTCTGCTGTACATGCATAGTGTCCATACCCTGTGAGTTAACAAGACTATCCCACTGGTCTACAGTTCACATTGCCTTTAGGCTTACAAACTCCATGCACTCCCACAGTTAAAGTCTGTACCTTTCCCTCCTCAAGCTCTTCAGTTATGTTATTTCAAACATTTGTGACCTATAAAACAAAGCATGGAAGAGAGGTGGAGATAATGTCAGGTGGCAAGATCCTTCTACCAGATTGTAGAGTCACTCATCTCTCTTAAGCACCAAAACAAATTCCAGGCAGCTTCCTCTGGTAGTAATTTAAAACACAAATCTGTATTACTCACACAGCTTCAATTTGCTGGTGGGGAAATCAGATGAGTTACCAAGTAACAGCATCCTCCTCTCTCCCCCGCCTCCCACATCCCCTGGACTGTGTGTTGCCCTGCAGTGACCTTCCTAAAATGCCTAAGAGACACCTAGAAGCATAACACCCATGTCTTGAATGTAAGCACCGATGCCAAGCTTCCGCGCAGCCCTTGACCTCGGTGTCTTCGTCTATAGCGTGGAGACAGTGTTTGTTCCTTGCACGCTCTTAGCAGAGGTTCAGGGAGTTCGTATATGGAAAGTGCCCAAAGCATAACAAATACACAATAAATACTGGGTCTCACTTCACATATCCCTTACGTCTCTTTTCCGGTTCCCTTTTAATCAGACTTCATTAGCACAAGAGAGGCAGGAAACAGAGCTGGAGGTGCCTTTGGCCTCCCAACTGCCCCTTCTGCCTCACTCCTACCCCATAGACATAGAACCCTGTCCCCTCCATAAAACAGCATGATTTGTCTTCAAGTTAAAAAACAAAAATCTGGGAAGTGCCGAGACACCGGAACTCACCCAGCCCTTGCTCAGTGGGAGCCTATGGAAAGAAAGCAAATATGTGGTGGAGAGATGGGAGAGAGATCAGACTGGAGACACTACAGCAGGGAGGAACAGCCTGATGTGAGAGGCCTGTGCTGACACCTGAAACTATGGTGGTGCCAGGGCCTGTGCTGTGGCCAAGGGCCATGTCCGAGTCCGTGGTCCCACGCAGCCTGCCTGGGTCTGTGTTGATGTCCCTGGCCCATGTTACCACAAAGCCTATGCGAATGTCCCTGGATCTGTACTGCAACCTGAAGCCATGGTATTGTCTAAAGACCCCTGCTGAGCTGACTCTGCCCCTCTCAGGCCACTGCATAATGGCACCAGTGGTGACATGGGCCTGGGAGAGCTGGCCCTGCCCCTTGCCTGGGCAGCCTGGGAGAGCTGGCCTTGGTGGTGAGGGCGAGGAACAGCTGGTCCCACCCCTCACCAGCTGCCACATTCCCGTGGTGCAGTGGGAGGGCCGGCAGGCTGACTACCACCCAGGCCCAGCCCCAGAGCTTTGAGTTGGCACATCTCAACATCTTCCCTGTCTATGAGCTGCTGGAGCACGTGAAGGGGTCGGTCCTGCGGATCCATAGCCACAGGATCTCCATGACTCAGGAGTCTCTATGAGAGTCCAGCATCAATGGTGTATCAGAAGCCAGAGGCCTTGAACTAGACTAATGGCTCACTGCAAAGAACATTCCCAAGTAAAGCTGTTTGGGCAGAAGGGTAGACTGCATAAGACACTGCAGCTTTCAATGGCCACAACGACAACGGTGGAATGTGTGATGGATGGAGAGGCAGGAAAGAATGAGGAACAGAATGATACACACAGAGAAAGCTGTGGTTGATAGAGAAGCAGGTCATTGTCCAGAGCGGTTGGTGAGATGGTTTTCAGGGGTTTGGGGTTTTGGTTGGTTGATCTTCTCCTTCTCCTTCTCCTTCTCCTTCTCCTTCTCCTTCTCCTTCTCCTTCTCTTTCTCCTCCTCCTCCTTCTTCTTCTTCCTCTCCTCCTCCTTCTTTTCCTTCTCCTCCTCCTTCCTCTTTTTCTTCCTCTTCTCCTCCTTTCCTAATTTTTATTTTTATTTTTTATTTTCTTTGGGAGGGAGCAGGCTACATGGTAGAGGGCAGATATGGAAAGACTGGGAAATGAGTGGGATTAGGGTGCATGATATGAAATTCTGAAAGACCCAATAAAAAGTTATGTTAATAAACATTTAACTTGCAGGGTTTCCTTCTACATGGAAATACAATTTCTTTCTTAAGGAGACACAAACCATGTCTACGGATCCTCAGAAGGTCTCAAGGACAAACCAAAGTTCACCTTGGGCAAACAATGAGTTTATGAAACTTCCTTACAGAGCATGGTGAGGGGTTGCTGGTAGGAACATGGGGGAGGCCAGAGCAGCCATACTGGAAAGTTTCCAGCAGCATGGATGATGGCTTCCCCGGAGCTGCATGGAGTTTCTTCAATTAATCTTCCCCAACTTATATATTCCACACCTCCTGAGAATGTAAGGCCACAGGTAAAAAGAATGCTTTTCAGAATAGTGGGACCTAGGAAAATTTCTTATCCATCTGAGAGAAAGACTCAGACACAATCTGAGGGTCATGTTCTTTATTCTCTCCAGCTCCAATTCTCCAGCTCTAGTTCTCTGCTCTAATTTCTCTTGCTCTAATTCTCTTTAGTCCCTCTGTTCATACAGCTTATAAACATATTCAACAGCAAACTTTAGGCAATAAAAAAAAGGTTACAAAGCTACTTCTTGGGGTCATAATTTATTCCTTGAGCAAACGATGAAGAGAAGAGCCATTTACCATGGCAACCTATAGGCAAAGACATGGGATTTGGCACTTTCCTGGACAGTGGCGTTGAAAGCATCCCAAAACACACACACACACACACACACACACACACACACACACACACACACACACACACACACATATTCCTGCTCACAGTCTCAGAGCAGAGCAGAGGGAAGCTTGTAACTCTTTATTCAAGGCTATGAGGCCAGACCATCCTCTGAAGCCCTGGTTAATTGTGAAACTTTTTCCACAGTAGCTGGACATAAATCTATTTTTCTCTGGACTTAGTTAATTGATTAATTGTTATTCATGACCTAAACAATAAAGTTAGTTAGCTGATGGTTGAGTCTTGTATTAAAAATCTGAGGTTAGAAGTTCACGTAGAGAGTTAATTGCTTGAGGAATTTGTGTAGGGTGTTAGGTCTTTATCAGCCAGACTTTACAAGCAGGGAACTGGCACCAAGGTTGCCTTGTGCCTGACCTTGGTTCTACAAATTGACACCTGGGAATGTGTCCTCTAGCATTTCATTTGCAGGTGCAACTGGTCTGTTTTGAATTTGTTTTGAAGTCTAAAATCAGCCAAATGTGAAAAAGGCTGCCCTTGTAGCTGAGAACACTGCTATATTCCTATGTCAGTCTGAGCCATAAGAAACATCCCAGTGTTATTTCTATTCATCAAAATTGTACAGTTTAAGCAGAAATCATCTTCCTGACCATCCATAAGTATATGTGTGCCCAAAGATGGAATATTTTCACAAGATAAACACACAAGCAGTGGGGAAACACCCATAGCTGTTTTTAGGGAAGAAATGTAGTGGCTCATGAGAAAAACTACAGCCAGAAACAACCAGTCATTTACAATCAGTGACCCCATGGTCCTTGCCAAGTGGGGCTCCCCATCAGAGAGTTATTCATTTGGTGGGTCGACCTGTTGAATACTAGTTGTCACCCGCTGTATACTCCCAAGGCCTCCAGCACTGATGGACAGCTGGAACCTCAACTGAAGATCCAGTGATCCTCCCCAACTCCCTCCTCTGAGGGAACAGTCAACAGATTCACTCTTTCAAGCATGCACAGCTGATCTGATAATGATACTGGCTGATTTGCTCAGAGCACAAAGTTCTACATGCTACATATTCTAGAAACCAAGGACAGAGAATGGTTAATTCCTTCGAATTGGATCTTGGCATCTTTCTTTAACAAATAATTATTTCTACATAGTTAATTATTATCTTCCTTCTGGAGCATTAATTCAAAGTATCCCTTGATCTGAAAAGACCAAAGCCCTGTCAGCCATTAGTAAATGAGATAAGTAATCTTGTGTTTTAGATTACAATCATGAGTAATTAGAATAAACAGGAATTACCAGCAACTTTTTTTCACTTAAATGTGGAAACCAAAAGACCATGGAATTGGATAGAGTACTGTTGGCTTTTGTTGTTTTCTTGACGAACTTGGAAGCTTTGCCTTAAAATGATTCCTTGAACAGAGTAGAAAATTAGTTGAGCCCATTTAAACATCCTTTCTAAAAGCAGTGAAACAAATTTCTCCCTTTCTTAGACCTTTTAAAACTTGTTATTTATAGCCAGGTGATAGTGGTGCATGCCTTTAATCCCAGCACTGGAGAAGCAGAGGCAGGAGGATCTCTGTGAATTCAAGGCCAGCCTGGTCTACAGAGTGAGTTCAAGGACAGCCAGGACTGTTACCCAGTGAAACCCTCTCGAGGGTGGGAGGGCATGCCACAGGATGTGTGTCTGATCAAGGGCCACCTGGAGGAGTCAGTCCTCTCCTATCTTTGCGTAGGTTCCAGGGACTGAATTTAGGCCACCAGACTTGAACCTCTACCTACTGCGCATCTTCCCTCCTGACTTTTATTTTTTAAACTCCAACTGATGGCAGCCGGGCGGTGGTGGCGCACGCCTTTAATCCCAGCACTCAAGAGGCAGAACCAGGCAGATCTCTGTGAGTTCGGGGCCAGCCTGGTCTCCAAAGCAAGTTCCAGGAAAGGTGCAAAGCTACACAGAGAAACCCTGTCTCAAAAAACCAAATAAATAAATAAATAATAAATAAATAAACTCCAATTGTTTGAGCCACTTAAAAAATTATTCTACCTTTCATGGGAGCTGTAGAGTGTTAGGTCTTTATCAGCCATATATTATTCATTTAAGATGTTTCCAAATTTCCTTAAAAGGGAAATGTCACGTAGAAAGAAAGCATCTGTGAATTTTCAAATAAAGGATAGCTATAAAAACTGCATGTGACCCGCTTATCTGTGTTTCCATACCTATCAGTTCAGGCAACAGCTTAGTTCAAAGGAATTTGGAAAAACTGCCTCTGTCCTGACCTTTACTGCTGCTGTCCCCACAATGACGCAGTAGAGCAACTATTTACATGTTCTTCTGCAGTCCACATAATCCAGGGGTGAATTAAAGAATACTGGAGGGCCAGGCGTTCGGGAGGCAGAGGCAGGCAGATCTCTGTGAGTTTGAGGCCAGCCTGAGTACAGAGTGATTTCCAGGCAAGGCTCCAAAGCTACACTGAGAAACCCTGTCTCAAACAACAACAACAACAAAAATACTGGAGGATGTGGTTGGATTATATGAAATGCTATCTTGCTGGATAGAAGGTACTTCTCTCTGAAGATCTGAGGACCTGTGGGGCATTTAGAGCCAATACCCTGTAGACACTAAGGGATGACTGTAACCATGGAAACTAATTTTGCATTCCTCTTCAAGAGGGAGAGGTAGACCAAGAAACTATTGGTGCCACCCTAGGAAGATGCTGAAGAGAGAACATAAATGTTTAGAATTATTTTATAAATTTTTCCATATGATAGGTGGCATCATTCATCCTCCATGTCTGCTCTGCATTTTTTTTCTAATGCAGTAAGAAGGACCACAGTACAATTTCATGCACTTATCTGTGTGACGCCTGGCATTGTCTCCCATCAAGCATCCTAGGACCCCATGCCAATGGGTGTCTTTCATTTCTAGGTGATGACACAAAATTTCTGCTTCCAGAGACCTCTCCCCTGAATTCAAGCTACATGCATAGCTCTCATCAGCATCACTCTGCCTACCACTGTGTCCATCCTCATGCATGGCTCTCATCAGCATCACTCTGCCTACCACTGTGTCCATCCTCATGCATGGCTCTCATCAGCATCACTCTGCCTACCACTGTGTCCATCCTCACACCGTTCCACTGACTCACTTTTCTTGGTCCCTCCTCACTATTTCCCTTCAGTGGTTTCTAATAGTCAGAGTTCAAGTCACATGTCACCTCTCATAGAAGCCAGCCTGGATCATCCTGACAAGCTGGCCTCCTGCAGCTACATCACTCTACCAATTATAAGGTTACCGCACCGCTACATTCCCTTATTTCCTTTGTAGTGTCATTAGTCAGCTTTCCATCACTGTAAAAAATTACCTGAGACAATTAAGTCATAAAAATACAGGTTTATTTGACTCGTAGTTTTAAAGGTGCCACTCTGTGACAGTTTGGCACCATTGATTTGGACCTGTGACATGGCAGGAGTTTGTGGTGGAGGAAAATTGCTCACCTGGTGTCAAGAAAACAAGAGCATAAAGCGGAGAATTCCAGGTCCCCAGTTCCCTCCAGCAGTGTATCTCCAATAACCTAAGAACTTCCCGTGAGATCTCACCACTCAGAAATGGCACCATTTCCCCATGATGCCATGCTGACAACACAGCTTTTAATACACAGGCCTTCAAGGGGACATTTGGCATCCAGACCACAGAATAATGCATGCTATAGTTTGTGTGGTTTTGTTTCTGTCTGCTAGAAGTTTCTCCGTCTTAGCCAGTGTTCCCCTTGTCTTTTCTCCTAAGGAGACCTTTGCCTACAGTAAGCCCTTGATAAATGCTTGTTGATTGAATAAGTGAATTTGTCTATGATGACTTGTCTCCAGGCTCATTTTGCCATTGACAAGGCCACTCAAATTTTACAGCTTTAACAGCATATTCCCTTGTTATCAGTGTTTCCTATTGATGCACAGAGCCGATTCAGGCAGAACCCCATTTTACCAGGGATAAAAAATAAAGTTAAGGAAGTACCTAGAACCCAGGGTATTTTTATGATAAACTCACAACCTCATCAGTAGCAGGGATATTGCTAAATGAACGTGCCTGCTGTTCTCACTGGAGAAACTAGACATCCTGATTTGGCCCAAGCTGTCCTTACTTTAGTACTGAAAATACACATCCTAGAAAAACTGAGATAGTAATCCTATCTTACCCTAAACATTTTTAATGTAGGTAAATTATGACATATCATGCAATCCAATCCCTAGTCATTCAAAATTCACTAACTAGCTAAATGTGATGGTGCATGCCTGGAGTCTTCACACTTGGGAAAGTATTGTAAATTTGAGGCCAGCATGAGCTACACAGAGAAATCTGTTGCAAGAAAGAAGAAAACAAATACATTAGCTAAATCATATAAACCAGAGAGATAGAGCAGCTAATAAACACATACAACTTGTGTCAAAGAAATCCTGGGACAGGAAGTCATTATAGCATTCTGAAAAAGAGCAAATGCTCAGAGATGCCATCTGTGGTCCTGCCTTGAATGATAAAGATGCTAACTAGGCCAGGCTGGTTATCAAGCCACATGCTTTCAGACTGAGTCTCTTGATCCACCTAAAGTCCAAAAAGTATCCTATGCAGTAGTAGAGCAGACACCCAACCTGGCTTATTGTCCCAGAAAAGGAGATTCTTCCTCCTTTTCCAACTCAGTATTTCCATTTTCCTCCATGATGCTGGGGGTGGAACCCAGGGCTTTGGACATGCTGGGTAAGCACTCTATTTCTGAGCTACATCCTGAGTCAGTTCAATAAGAATTAACACCTTTTAAAAATAGGTCAGAAGCCCTTTTTAAATCATTTTGGTTAAATAGCCCCACTTTCATAAGAACACACATGTGTTATAGGAAGGTAATGATTGCATGGGTGGCCTTGTCTGTTCATCTAGATAGAGACTAGTATTCATTCATGCCATTGGGTAATTGTAGTGAAGCAATTATGTATCACATTTTGAAAGAGTCATCTGAAAAAAAGTTCATGGCTGAGATGACTCAGACTTAATTATCATGACATTTCAGCAGCTTCGTTCAAGGCGCAAGGTAGAGAACACTCCTGCTTCAAAGGCAAAGGGAATCGGAGGTACGCCCCAACTTTGGACACTTCTGGATCTTGAGGTAAGAATCTCAAACAAACTTCAGGTCTCGGCTAGCCCAGGATCTCAGGATGGGGACCTTACAGGCAGGCATGACACCTAGTAGTCAGCTGCCGTGCATTCTGAATTCTTACTGATGTCTGTCTAGGGTTTCTCATGCTGTGTGTGTTTGTCATACCTGTTCACCCGGAGCCCTCCTAGGGAAGGCTGAGGGGCCCTAAAAAGAGGGAAGTATCAATATGAATTACACATCTGACTTGAGTTGGTTCAGAGTGGCATGGAATTTGGGTCTTTGGTTGTTTGTTTTATTTCAGGGAGAAAGCTAGCAAGTGGCAGAAAATTCTCTTGTCCCTCAGTCATTGTGTTAGGACTAAGGAGCCATTTCAAACCACACTGGTGACCTAGATCCTGTCACCACAAACCTGCTCTCCCACTCGTCTGAACAGTTGAGCTTCTCAGTACTAAACTCCACGTTTGGAGAGGAACAACTTGGCAGGAGATTCGGGGCCCCTCGTTCCTGGAAATCTTGCTATACTATGATGTAAGGATAGAATCCCTTGAAAGATTTTCCAATTCTGCCTGTATTTCCTTTACACTTTTACATTTTTTTTCTCTCCCTCTTAACCAATATGTTGGAATATCCTAGTGGAGACATCTTCAAACCCATTGAACTCAAGTTTTCAACGTGTGCCTCTGTTTAGAATGCTGTGCTTGGCTCGCTTCTCATTGCCCTAGTCAGGGTTTCCACATCCATCGAAGGTTTTGCCAGGAAGAGCAGTGGGAAGCTGAGCTGTGAGTCTCCAGAATTTCTTTAAACTGCACTGGTGTTTTATTATTCCTGGTGCTTGGGACAGCCAGACCATTTAATCTAGGGGTGGTTTTCTCTTTTGTGTTGGAAAGGAAATATTGCTACGGAGGTTCTGAGTCTTAGAAAGAAACAGTTCCTGAGAAGCAACAAAATAGGTAACAGGAGGGCTTGGGAGTCCTCTTGGATCCCTTCCCTGAGCGGGCAGCTCACCCTGCCCCTACTTGTCAGACAGATTACTTAACCTCTCCAGTCATCGTCTGCCTGTCAGAGCTGCTGTCCTCCTGTGCCCATAAATCATCATCCCAGGCAAACAATTCCACCGAAAGGTATGGGCAAGCCAGCCCTTTCGACTTCAGTAATTTAATACTCTCAGAAGATGTCTGGAGGAAAAATATGTTTTTCTACACACAATTTGAGTTCCTGAATCACCATCAAAGTACACCGATTCAGACACTTCCTTTAGCGGGGGGCGGGGGGGGGGGAGGGAGGCGGGGGGACAGCTTTTACCTCTGGAGGGGAACTAAAAACTCCATTTGTGCCTAAAAACTCCATTTGTGCCCAAGAAAATATAAAAGAGAGTTACACAGAAATGTTTGATTTTCAAATGCTTGAAAATCTCCTGGTACTGGCTGGACTTCTCCACATTGAAGATGTCACCCAGGAATTCTCACCTAAAAATCTTTGTATGAAAATGAAAATCTAGCATTTATGAACTCACTTGATGAAAAAAACCAATAACACTGGAATTAGGAACCAGAAGAACAAGACTTGATTCTCGGGTGCATATGGGACTGAATTAGTCATTCAAACTTTTTAAATCTCCATTTCCATGTGTGTAGCAGGAATCTTAAAAGTTTTTATTAATAAAATCAAACCTGAGGCCAGTTATTGGGGTGAACACTGGAAGATCAGAGAGACAGAACAAGCCACAGCTAACCTCCCCTGGCCAACTTCTCAGCTGATCCTGTTTCCTCAGACTGGAAGTCTCTGTGTCCTCATATCCAAATGAATCTCAGCTGAACTGCTGCTAGAAGCCTGAAAGCTTCACCAGCCAAATGCTTCTAGTTTCTGATCCTCACGCCTTATATACCTTTCTGCTTTCTACCATCACTCCCTGGGATTAAAGGCTCGCTTTCTGGGATTAAAGGCGTGAGTCACCATGCTTGGCTGTTTCCTTGAACAGATGGATTTCTGCCTCTGGAATGCTAGGATTAAAGGCGTGTGCTACCACTGCCTATCCTAAGTATCTAGTGGCTTTTCTGTTCTCTGACCCCAGATAAGTTTATCAGGGTACACAATATTTTGGGGAACACAATACCACCACACATGTGTCTAAATTGGAGATGAAAACAGTATCTGCCTTGTGAGTTCTGTGATTGGTTTTTTTAAAATGCTAAATAGAGTCTAATTTGTCACTATTTTTGTCACTGTTAGACACTGGGACATTAAGTGCTTTACACTGGTGTAGCCCTGTGCTTTTCCACTGCAGACATGGAAATATCTATATAAGTGCACATACGTGTGTTTGTGTGTGTATGCATAGTTAAATTATTCTTTTAACATGACATTTTTAGAACTTCTCTTATCTAATTAGAATCTTACTGAGGTCTGTTCCCTCATTTTCATACAGTCAAGTTGGTTCAGGCTCTTGCCATTGCTTCTCACTGCTATGAAAAATTGTTTGCTCTTTGACAAAAATCCCTCTGGTACCCATTTCAGAGTGATATTTCCACTTCTAGTCTTCGCCTCCAGTGATACTAATGTGGTCACCATCAGTATGGCCTCTATGTGGAAATATTCTGTACCAACTGGTAAATAGCTACTAATGTGAGGCCCTGGGATGTTCTTCTCATTGTCCATCCCTCTGAGTCTAATCTCCACTCCAGAATCTCTCTCTCTCTCTCTCTCTCTCTCTCTCTCTCTCTCTCTCTCTCTCTCTGTGTGTGTGTGTGTGTGTGTGTGTGTGTGTGTGTGTGTGTGTGTGTTATAATGTGTTATATGTGGATGTGCTCTCTCACCCTTATATCTTGTGGAGGCAACAGGTTGGGTATTTCCTATCTCTCTCCACTTATTTTTTTGTGTAGTCTCTCACTGATCTGGAGCTCACATTTCACCTAGACTTGGATCCTCCTGTTTCTTCTACACACCCAAAATCTCCCCCTAAACCCTGGGATTACAGATGGACTCCACCACACTTGGCTCTTGTGTGGGAGCTGAGGATCCAAGCTCAGGTCCTTGTGTTTGCATAGTAAACACTTTACCCAATATTCCAAGTTTCCAGCTCTCCAGGATCCCTTGGCCACCCTACCCCCAGGACAATCACAGGATCAGAAAGGCCTGAAACATCAGGAAGCCACTGGACCTGCCTCCATCCTGAGCACAGGATGCTGTTAATACGCCCCTGCTTCCCACGATATGAAAGCTTCACACCTGTTTATCCTTCCTCACATCTGACCATCAGATAACTCCTTGCTTGGCCAGAGGCCTTCCTCTCCCGCTAGCCCCTCCCAGTCCTGTGGCTCTCCCTTTCATCCTCATGACCATCTCCTCCCAGTCTCAGCCCTGCTCTTCCTGAGGATTGCTCTGTATAATCAAAGCCAGTTATGCTGGCCTGAAACATCACACTAGCTTCACAAGGCCATACCAGTGTAAAATACCAAACGCCTCAGTCTAATAGTAAAGAACCACCACTCTGACAGTGTCCTCAACTACCCTGGCCACTACTCCAAATTGTCCCATCCTCCCTGTGACCCAGACCTGACCTCCTGGCCCCTGCTGCAAGACTGCACCCGACATCTGATGGGTGTCTGTACTCTACTGGTTTCTAATGCTGTGCTAATCATCTCTGCAATGGACTGTTACAATCCAGAGCAAGATAAGGGCTCTCTCTTCCTTGATTCACCCATTGATTCATCTACCACACTTATCAGTCACCCACTGTGTCCCAGACCTGGAGCATCTGATAATGTGTTTGTATTCTGGTAAGAGAGGCAGACAATTTTCAAGAAAATAAACATATGCGTATAAATATACTTTTCTGTCTATAGTTCAGCAAGAAATGAGATTCACTCAAGGAAGTCAGAAATGGCTTCAGAAAGAATATGTTTAACATGGACCTTCAGGGGGTTGTGACGATGGCTCAGTAAATAAAGCCCTACAAGTGTGAGAGCCAGAGTTCAGATCCTAGAGTCTATGGAAAGACTGGGTAGGGGCTAGGGAGAGGGCTCAGTGGATAAAGGCACTTGCTGCCAAACCTAAGGACCTGGGTTCAATCCCCCACAATGCACAGGATGGAAGGAGAATCAACTCCAGTAAGTTGTTCTCTCTCTCTCTCTCTCTCTCTCTCTCTCTCTCTCTCTCTCTCTCTCTCTCTCTTTCTCTCTCTCTCTCTCTCTCTTCCACATACATATAGAAAATAATATTATAAAAAAATAAAGAAAGAAAACTGGGCAGTTACAGTATCTCCCAACACTTGAGAGACAGGATTCTCTGTCTGGGCAAGCTGGACATAAGTAAAAAAAAAAAAAAAAAGTGAAGAGCAATTGAGGAATACACTTGATATCAACTTCAGCCCTACACATATAAGTGTATACATATACACACCCACACATGCACCCACACATGTGACAGTGCATACTCACCTTCATACATACCACATATACCTATCCAAACAAATAAAAATAATAAAGTGGACCTGGGGGAGGTGGGGAGATAAGGTTTCTGCAGCCTACATAAGAACAGCATGAGCAGCGGTATTCATTGGACATTATTCACATGTTTAGGGACTAAGGGGTCCACTTTGGTTGGGTATTAGATGCACAGAGGAGGCTACCGGTAGACGGGTGAGAGAGGCAAGCCAGTTGACCAAACTGGGTAGGCTTACACCTAGAGATGGACCTATTTACAGACAAGACAAGAGTCATGTTCTAACCCTCATGGCCCTCCAGTAAACTGCTAATCTGAGCACAGACCCGCTATGTGAGTTTGGTGGTTTATGCACTAGAGAAAACCACTAGCTCAAAGGATAGGTGAGGTAGCCCTCACTGCCCAAACCACACGCTGGTGCGCTGTCTTCCTCACATGCTCTCCACTGGCACCACTTTGTTCCAGCCAGGGCATCTTTTCCCATTTCACCCAAAGGCCCAAGAAAAGCAGCAACAGCCTTGGGGGCCCCTCCTTCCCTAGTCACACTGTCCTTGGGGGTCCACAGTCCCTAATCACACTGTGCTGTCCTTTACAAGCAATTCCCTGGAGGATCTGCTTATGTGCATCACCCCATCTCCTCCATCTCGCCTCTAAATCTACAAACCATCTATCAGACTTCAAGCTATGTTAATCAAGTGCCCCCACCTCTTTCTCTCCACTCAGGCTGCTCCCAAGGTCTAACCCTCTTCTAATCCTTATCTAGCCACACCCTTTCTTCTGTCTGAGCAGAGGGCTCTCACAAGTGAGACCATGCTAATCATCTTGACCACCTCCATAAGGTCACCTTCCTTGATTTCTTTTAAATTCACATGGTTTTGCTTTGTGAATTCAGCAGTGTCAGCCCATCTAGGCTGTATACCCCAAACAAGAACCAAAGTGTGTGTGTGTGTGTTAATCATTTGGTTGTTATCCAAATAAGTCTACACCACTGTTGCTACTGGCATCTGTGATTCAGCCAACAAGAAAATGGGGTGGCATTAATTCAACAAGCAAACAATTGGTCACTTATACATCCCAAACATGGGCGACATAACACTGAATGCAATGTGTTCCCTTTCCTCAGAGTGCGTGTGTGTCTCAACAGGATGCTTCTGTGTGTCTGCTTGGAGCCAGGCCTTGTACTAGTCACAGAAGAAAAACACTCCCTTGACGAAGAGACAGAGAAGTAAGGAGGCGATCACAATGTAGGGCCATGCGTACCTCATACTAAGGTCTCAGGACTGCCCTGAGTTAAGTAGGAATCCGTAAGGAATATGTGACCCAATTCAGAGCCTCAGAAGGAGACAGTGATTCGTTCATCCAATCAGTCATTCAGTATTCACCTGCTGCCTACTGGGTGTCAGTTGCTATCAAAAGTGCTGACGTGATGAAGTCATCTTTTTGTGAAGCTGGAAATGTTCAGTCAGGAAAAAAACCAAAAACCAAAAACCAGAAAATCGTAATTAACTACTCTTTAGGTTATAGCTTCTTAAGCTAAGGGTCACAACTCCATATGAGGTCTCATAACTGATGTAGAAGTTAAGAAAAATTTACAACAGGAAAGTTATCTAAATACACAATGACTAAAAATTAATCCAGAAATCAAACACACAATGAATCTAAGTTGTTCCTGGGAATGGTCACCAGTTCACTATGTGATGTCACTACAGCCATCTGACCAGATGACATGGTCACTG
The DNA here is from genome assembly GCF_004664715.2 of Peromyscus leucopus. NCBI lineage: Eukaryota > Metazoa > Chordata > Mammalia > Rodentia > Cricetidae > Peromyscus > Peromyscus leucopus. The sequence goes on along the minus strand of NC_051078.1, from coordinate 47,013,733 downwards.
CACAAGCTGCCACACCACACAGCACCAGCTGCTGAAGTACCTCAGCTTAGACTAAAGACTATTTAGCATCATGAACCACAGTTTTTACTAGACATACAACGTTTCAATCCCCCATAGAAACACAATGGTCTATGGAAAACAAGAATCACATTTTTTATTGTATTGATATACTTGTTTTGTGTGCATGCATGCCACACCACATGGGTGGAAGTCAGAAGACAGCGTGTAGAGTTTAGTTCTCTCCTCCCGCCATGTGAGTCCCAGAGATCAAGCTCAGGCTATCGGATTTGGCAGCAGGCTCCTTGACCTGCTGAGCCATCTCGTAACCCCAGAAAACAACTTTTACTCTTTTCTTAGAATCTTCACCCAGTATGTACCACGTTAGTATACTATCTTTGGATTTGGTTGCACTAGAATGTTTAGTTTTTAAAAATCGTTGTTTATGGTGCTGATTTGAGTTTCATAAAAAATTATTAAATGAATTTTGTATTAGATAGATTTCTAACAATTTCTGAAATAACCCTCAACCTACTTCTGCCTTTTTGTACTGTGCTTATGCAAAGTAGCATCCCCTGCAGTGACCGTCTTAATATCAACATACTGACCTACTCTGAAAAAAATACTGACGATGTTCTGTGTCCAACATATCAAATATGCCACAGTTTAATTCTTTATGTAAAAATGAACAAACACACCCCTCTCATTGGCATGCATTGCTTTTGTCCTTAATAAATAGTAAAATTATACATATTAAAGGCTGTTTTTGTGTTCCTAGAGATCAGTACCAAAGCCTTATATATGTTAGGCAAAAACACAACCTTTCAGCTACAACCTTACCTCTCTCCATTATTTTAAAATAAATTTCTTTTTTGACTTATTATCAGTAAATATTGGCTTTGTATAGGAATTTTATAAACCTATATAGCCAGAGCTATCTAAAAATTTCTTGGGCAAGAGGGATTCCAGGTAGAAGTTTTTTCAGAAACTGTGTAGATGATACATGCTTTGGAGAAAATTAATTCTGGGAAAGAGCATCGGAACTCAGAGTCATGGTGGGGGGTTCTTGGTTGGACAGTGTAGACAGGAAATGCTCGCTGAGGTGACACTGGATACTCCCAGAGAAAGAGAAAGTCCTGGTCATGGGGCTGTCTAAGAAAGACTGTATGAGGCAGACAGGCTGCTCAGGGTCTTCAAGAAGCACCAAGTCAGTGAGGATGGGCTGTATTCCCCGTGTGAACTGGGAAGAGGTCAATGAGGAAACCTCGAGGCTAGTTGACTTTTACACTGAGTGAAATGTGGAAGGGCTGGAGGGCTACAGCAGAGCCAGCCAGAGAGCTGCTGTGATCTGACCTTCATTGCAAAGGGTCCCACTGACTATCCAGAAAGAGACAAATGCTGAAGCAGGGAAACTAGAAATGAGGTTATCAAAAACTTCCATGAGAAGTGACATTGGCTTGAGCCAGAGACTAGCAGAGAGCAGCATGTGCCAAATGCTCCAACCTGCATAATGCTATGCTGGTGAGTTGTTGTGTTGTGTTGTTGTGTTGTTGTTGTCTTGACACAATCTGGAGTCATCTGAAAAGAGGGTACCTCAACTGAGAAAATGTCCCCAACAGATTTGCCTGTAGGCAAACCTGTAAAGCAGTTCTTTTTATTTTATTTTATTTTATTTTATTTTATTTTACTTTATTTTATTTTACAATACAATTCAGTTCTACATATCAGCCACGGATTCCCTTGTTCTCCCCCCTCCCCTTCCCCCCAGGCCACCCCATATTCACACCTCCTCCAGGGCAAAGCCTCCCCAGAGGACTGAGATCAACCTGGTAGACTCAGTCCAGGCAGGTACAGTCCCCTCCTCCCAGACCGATCCAAACGACTCTGCATAAGCCCCAGGTTTCAAAAAGCCAACTCATGCCCTGAGCATAGGACCCGGTCCCACTGCCTGGATGCCTCCCAAACAGATCAAGCCAATCAACTGTCTCACTTATCCAGAGGGCCTGATCCAGTTGGGGGCCATTGGTTCATAGTTCATGTGTTTCCATTCGTTTGGGTATTTGTCCCTGTGCTTTATCCAACCTTGGTCTCAACAATTCTCGCTCATATAAATCCTCCTCTTTCTCGCTAATTGGACTCCTGGAGCTCCACCCGGGGCCTAGCCGTGGATCTCTGCATCCAGATCCCTCAGTCATTGGATGGGGTTTCTAGCACGACAATTAGGGTGTTTGGCCATCCCATCACCAGAGTAGGTCAGTTCGGGGTGTCTCTCGACCATTGCCAGAAGTCTATTGTGGGGGTATCTTTGTGGATTTCTGTGTAAAGCAGTTCTTGATTAACAATTGATGTAGCCCAAGCAGATGTGGGTGGTGTCACTCCTGGGCAGGTGGTCTAGGAAAGCAAACTGAGCAAGCCAGGAAGTAGTTTTTTCCAGGGTCTCTGCCACAGCTCCTGCCTCCAGGTTCCTCCCTGTTTGAGTTCCTGTCCTAACTTCCCCCAATGATGAACTGTGCTGTGGAACTGTAAACTAAAATTAACCCTTTCCTTCCCAAGCTGCTTTTGGTCATGGTATTGTTTTGTTTTGTTTTGTTCCGTTCTGTTTTTCAGCTAGACAACTGTCTCTTAAAAGCAAGGTGTAAGACTTTTTTATTTATTTTACTATCAGTTTACATTTCTAATTCAATATGAAATAGAGGGAGAAGATAGGGAGATCATAGTGTTCTATTCCCAAATCTTATCTTTCATGAGGTAACAACAGTGTACATTTTATTATGTAGATAAAAAAAATACACCTTACAAACATTACACCTTACAAAATACACCTTACAAAAAATTACACCTTACAAACATTTTAAAGATTTGCATACTTCTTATGAATTACATTATTTTTATGAGAAAATTCCAGTGTTCTTTTTAAATTTGTCTGTTTGCTTTTATTGAAAATAGATTCCTCTCTTATACAACACATCCCCCACCAGTTTCCCCTCCCTCCACTCCTCCCACCTACCATACCTTCCTTCTCCCCCAGATCCACTCTCCCTGTTTTTTCTTCAGAAAAAAACAGGCCTCCAAGAATCAGCAACCAAACATGACAAAACAAGATACAATAAGACAGGCAAAAGCCCTCATGTAGAGGCTGGACAAGGCGACCCAACAGGAAGAAAAGAATCCCAAGAGCAGGCAAAAGAGTCAGAGACACACCGGCTCCCACTGTTAGCAGTGCCACAAAAACACCGAGCTACGAACTGTCTGTGGGGCCCTTGGCACTGGGACCAGGACTTGTCCCAGGTACATGAACTGGCTTCTTAGAGCCCATTCCCTATGGTGGGATACGTTGCTCAGCCTTGATGCAGGGGGAGGGGCTTGGTCCTGCCCAAACTTGGTTATGTCAGCCTATGTTGACTTCTCAAGAGAGGCCTTACCCTCTACAAGGAATGGATGGAGAGGGAAGAGGGGAGTGGGAGAAGGGGAAAGATGGAGAACTGTGGTTGGTATGTAAAATGAAAAAAATTAATAAATATAAATAAATAAATAAGTAAATACATAAATAAAAACACCAAGCTTACAGTCATAACATACATGCAGAGGACCTGGTGCAGACCCGGCTTGCTGCTTCAGTCTTTGTGAGCCCATGTGAGCCCTGCTTAATTGATTCAGTGGACCATGTTCTCCTGGTGTCCTCCATCTCTTTTGACTCCTGCAATCTTTCCACTACTACTTCTGTGGGATTCCCTGAGCTCTGAGGGAAGGGACCCAGTGAAGACCTCCAATTTAGGCTCTTTCCTTACTAATGCCTAGCTGTGGGTCTTTGTACCCACTCCAATCTGCTGCCAGAGGAAGTCTCTCTGATGATGTCTGGACAAGGCACTAATTGATGAGTACAGCAAAATATCATTAGGAATCATTTCATTGGTGTTTGTTTATTTGTTTGTTTTGTTTTGGCAAGTTGTGTTTGGTTCTACCCTATGTCTCTGGGCTATCCGGTCTCTGGTTCTTGGTTACTCAAGCACTGTGAGGCATGAGTTCTCTTTCCTAGCATGGGCCTCAAGTTAAACCATACATTGGTTGGCCACTCCCACAAGTTCTGAGCCACCATTGTCCCAACACATCTTGCAGCCAGGGCAGATTGTAGGTCAAAGGTCTTGTGGTTGGGTGGATGTCTATGTTTCTCTTTTGATAGCCTACAGAGTACCTTCCTGCACCAAAGAGACTAAATGTAGGGGTAAAGGCTTCATGCAGGCACCAGCTCCACCTCTCTATATTCAGTGAGTTATGTGGATGTTGTCCTCAGCACTGGGGCCCTGTTGTCAGCTTAGAGGAAGATCTTCTGTCCTAGCATCAGCCTGGGTTGTTTGGGGGTCTCCATGGGATCCCCTCAGCCAAGAACTCAACCAAATACAACCCAGTCACACCACTGGAAGCCTTGCATGGCTACAAAAGATGGCCAGTTCAGAATCCTTATCCTCCATTACTGAGAGTTCTCACTAGGGTAACCGTCATAGATTCCAGGAAATTTCCACTGCACTAGGTTCCCACGCTACTCTCAAGATGCCCCCCAATTCCTGTTGTCTCCCTGAACTCTCTTTCACCATCCCATCCCCTCACCTGATTCCCCCCAACTCCTGTCCCCACCCACCCCCAGTCCATCCATAAAATCTATTCTATTTCCCCTTCCCAGGGAGATCCATGCATTCCCCCTATAGCCATCCTTTTTACCTAACCTCTCTGGTTCTATGGATTGTAACTTGATTATCATTTGTCTAATGGCTAATACCAACTTATAAGTTAGTATGTACCTTATTGGTCTTCTGGATTTAGGTTACATCACTCAGGATGATTTTTTTTTCTAGTTCCATCCATTTGCTTGAAAATTTCATGATGTCAATTTTTTTTTTTAAATAACTCCATTGGGCATGTAAATGTACCACATTTTCTTTATCCATTCTTCTGTTGGGGGACATCTAGGTGTTTCCAGTTTCTGGCTATTATGAATAAAGCTGCAATGAACATTTTTGAGCAAGTGTCCTTGTGGTAAGATGGCGCATCCTTTGGATATATGCCTAAGAGTGATATAGGTGGGTCTTGAGGTAGATTGATTCCTAATTTTCTGAAGAATTGCCATTTGCTTTCCACAGTGGCTGTACAAGTTTGCACTCCCACCAACAATGGAGGAGTGTTCCCCTTGCTCCACCTTCTCACCAGCATGAGTGTCACTTATGTTTGACCTTAGCCGTTCTGACAGGTGTAAGATGGAATCTCAAAGCAGTTTTGATTTGCATTTCTCTGGTGGCTAAGGATGCTGAATATTTCTTTACGTGTTTATATCTGCCATTTGAGATTCCTCTGTTGAAAATTCTCTTTTTAGCTCTGTACCCCATCTTTTAATTGGATTATTTGTTTTTGTTTTTGTTTTTGTTTTGATGTCTAGTTTCTTGAGTTCTTTATTTTGGAGATCAGCCCTCTATCAGAGGTAGAGTTGGTAAAAAAAACTTTTCCCATTCTGTAGGCTGCTGTTTTGTCCTATTGATGGTCTCTTTTGCCTTACAGAAGCTTCTCAGTTTCATGAGGTCCCATTTATTAATTGTTGATCTTAGTGCCTGCACTACTGGTGTTCTATTCAGGAAGTTGTCTCCTGTGCCAATGCATTCAAGGCTATCCCCTACTTTCTCTTCTATCAGGTTCAGTGTATCTAGTTTTATGTTGAGGTCTTTGATCAACTTGAACTTAAGTTTTGTGTGGGGTGATAAATATGGATCTATTTGCATTCTTCTACATGCAGACATCCAGCTTGTCCAGCACCATTTGTTGAAGATGCTGTCTTTTTTCCAGTGTTTATTTATTATGGCTTCTTTAAAAAAAAAAAACAACTAGTGTCCTTAGGTGTGTGAATTTATATCTGAATCTTCAATTGAATTCCATTGATCAAAGTTTCTGTTTTTATGCCAACACCATGAGGTTTTTATTACTATAGCTCTGTAGTACAACTTGAAATCAGGGATGGTGAGACCTCCAGCATTTCTTTTATTGTTCAGGATTGTTTTTGCTGTCCTGGGTTTTTTGGGTTTTTTTCCTCTTGAAGGTGAGAATTGTCCTTTCAAGGTCTGTAAAGAATTGTTGGGCATTGAATCTGTAGGTTGCTTTTGGTAGGGTGGTCATTTTTACAGTGTTAATCCTACTGATCCATGAGCATGGGAGATCTTTCCATCTTCTGATATCTTCTTCAGTTTCCTACTTCAAAGACTTGAAGTTCTTGTCATACAGGTCTTTCATTTGTTTGGTTAGAGTTACCCCGAGATATTTTATAATATTTGAGGCTATTGTGAAGGATGTTGTTTCCAAGATTTCTTTCTCAGTCTGTTTGTCATTTGTATATAGGAAGGCTACTGACATTTGTGAGTTAATCTTGTATCCAGCTCCTTTGCTGAAAGTGTTTATCAGCTGAGGGAATTCCTTGGTGGAATTTTGGGAGTCACTTATGTATATTATCATATCACCTGCAAATAAAGATTCTTTGACTTCTTCTTTTCCAACTGTAACCCCTTGATCTCAAGTGGCCTGTGGTTGAGAAAGGGGTGTCCACCCAAGTTGGGGGCTGAGACACAGCAACATTGAGGGTCTGTAGGATCCACAGGAGGTGTGGACACAGGGGAGGGGAGGCTGCAGCTAGTGTCCTGTTGTGGTGCTAGGGATGACCCTATGAATTGGGTCTGGAGGAACAGAGCTTGTCATGGTGTTTTATCACAACAATAGACACATTCATTATGCAAGTGTAACAGGAGAGTGTGATGAACCATGCATGCATGAAACAGCATAGTAGAGGATATTGTCACAGAGGAAAGTGGAGCTGACCCAGGAGAATGAATTCACTCAAAGTCTATGGAATGCACCCAGAGTGAAGGAATGGGAATGGGGGGTTACATACACATACACACACACACACACACACACACACACACACAGAGAGAGAGAGAGAGAGAGAGAGAGAGAGAGAGAGAGAGAGACAGAGAGACAGAGACAGAGACAGAGAGACAGAGAGACAGAGAGACAGAGAGACAGAGACAGAGAGAGACAAAGACCGAGAGGGAGGGAGAGAGGAATGGGGACAGACAGAGAGAGAGACAAAGACAGACAGACAGACACACACACACACACACACAATTGAGCAAAGGCCCACAGGTGTGCAAAGACTGACAAACCGATGAGTAGAAAGCAGCTGGTTCTAACCGGCCCATTTGGAAAACCACCACTTAGAAGAGGGGATATAGCAGCTAAGAAATACAGAGACAATGAAAGAAAATCTTTTTTGTTTTGTATTGAGACAGAATCTCGAGGACTCAGTAAGGAGCCAAGCCTTAAACTCCTGATCTTCCTGCTCCAACCTCCTAAATGCTGGGGTTAGAGGTGTGCACCACCATGCCTGGCTTAAATGAGATCTTGACTGCCATGCTAAGTGCCTACATCCAGTCCTGCAGATAAATGGGAGCTACCAGTGGTCTTTACGCAGATGAAAGATTCCTCCGTGGCCATAAGGCTACATGACTTATCTGTTCTAAAATCTGTTCTCATCATCCAGAGATGAGAAGTCATATGCAGGTCATATCTATATCTACAACATATTTTTTCTAAATTCAATACAGGATCCCTGATGGGTACATAGGTTGGTCAATGAGTGGGTAAAGGCATGGATGGATGGTAACACTGGAGAAATTAAGCAATGACAATAAGCAAGCCTGGAAACACTGGGTGGAACTGATGGAAGAGGAAGTAAAAAGAATTAAAGGAACTCTAAATGTTGATTCACTGCAGATGCAAACAAAGCAGGTCCCAGTCCTGTGGGCATTCGTCCTCCTGTGGAATCTCTACATCTCCTCCTCCCAGACCGTTTACCCTGGAATCAAGGCAAGGATCACCCAGCGTGCACTAGACTATGGTGAGTTGGATACATTCAGAAGTCAGGCTATAAATGCCCTAGATGTGGCCTGTGTTCCAAAGCAGCAGTTTGTGAACTGGGTCTGAGCTAAAATCTCAGTGGGATTACCTAACCCCTTGTGAAGATGTACCCGACACCTGGGAAGAAAGTATTAGCCACAAAATAGACATCCTGGTGGAAGGCATATTTAAACATACAGATATTCTCTCTCTCTCTTCTCCCCCATCCCCACCACATATATCAGGGCTCTAAATTAAAATGCATTAGAAAGAGTATAGTGGCCTATGCCTTTAATCCCAGCACTCCAGACATAGAGGAAGGAGAATCTCTGTGGCTTTGAGGACAGCCTGGTCCACATAGCACCTTCTAGGCCAACCTCAGATACATAGGGAGACCCTGTCTCAAAGGGAGGAAACCTAGGATCCTCTAAATCATACAAAACTCATTGTGGATCAGTGCGCTTTATTCTTAAGAGGCTCCATCACATTTATCAGATGTTCAAAGGGATCTTAGACTGAGAGACCAGTATTCACTACTTCTAGAGGACTTTTGCAAGACTAGAAACAAAAACGTTAGAATATGATTTTTATCGCGCTCACCTGAGGTCAGGTGCAGAGGATCTTGGCTGCAAAATCAAAATATATGCTGGGCTGTGATGGCGCACGCCTTTAATCCCAGCACTAAGAGGCAGAGGCAGGTGGATCTCTTGAGTTCGAGGCCAGCCTGGTCTACAGAGTGAGTTCTGGGACAGCCAGGGCTACACAGTGAAACCCTATCATGAAAAACAAGACAAAAAGAAATCAAAATATATGGGCCTATTTTTTTCCTGTAATTTTTTGCCTCAGATTAGCTGAATATAGATCGCCAGATCTCTGCCAATTCTTGTTAACAAGGGCAGCCAATCCAAGCACTATTAGTCTAGCCAAGAAATCCCTAAATCTAACCAAGATTGACTCTCATGTTATATCAGAAAAGAAATATATAAAATAAAGGGAGAGGAGGAAAGGAAGGGAGAGACGAGCTGATTTGGGCAACTTCTCTTTTCCCCTGTAGCTCATGGGACACAAAGAGTCTAAAATTAACCCATTATGTAGAACTGCTATGTGGATAATATACATATAAACAGGCACTAGGGATATGGGTGCACATTCATGCAAATATCTAGTTCCTATATTGATATGTCTGTGTGTTTGGAAAGTGTATGTCAGAAATAGGTATCTTGTAAAAGTATTAAAGTGGTTTTTCCACCTTGTAAGTCATAGCACTTAATAGATCTGAGGTCACCTGCATGGCGTGGGTATCAGTTCTACCCTTTTTGCTCAATGCATGGCCTTGGGCAGGAAGGTTGTCTCATCTGGAGTAGTAGTGATGAGTAGTTGGTCTCTACATCTTAACTGGTAGGAGGACCAAATGAGCTCACCTGTGAAAATGCAGGAAGGAGCTGTGGATATAAGAAGGCACTGGAGTCAGAATCGTTGCAGCATCTACCATGCCAGGCTATGAATGTGCTTCACGGGCCGTATGTAGAAAGTATTCCAATATGGGCCATTTCACAGAAAGGGACCCTGCCATGTCAGGGGTCTCCTGACAGCAGAGGGCTAAGGCAAGGCACAAATTCAGCTCTAGTTTTAGTTCGCTTCCCATCACCACAACAAAACACCTGAATAAAACAACTTGAGGAAATAGAAAGGTATGTTTGGCCCACAACTCTGTAAACTACAGCCCTTAGTCCTGCTGCTTGATGGTTAATTCTGGGCCCGGATGAGGCAGAGCATCATGCAGGGATGTGCAGGGTAAAGCAAAGTTGCTCATCTCACGGCTGTTGAGGAGCAGAAAGAGAGCACATGGCTACAGACAACACATTTCCTGCAAGGGCATTTCCTGATGACTTACTCCCTCCACCTAGACCCTGCCTCCTTAAATTCCCACCACTTCCCAATAACACATTAAGCTATGACTTCATCAATGGATTAACCCTTGGATGGAGTTAGAGGCCTCATCATCTCATTGCCCCACCCTCTAAACACTACTGCACTGGGGCCACGCCTTCGCCATGGGAGCGTTGAAGAAATACTTTTCTCTTTTTTCTTTTTTAATGTACATTTTTGTATTTTATTTTTTTTAGTACTGGAATTGGAATCTGGGGCCTCATACGTGCAACACAAGCATTCTACCAACTGATCTGTATCTCTAGCCCCTGGTATATACTTTTTTAAAATGTCTTATTAGCATATGCTAACTATATGCAATTAATATGAAATCTCATGTTTCATTGTGACATTTTCATATACATATGCAATGTATTTTGATTGTATTCCCCTTGTTACCCTCCCTTCTTACCCTCCTACTACCACTAATCCCCTGCCTCTTGCTCCCTAGCCCCCTTTTGTGTGTGTGTGTGTGTGTGTGTGTGTGTGTGTGTGTGTGTGTGTACCAATTAGGGTTGGTCACAGAAGCATAGGCATCTTGTCAGCGACTACACCACAGATGGAAGTGTCTCCCTCCCCCATCAGTCATTAGCTCTATCAATCCTCAGGGAAGGATGGTGCCCTCTGAGCCCTCCCACTTCCATTACAGGGTGTCAACAGGTGCATATCTAATGTAGGCAATCACAGCTGCTGTGAGTTACTTCATGGCCGGAAGTCAGAGCTCCACACCACGTCTGGGGTCCTCCTCTTCCATTCTTCCCCTCCACCCCACATCTGGGGCCCTCCTCTCCCATTCTTCCCTCCACACCACATCTGGGGCCCTCCTCGTCCATTCTTCCCCTCCACACCACATCTGGGGCCCTCCTCTCCCATTCTTCCCCTCCACACCACATCTGGGGCCCTCCTCGTCCATTCTTCCCCTCCACACCACATCTGGGGTCCTCCTCTTCCATTCTTCCCCTCCACACCACATCTGGGGCATTCCTCTTCCATTCTTCCCCTCCACACCACATCTGGGGCCCTCCTCGTCCATTCTTCCCCTCCACACCACATCTGGGGCCCTCCTCTTCCATTCTTCCCCTCCACACCACATCTGGGGCATTCCTCTTCCATTCTTCCCCTCCACCCCACATCTGGGGTCCTCCTCTTCCATTCTTCCCCTCCACCCCACATCTGGGGTCCTCCTCTTCCATTCTTCCCCTCCACACCACATCTGGGGCCCTCCTCTCCCATTCTTCCCCTCCACACCACATCTGGGGCCCTCCTCTCCCATTCTTCCCCTCCACACCACATCTGGGGCCCTCCTCTCCCATTCTTCCCCTTTTTTTGTGATGTTCCCTGAGCATTGGAGGGAGGTGATACAGATATCTCATTTATGGCTGGGCATTCAACAGTCTCTTATTCTCAGTACTTTGACTAGTTATGAGTCTGAAATCACCACTTACCATTTTAAAAAGAAGATTTTCTGACCAAGGCTGAAAATTAGACAGCAGTACTAATCTATGTGAATAGACATAGCTGTTTAGAAGATCGTTTGATGGGCATGCCATGTCCACTTAGCAAAACAACTGTCGCAGCCATGGGGTTTTGATCAGGTTCACAGTATGACATGTGAACTTCCCCTTGTAAACCGAGTAGGAAATCCAGTCAGAAAGGGGTTGGTCACCCCAGAACAGAGTTGCTGCAACTGCACCAGTAGGCTAATCTTACCTGATCGGTTGGTATTGTTTCACACAGCGTTCAAGTAAGACTGGTGGAAATTCACCCTGGCAGCCTGTGAAGCGCCTTCTGGCACTAGCCAACAGGGAGGAAGCTTCTCGCCAAGTTTTAGCTTGGTTTCTCTATGTCCTGACCAAGGCATGCAGTGTCTTCAGCAACAGGGTCTCACTATCTAGTTCTGTAAGCACTTAGAGCAGTAACAATAGTCTGTATGGTTTTGGAAAACTTGGGGACCTCCCCGGCCAAAAATGGAGAAGTATTTCCAAACAGGTAAGTTCTGCCTCACCCTGCAATGTATTGTCATATTTCTGTTCCTTGTGCCTCAAATCCCTGCCTGATGATATTCACTGGCTGTGGGGGCCCTGACTCACTCTGAGCCTAGGCTGCCTCGTGTGTGAAATTGGGGGCAAGGCCAATATCATTGAATTGTTTTGAGACCTGAAGGAGAGAACCTATGTAGAGAGGACAGTCTGGACACATACAGGCACTCCATACAAACTAACTATTACTGGTTTAACCCCATCAACTATACACCTCCATATCTTTATAGAATATGATTTGCTGTGCTCATTATTCACCAGTACCTGTGGGGTGTGTCCAAGAGGAGATAGCCGTAGTGGTACCCACCTCTCGGTCGTGGCAGGAAATGAGCAAATTGACGTGTATGAAGCACTGGGAACAGGACCTGGTGAAATGAAATGCCTAGCAAATATTAGTGACTGTTCTTCTCACATGTGTGAACAGATCCCTTCTTGGTCACTATCATTCCCATGTCACAGATGAGGGAAGGGAGTGAGTGACACAGAGGCTGAGTCACACAAGCTAGTGAGTGACAGTGCCGGGCTCAAGCCTAAGCTCAATGCTACCTTTATCTTCACTTCCTTCATACTCCGTCTCCATGACAACAGTATCCACAGCATTTTATAGGAGGTCTGCTCCTCCTCTCCCGTGAGGATAGGACAACTGGAATAAACACAAGGTAAAGGAGAAAGGCAAAGTTGCATTCATTTACTTTAAGTTTTTATTACATTTATTATTTAGTGTGTGTGTGTGTTGGTCTATGTGCCATAATACACATGAGAAGGCCAGAGGACAATTTATTCACTCCTTCTACTGTGTGGATTCTGAGGATCAAACTCATATCCACAGCTTGGCAGCAAGCCTCTCTATCTGCTGAGCCATTTAGCCAGCCCTGGAAGTTACTTTTATCAAGATCTCCCCACACACACCACAAGCTCAGAGAAATGTGTCCTGGGATGCTTCCATACAAAGAAATTAGTGGGCTATTCCTGAACAAATCAGAAACAGTGATTAGTCACTTCTTCTAAGTTTAGTGATCCTTTGGAGAATCTGATGTGACTCCTTTCCACTGAAAAATGAAACGCAGTAAGCACACAACCACTCACTGTCTTTCAGTGGTTCCGTGGGTCCCTCAGCCTTGTGAACCCTTCCCTAAAACATCTGAGTTCAAATAATCTGGAAAGACAGAAGAATGAAAACAATTTTGTGAAACTGGCCGTAAGCTAGATGCTGGAGCCGAGCCGCTTAGGATTTAGCTCATAGATCGCCAGAACCCACACTTTCCTGGGCGAGAATTAATCTTGTTCACATGTGCAGCATGTGCCTGGCGACAACTGTAGCGTCCTTTGAAGAATATCTTTCATTGTTTCCATGACAACCCTGGCCACACAATGAAAACCCCTCCTCGTGTTAGCCCTGTGCTCTCAGGCAAGTTCCTCCACCTCTCCGAGGACTAGAGTTTCCTTATGTGAAGCGGAGACAACAATACCCCCTTTGTAGGGGTGCGGTTTTCTTACTTAGCATCAGGGCTTACTCAGTGCTTGCATCTGAAGGGTTAGGCGTATTACGTCACTGTCGTCTTCCTTGTGTAAGCGGACACTTCCTGCTTCCCTCACAGGTGTTCAAGTTGGGACGAAGGTGATGGAGGACATGGCAAAGGAAATTGTCATCCCAGATCTGAAAGGTTCTGAGTCTCTCGAGTTCCTGAAGATTGACTACGTGAAGTACAACTTTTCAAAGTAAGAGAGGAGACTGTGTTGTCTCACATCACAAGGGACTTAAAACCAGTGGAGAAATCTATGATCCTGCTTATGATCTAAGTTCTGACTTCTAGTCCCAAGTTCACCTCATGACAGCCACTCTGGTTCCAAGGATCTGGTGGACATTTCATGTAGCTGGGAAGGGGAAAGACACTGGGAAAGCCTCTTAGAAACTGGATGAATTTTCTCATTTGGCTTTGTCTGAGGCTCTCACCACACCACATTCCATCTACACAACAATGGGCACAGGTCAGGGGTGTTTAGGGAAGGGGGAATGGGGATTCAGATGGCCATTGGGAGCCAGGAAGATCCCCAAAGGAGGGCGAGGATGTATGTGCCAAACTGGAGGTCAATCTCAAAGGGCAGAGGCGAACCCGCTTTCCTAAGGAGTCATTGTGATTCATCATTTGCCCCAATGCTTTTTCAGTTGCCTATCGCTCTAGCCCTTTGCAGTAATAACCTCCCTGACTTAATGACAACCTTCTATAAAATCAACCGATATCTTTGTTGCAAAGGAGATGGCACAGAGAAAGTCCCTTGCAAATCTCCTCACCTGCAGAAAGCCAGCTGTTCAACATCTGTTTATTGAGCAGCTACCTCACACAGGACTTTGTTCTAAACACAGGAACGTTACAGTGAATATAGGTGTAAGCCGTTGCCCTTGACTTTCTGCGGGAGCGATTGGCATTACATACATATTTGCAAAGACAACCATCTAGCTACGATGATAATGACGTAACAGAGAAGTACAGGGAGAGCTATATAATAACAAATGCTAGTGACAAGGAGGGGAGACTGGCGTTCTTGTGTTGCTGGCATAAGCAGTTAGATCAATATAATTTTAATCCTATGCTGTGCAAACCGTAAACAATGATCATTCATGGCTACTGAGCCCTTGAAATGTGACTTATGTACCACAGAAACTACATTTTTATTTACTTAGTTTTACTTTACTTTAAATAAAAAAGCTGACTCTTAGCCAACCACAGTGGTGCATGCTTATAATTCCAGGACTATATAACCAGGTGTGGTGGCACACACCTGTACTTCTAGCACTTGGGAGGTGGAGGCAGGAAGATCAGGAGTTCAAGATCACCGTAGCCAGGTGTCAAATTCAAGGGCAAAACTGATACACAAAAGACCAACAAATAAATGTATAGACAGGCTCAGCTTTGCTGATTGTCTGGGAGAACACATAACAGTGCACACTTGTTGCTGGAGGGCTTCTCTCCAGCTTCCACCAAGCCCCGCAGTCCCACAATCCATGTATAAAATAATCACTCAGACGCTTATATCACTTATAAACTGTATGGCCATGGCAGGCTTCTTGCCAACTGTTCTTTTATCTTAAATTAACCCATTTTTATTAATCTATACCTTGCCACTAGGCTGGTGGCTGGTGGCTTACCAGAGTCTTTACATGCTGATTGTCCTGGTGGTAGCTGCAGTGTCTCCCCCCTCAGCCTTCCGCTTCCCAGAATTCTCCTGTCTCCTTGTCCCACCTACTTCCTGCCTGGCAACCTACTTCCTGCCTGGTCACTGGCCATCAGTGTTTTATTTATATAGAGCAATATCCACAGCACACACTGAGGATGGAATTTCCCACCTCAGTTAGCCGAGTCTAGAGACTTTCTAAGAGACATGCCCAGAGGTTTTTGTCCCAGCTGATACTAGATCATATCAAATTGAAAATCAACATTAACCATCGCAGTATACATAGTTTTTGACCCAGTAATTCCTCTTCTCAGTATCCTCCCTGTGAAAGTATAGTCCACAAGTAATGTGTACAAACAACGTGTGTGACGTTGTTTATATAATGGAAACAGCCTAGAGAAGGATTTTGGTGTATTCTGTAGCAGCTATAAAGAACAGACTAGCAAGGCGTGGTGGTGCACACCTTTAACCTCAGCACTCAGAAGGCTGAAGCAGGCCTACACAGTGAGTTCCAGGACAGCCATGGCTACATAGAGAGACCCTGGCTTGGGGAGTGGAGGAAGAAATGGGTTAGAACGATAGATGTCACATGAACATATCTCTAAAGCACTGCCGTTCTGAATCTCTGCTGTTCTCTTCTCATAGTGGGACTATGGTAGACAGGCAGGAGACAGTGAACAGGAAGGGAAACAGCAGCTTCGTTCATCAGCTAGCACATGTATGTTCTATACTCCCCAGTCTCAGTTCAGAGACTTTCTCCTAAGCAGCAATTAGTTGAGGATGACCTCATTTCCACGTCATCTTCCTACCCTCCCTGTGGGTAGCACTTCTTTTTAAACCATTGACTGAAAGAAGAGAATCACCTTGATCAAGGTTTTGTAACTAGTACCAACCTTGACTCCAGGTCAAGTGCTCATCGTACAATACACGGAGTAGCATGACCCAATGATTAGGAGGAGTCTGAAGTCAGATTGCAGAGGCTTCCAGATCTGGTTCTACCACTGACATATGACTTCACTGGCTTTCCTTATCTTCTCATCTCTGAGCTGGAGCTTGCACATACTCCAGAATCCTACAGGGATCCTGGGAAGGCCAAGGTGAGCTATGATGTCCAGTGGTTTCCAAGAGGCCAAGCAGTTGGGAATCACCTGAATCATAATACTCTGCCATTGTGCATGTAGTCTCTATCTATCATGTCCGTGGATTACAGGCAAGCCCACTGCTTTATAGGCTCCTGGGACAACCTGTTTACAGCTCATGGAATCTTACAGGAAACCACCTCTTTTTAGCTCCATACAGGTGCACCCGGCCCCAGAAGGAGGAAGGCGTGTTTTGTTGTCCCAGTGAATGGAAGT